>NC_091498.1:17130551-17463606 GCF_947461875.1 Haliaeetus albicilla | reverse complement strand
TACTGAAGGCTTTTGAACATACAACCTGTGCTAAAAATGCAGAAAAAAAACAAGGAAACGCACATCGTGTCTACAGTTTAGTGTTGCACCCCTGATAGCTCTTGCTATGAAAGAACACTCACTTAACCAACTTGTTCCAAATGTTCAAAACTACATCCATCCACTCACCCACCCATCCCACAGGCCTGGCAGCCATGCCATTGCACTCCTCTTTCCCCTGCTAAATTCTAAGCTAGCTCCCCACCCCAAACCCAAGAATTTGGTCTAGAGCTGTTCCATTGCCCTCAATGCTTCAGGAAATCCATTTTAAGTAATGCACTTTTTAGGACTGGGATTAGCACTGGAAATGTGACTGTACTGCCAAGAAGCAAAATGGCTCAGAGAAGTCAGACTTGTGTCACTGTGCATAAAGACTCAATATCCTCTACAAGGATAAAGACTCTCAGCCTATTTAGGATTCTGCTGGTTATTCTAAGAAATGGTAAGAAAAGCGAGTCGCCTCTGCTTTTCAAAGGAAGGTTGAGTTCCTCTACAGTAAAATGCTCAGAAAGCTTCCTCCATTCCCATCTCTGGCCTCTCTCTGGATTATTTGCTTGCAAAAATAGCAGAAGTTTGTGTATAACTATTCAGCCTCAAGTATGCAATGTTGACCTCATTTGATCTACCTAGACTCTGCTGCTGATCTCATATTTTTTGGTGGTTGGGGTTTTTTGTTTGTTTTTAATTTAGTTCAAGATCCCTCCTTTACTCACATCTTCCACATCATGCAGGCTATAACAGACCCTGGAGCCTGGGTTTGCACAAACTCAGCTTTTTAAAGGGGTAACCTAACCTACTGTTATGAACTGCAATGCCATAACACACAGAAACATCCCAGTTTTAGGACTGCAAATGGCAGTGCCATTTGTGAGTGTCCATATAGCTTCTGTATCAGCAGAACTAGTGTTGTTCTGAGGATGTCATCATTCATTAAGCAAGTCACATCTGTTAGTATTATATCATCTCCCTAAGAGGCACACAATTACAAAATTACAAATGCAGCCAAGATCATATTTTATTTTTTCCTCCCATATGAGAATGAGCTTTTCCCTTACAGATATTCTTAATATTCCTCTTTGCTGAGTTTCAGAAATGAAATGAAAATACAGTCTAATACTCTTCACTCATCTGAATGACTTTTCTGTTACTAACTGACAATGTATGACTGAAGGTGCTTTAGAAATACCTGTCCAGGCTAAACTACAGGAGACATAGGCATGTAACAAACTGCTTTCTCTTTAGGACACTTGAACAGCTTTTCTTGCAAAAGAGTGTCCATACACTGAAGTAATTAATAGTTATTTTCATATATTTTGTTACTTTTGTACTGGTATCACTGTATACCAACCTTCTGAATCAGAAGCAGTAGAGATAAAAGTCTGCAGGATTGAGCAGGGTAGAACAGTAACAATTATTTTGTTATTATATATCACTGTTTCCCCTTTCCCTATCAAACAGGGAGATGATGGACTGTCAAAAGAAAAGCTGCAAACCTAATTTTTCCCCAAGTAAAATGCCTATTATTTGTAACTTTTAACATAAGAAATATAATATTTAGTGCTTCCAGGAAATTGAAGCATTTTTACATAACACCACCACTGTTTCAAATTTCTCATTTTGTATACTTCTTCCACGTTCATCACTCATACCAATCTCCAACTCTTTGTATTCAGCAGAATCCCCACAGACATAAGTATCAGAAAGTGGGGGATGGGAGGGGTGGGGAGGGTGGGAAGATGAAGTACATTTCTTCATGAAAGGACAAAACACTTGCCTTCTAGAGAAACTGTAGTTAAAAAAAGGTCAAACTACAAATGCCTCAGTAAGCCTTCAGAATTATTCAATTATTGTAGCATAACTTGGAAACTACTTCAAGGAGAAATCATGCAAAATTAATTTGAATTTTTTAAAAAAGCAGTAGGATGTAAAACTGATGGTATAATAGAAGATCATTATACCTTTCTCAGACAGCATTTTTGGGATAGAAAATGTGTAGAGATTTAGTCAAATAAAGCAGGTGGGTGAAATTTCAGAAGCAGTTGGCTTTACTGTGAGACAGCAATTTAGAACAATGGACTGCCTGTCAGCTCTTGTTATTCAGTGGGGTTCAGAAAGTGCCTGGTGCCACCTATTATGAAGGCACTTTAGGCTGAGCTTTAACAGAACATATGAAAAAACTCAAGTCAGACAGTTACGTGAGCTGTGAAGCACCATCTATTCATATTAATACATACAATCTAACTTTAATAAAGTCATAGTCAGTCTCAAGCATATTTCCCCCTTATTGTCCCTACTTTGTCTGCCCAACTCCAACCACATTCTGAGTTGCAGTACAATTTGCACAAGCCAGCCCAAAGATCCTTTACAATCCCATTTTCTGTCACCAACATGTAGTACAACAGCCTCAGCTACAGAAAGCCAGTACGGCCTTTTTGCATACTGAAAATTGACATCCTTACAGTAGCCCAACAACTGAGCATAACTCCTTATCTATCATGTCAATACATTAGTCTGGAACAAGCAGAGAAGCAGAGCTGCAACACAGCATTAAGATGAACGTACTAGCATGACAGTTTAAGACAGTGGCTATTAAGTCCTTTATTGCTCAGCATCATTAATGCATTCCAGTATTTTCCAGGAGATGTTTTCAAAAGCCATGTAAGTGACTGGTCGTTGTCTTTTTCTCAGTTTTCTAGCAGTGGAGGAAGGATGCAGCTGGAATCTCTCTACTGAGCTGATCACAATCCAAGAACAACTCTCTTGTCTACACTTCCCATTCTCACTGTGCAACATAGCACACAAGGTACACAAGCTTCTGTAGTGCAAACTCTAGGAAGGTACATCGATGTCCTTCTCTGGAGTTATCCACTAGCAAATCCCATACTTAGAAGTAGGCTACCAACACATCCAGCACAGTGTGATGTCCTATGCCATGCTCTCAGTTCTAACTAAATACAGAATTTGTGGGGGCATATTCCCTGAATTTGTGGTTTTGTTGTAAGAAGGAGCTTCTAACAGCATCCAGGGAGCCAGTCACGTGCCTGTCCAGAGCAGGCCGCCAGAAGTTGGGACTAATTCAATAGTGAATCTGAATTAGTGCATGGGATATATAGGTATGAATGCACAAACAAAAGGGCACATCCATGTATGCAGACAGGAATATTTAAATAAATTTTAGAAAGCTCTCAGCATGAATTATACAAACATGGAAACCTAACTTTGACTGCCTTGTTGACAGAGCTTTTTTCTTTTTTTAATCTAAGAGAGTCATGGGGTTACACTGAAACATATCTACAAAACACATTAGTTTAATTAAACACTGTAATGAATCATGCTAGTCTAATACATCTTGAACTAGAATATAATCCTTAAACATCAATACGTCCAGCAACTATTCAGTCGACAAATTGAAATTAGCCAGGCATATCAGCCTTTCTACTCAAACACAGACCTTTAATACACCTTATCAGATTCAAAAGCATACAAAGATGCAGATATTTGCCATAGCAATGGCTCACTTCTCTCTTCACCAAGGTATATACAAGCAAAAAATGACACGTTCAAAAAAACCAAACACCCCAAACTTCATTAATACAAATTGCATAAGTACCAATTTAGAAAAAATGTGTTTCTATACATAATGATTTTTGCCAGCCTTGTTACAGTTCACGTATCTAAAATTCAATCACTGAAAGTGCAATTCCATGCAGTACAAAGGATACTGGAAATGGTTAAAAATAGGTTCTTTCTTTTATGCACTTCCATTGCATAAACCAAAACCCCCAGCATTTATACATGAAGTTCAAATAAACGTTTCATTACACAAATTATATCTGTGCAAGGTGGAATTATCATTCTTAGTATTTATATGCTCTGTTCTACATTTAATCAGAATTTGGCAACTTAAAACACTTTTCCACAGTCTAGTTAGAGATCTTTCTTTCCACCCGCTTACATCTAACTGTTGCTACTCATTAAGTATAAACACTCCAGAAAGTCCTTCTATCTTCAAAAGTTATCATATCCTAAATGCAAAAAAAAGTTTACATATCATGAAAATTGGTGAATAGGAAAATATAATTTTAATGACTTGATTCACCATTGGTATAATGGTATTTAATATGGCACTGGCTTATATATTTTATGAATTTTATTACAAGTGACAAAGAGCTTAGCAATAGCTATTTCTAAATATTAAAGAACAATTCTTACTGGCTGCTTCCCTAACATTGTAGCAAAAGGCTTTCTGCAGACAGCAGCCATTAATATAATTTTATTACCTGAAGTCCGACATTGTCTGCCTGTCCTCCTTTAACTAACTGGGAGATGAAGAGGCCACAGCTAAATTCCACTCCACCTCTCACACTTATTCCAAGTCCTTCAGGATGCGAACGATCCAATCTCACCTCTTTCAGCTTTCTGCAAAAATAGAACATACTTGACTATTCAGCTGCATAACACTTCGTGGCAATAATGTTTCATATGAAGGTTACACATTATTTTTCTCTTATAACATTTAGGCATGAAAAAAAGCAAGCTGACTGAAGTTTGGACAGATGTGTGTTAGCTAAAGCCATCAAGTATTTTTCACAAGAAAAGACATCTGCAACCATTGAAGCTGTCTGCTTCTAACGGGTTAGAGCTACAAGAATTTTTTTTTATTATTAAATGCAGGAAAAATGAGAAAAAGATTGTTTCACCTGGAAAGCATCGCTTTTGACTCCCTTACACTGCTTTTATTAGATTAAGCTGCTTGGCAACCAATTTCAGGTAGCTCAAAATTGTTCTTCTAGCAAACATAGCAAAGGTAAAAAAATTATGCCCAGCTCTACACAGGTGAGTGATATTTTACTTGAAGTTTGTCTGAAAACTCAGTCAGTATTTCCTGTTTGTATTTAACTTAGCTGCATTGTTCTGCATTCTCTTACCGTGATCTTTTGGGTGTAAGCTGATCATATTCCACCTGATGTTTTAATGGGATAAGTGGGCGGATAGCATCAAATAGAGGCAATCTGCTGGGTTCATTAATCACAAGTTTTAGGTCCCCCACAAGCACTGGGAGATTCATAGATCTATAAAAACACAGTGAGAAAACAAGCACAGGTAATCAACACACCAACGCAAAGCATCATTTAATAACTTGCTGTACATGTGGCTTCAATGTTTGCATGCCCCTTCAACCTACTAAAAAAGTTACTTATGCAGATACTGGTTTAACCAAAGCCAAATAGCCTCTGAGAAAGCAAGCCTTCCATAAGCAAAGAATAACAACAACTACCTCCTTCAAAATAACTGAAATCTCCTAAATATTGCCTTTAAGGTCACACACATTACTTTTACAGATGACATCTTTAATTTCAGAGTCCCAAAAAGTTATGGAACTGTTTGGAAATAACTTTCTAGATCAGATATACCTGCCTACCAGATTTTTGTTTCCTTACTAGTTAGCAATCCTTCTAAGTGAATCTAGGTTACAAGCTCCTTCCTCTTCTGAACTTCGGGGACTGACAAATTGTTTTCATCCAGGAAAAAAAATCATGAAGCTCAGTAACTAGAGCAAAGATTTGTTTTAAATTTTAAATTTTTTTTTCCAATCAAAATTGAAGGGCCATCAACCAATAAACAAAATCTACAGAAGTTAAACCACTGTGACCATCTGTCTTATGAGAGCTAGGCAAAGTAGCCTCCTTGATATTGTCAGCACTGAGATAGTTAGAGGTCTAGAAAGTGTACTTTGTTGCCCAGCTGCAAGAGTGGAAGAACAGCTCCCTAAGGTTCAGTGGAGCTATTCCTACACAACCTCCAGTTAAACTTCGGCTATGTTATTTGCTGTTCCCTCTCTTAAAATTTACATTTCCTGGCATACAATATTTCTGAGGCATATGCATTGACAATATGGATCAGGAATGCATATTACATGGGATTGGAGGTCAAATACTTTTAGAAATGCTATTCACAGTGAAGCAGACATTCAACGTTAATTCCAACAGCAATTGCACATATTTTTGCCCTGGAATACTTCATATTGTATTCCAAAAGAGTGATACATCATCAACATATATTCACAGAGATATTGGAAGTTTTGCTCAAGTCATTGCAATTTTGGAAATTGAAGAAAAGTTACTATATGCATTGTTAATTTTGTAACTGCAAGAAGATTTTAAATAATTAAGAGCTACTGAATCAACCAGCTTTCCAAACAACAGGCTTTATGAATGGATTAGCAATTAGACAGACATGAGTGAAACTCAATCAGATATGCAGCTGAATACACCCATAACTATAGCTTAGTGCGAACATCAGATGGAAATGTCTACGTTTCACTCAGCTGAGATGCTATTAATTAAAATATGAATGGAAACAATGTCTGTCAGAGCCACTTGTCTATGATGAGTGGAAAATACATTCTCATCTTCTGTGAAAAACAACGGATCAGACACTGATCTCATTTGCAATGATACAGGTCCTAAGCAATGGTGGTTTAAACCAGTTCAGTAAAAGGATTGGTAACATGCCTAGCACCTTACCATTTTTTTCCCATTATGTCATAATAAGACAGAGTTGTTCACCATGCCAACAGATTCCCAGACTAAATTTTTTCAGCTTTCAGATAAAAAAGTTGCAAAGAATTTTTTACCTGAATAGTTAGCAAGAATCTTTGAAAAGCAAACTCAATGAAAGCCTCTGTTGCAAGTAAGCATTATTTGGAAATATTAATGAATTTGATTAATGCTCTCTTCCTGTTTCCTAAGAACAGTTTTATAATCCAAGTGCTTCCTCCCCGCCCCCAATACGAATCCACCAAATTCTTTTACAAAACTGCCAAGTCATAATTTCTGGGTGATTACAGATATGCTCCTTCTGTGTCTGCAAGCTACACTGTAAAAGGATAAGACTTCATTAAACAAAATAAAAACTATCACTTCAACTGCTTTTCTAGTAGCATGTAGAAAGACCACTTAAAATCTTAATTATTCACTCTTCACATTTAAAAGCATTAGTAAAATTCTACACAGGCATATATAAAGCTAGATCTTACTGGTGGTACATCCGCAGCACATCATAAAGGTAATCCTTTTCCGCTTCATTGTCAATTAGTAGATTAACCTGAAAACCCAAGAATATTGTTCTAAATCTCTGACTAAATAGCCACAAATATTGAACATACAAGTCATTCACAAATTCTTAAGCCATAGAGCAAAGATTTCAATAAGACTTTTTTTTTTTTAAAGATAAACACATTTTTGCAGTAGACTATTACATCACAATGTGAAACTTATAACAAGACTTTCTAAAATTAGCATTACAACAATTGGGCAAGTTGGTAAATACTGATGTATTCTCTATGCTACATTTCCCTCAGCAGTAATATTATTACAATAATATGATATTTGCCTTACCTGATAATCACTGTATTGTTGAATAAATGTTTTCAGAAACCTTTTTGGCCATTCATTAATATAGCACATGCTGTCACAGATAAAACCACCACACTGAGATAATTATAATCTATGTTCTGTCATCCAAACCACTGATTTCAGGATCTCACTTGTAACATTATGCAAACTGCTACACTACTGTTTCTCTTTGCTCCAGCTCTTAACTGACAGAACTTGCTAGTTATTCTTTCCTCCCCCACTAATAGTACATTTACTTAAACCAGTGTCATATTACTATGCCTGCTCTTGGATAATTACAGTAAAATAAAGCAACCCCCCCCCGCCCAAGAATTCTTATATGAGTTCAATTTATATTCAGTGACACCGAGACCCCTGCTGATCTTACTTGGAGTGAGAGGTCACATCACATTACTTTTACATTTGGACAAGCTTAACGTTTAGGAAAACAATTTACATCTGACCTAGAGGCTAATATTACTGTGACGTGAAGTCTGAGGACCAATTTGCATACTTAAAGAAAGGCCCTTTCTTTCTAGAATTGCAATGGTTTGTGTTATATTCTAAACTAAATACACGCTTCATATTCCCTTTGTCCCTTTTGGCTCTCTAAGCCAGCAAGACTCCACATACAGGTGGTTTTCTGTTACGTCTCCTCTGGAAAAAGACACTTTCAAAACACCTAAAGGCCAAAAAGCTACATGCAGGACAAGATTGCTTGACAGCAACACTACTGAGTAAACCAATTTATTCATAGTGAATTTCAAAACACAGAAGAAAAAGTCTGCCTTGAAAGGAAATAAAATGTTTGCAATCAAAACTGACTGGTTCACCAATACTGTACACAGACTCAAGGCAAGGTGATACATGTAAAACTAAGTCCAACATCCATTTTTCCCTTCCCCATCAGGAAAAATACAACATATAAGTCAGCTTTGGTTCTGGTACACAGAACTCAATCCCTAGTGCTAGCTAAGATACAGCAGGAGCAGTGTCTCATGAAGAACATTAAATAAGCGCATCAGCCCTACGCAGCAAAGAGCAAAACCATCATCATTTTTTCTCCTGATTGGGAGAACAGCCGGTAACAACGTTACATTTTCTCCTGATATGCTAGCTGATAGACACATCTCCCACTCCCTCTCAGGAACTGCAGGGGCATATCTAAATTCTGCCACTTCTTCTCACAAAACATTCAGTCCTGTTTGATTCCTGCACCAGCAACTTGCTGGTACTCTAACAAAAACAAACACCTAAGTAACTTCTTATATATTCAGAATGCTACAGCTAGGTTAATCTTCCTGGGCCATCTCTCTAATTAGGTCATTCTTCTGCTGCTGCCTTCTGTTCCATCAATTATCACTTCATTGTAGCCACCTGCATCTCTTGCCATTTTCATAATTCATTAACTCCTTAGGACAGAGTCTTACTTTAGACATACACTTTACCTCAGCTTATCAACAGCTTCTAAGAGCTCACTCTAATTTCACAAATCCTAAAAGAACATGCCCCCACATGTTAAGAAAAAAAATATTAAAAAATCAGTGGTAACATAATGTAATTTGGATCATAGAAGTATTTTAGTATCTCTCTATTTCTCAAGACAATAACTGTGGAGGTATGGGATAGATGATTTCACAGCTTTTAAACCAAGAATATTAAAAAACCATCTGGACACGGTCCTGGGCAACCTGCTTGAGGTGGCCCTGCTTGAGCAGGGGAGTTGGAGCAGATGACCTCCAGAGGTTACTTCCAACCTCAAACTTTCTGTGATTATTTAAGGGTATCTTCATAGTAGCTGTGTAGTTTACAATCCTAGAACACAAACAGAGAGTTGCTTATGCTCTATTTCTCACTATATAAATTGCACTGTTTTTCATAAAATTAATAAGGAGTCATCACAAAAACTGCACCTACATACAAAAGAAAAATAAAATCTGGCAACACGTCTATATAAGCTTATTCAGCAGAATAGAAGTTGGGGGGGGAGCACTTTTTAGTGCGGAAAATATTCAGATTACAGTAATGCACTACTGTAGCACTAGCCCAATCTGTCAGCTTTCAAAGAATAATATAAAGTTCTATTTAAACTACACAGCCTCTGAAAAACTGAGGGAAATGGAAGAACTGGCCAATATATTTGCATTTATTATATATTTTGCATTGCTGCTTGGTTGATAGGGAGAACTGATTAAAATTACTAAGAAAAAAATAATATGGAAGCAGCAGATAATTGAGGAAACTCAGATCCTGTGGCTGAGCATTTTCACTGTTTCAATACAGAAAAAGTATCCAAGACATTAAACTTGCCACAGAATCCACTAGAAGCAGGATGATACAAAATAAAGAAAAGACCTGTTCCAGTATCCTCTTACTCAGATGAAGTTTTCACTCAGATATGCATCTTACTTATTGCACCAACAAACACTGACAGTAAGTCTTACAGTATTGGGGTGGGACTAGAATGATTTATGAGTTATAGCAGCAGTGAAAGGGAAAAGGTTTAAAGTTCAAGATGGTAACTATTTGCCTAGGAACCAGAGTCTTTATAGATACGTTGTACAACCCAGTGCTGAGTTACACAGTAATAGGTAGCAAGGCAGAAATAACTTTCTAGATGGCTGTAGTCATCACTACAGAGTACCCAGGTCCTTAATGTTTTTGAACTTCAGTTTGCCATACAGGTGTTTTTTTGCAGCCCTTCTACTTCATTTCAACAATTCTTTGACGGTTTTATTACCAGGTGATACTTCTATAAAACAGAACATTGCACTACTTAGAAGAAACTCCATTCCCCAGCTGACCAAAAAAACCCAACGAACCTCCCCTACAAAAAAAAAAAAAAAGGCACCACAAAACAGTACTGAAAACTTTAGTGTGAGAGAGTCTTAAATGGATATGGAAAAACATCTCTTAGATGTGTAAACTATTCCTTCCCCTCCTGTCCTTAAATAGAGCTTTTTGAGCTTACTTTGCTCATAGGATTTTGAGCTCTATTGAGCACTTATTTGACTGGGTAAATGTCAAAATGACGTGCCACGCAGACTGAGCCGCTCCATGTATCAAGTGCATTTGCACATGACTGCACATGCACAATTGCACTCGTGAATGCGAAGGCGGAGCCGAAGTCTTCTGAGCAGCGGCTGGCAGGTCGCAGGACCGCGAATGTGACCCGCCTGGGCCTGGACTTCAGCACCTGCACTTTTGCCATCCCTGAACTGGACTGGGTGCAACATTTTTTACACGACACTAAAATAAAGTTAACTGTAGCAAGCCCTGAAAAAGCTCACGCCCGGGGGAACGTTCTTCCTCTTCTGTCCCTGCCTTTTCAAGGGCTGTAAGCTTTACAATCGCCCTCTCACAGCTGGCTGCCGCCCTCTCTTCCACGCCATTGGGGCGGCAGCGCCAAGCACCCCGAGCTTCCCCCCCTTCCCCGCCGCTCGCTCTGGCACACACACAGGCAGCCTCCAGGCGCGGACGGCGCCGGCGGCCGCGCCCCAGCCCGCCGCCTCGCCTCCCTCCAGGCCGCGGGGCAGCGGCTCTGCCCCACAGCCCGTGGCGAAGCGACCCCGGGCGCCCGCGGGTCCCGCGGCCCCGCTCTCCTACCTTGTGGCGGAACTCTCGGGCGACCCGGCGCTCCATGCTGCGCGGGCGCTGCGCGGGTGCGGGCGGTGCGGGGAGCGGCTGCGCCGGCGAGGCCGCGCCCCGGGGCGGTGGGAGGCGGGAGGCGCGCCCGCCGCCGGCAGCGCCCGCGGTCCCCGGCCGCCGCCGCCGCCGCCCTACCTTGCCGCGCAAGCGGTGCGAGCCGCCGGGCAGCGATAACCTCCCCGCGACCCCCGGCTTCGGTTGTTTCGGGCCAAAGCAAAAGAGAAAGAAAAAGTAAAAGAGAGCCACCCCCACCCCACCCCCCGCGCCGCGTGTCACCTGGACTTTTCCCGGGGCTGATTCTTAAAACTGGTGCTTCTCGTACAGCACGGAGCTCACACCCAAACTGCTCTTTTGTATTTGTAGGTATGTATGTCACTAGCCCTACTAGTTAAGAAAAGCACGAAGATGTGACATTTAAAGCATGCTAACACCTGGGGGGGGGGGAGAACCATTTGCTGCAACACGTTGCTCTACTGCAAACAATCTCAATTTCTTATTTTTAGGTAAGCAGGGTGAATCTGATGTATCGCTGTCTAGGTCTGATTTCCACCAGCCTTTCCCACTACAGAGTATCTATGAGTAACTGCCTAAGAATCAAGGTCAGAGTACCTGAAAAGGTATTTCAGACTAATCTCTTTTAGGTAATTTTGTCTTGGGCTGGTTCTTCTCCCACATTCCCTAATGTAATACACAACAACAAAGACTTCTGCAATCAAGGCTAGAAGCGAGTGGAGGAGACCTGCTAACTTATGTCCCTTAGTCTTCCTGAAGAATCAGCTTTACCCATATAATTCCAGAGAGAACGGGGTTTACATAAGCACAGGTAGCTTACCTACTCCTTCCAACAGAGTGGAAACTTGTATGGATCCATATAAAGGGATGATAAAAAAATTCCATAGTGCCAAATACAAACTGGAACCTGTTTTATTATTTCTGTGTGATAACCTTCATAAGCTACACCAGCTCCTTTAGAAATTGCTCTTAACCCTTTCAGAAGATGGCTTTGCCATATCGGAACATTTCAATGGTATGTACACTACCCCTTTCTCCTATGAGGTGCCAGGAATAAAAGAGGAATACATTTTAAGCCTGTGTACAAACAGGTACAAAAACTGTTTTCAGAAAACAATTTTCTCTTAGAAGTGCAGCTACTAGTATGCAAATCATTTGTCTTCTACCTAAGTTCCAGTACCATACGATATTGAAAGGCTATTCTATCCAAGCATCAGACACACAGCTATAGAATTTCTTCCCTGCATATGCAAAACAAAATTGTCTTATATTTGAAAAGAGAAGGGAGGAGGTACGTGAAATTTAAAGGACACATAAAAATACTATGTATGTTTCCTCTAAATTTACATATAGACTGCAACAGTCATTGATATCTATCAATCGCTTCTAGAAGACTACAGGAATAGATCTTTTACAAGCTGAAAGTTATGTACATTTGAAAGAAAGTAACTTTTTTTTTATCATGTATATAAATTTTCCAGGAGTCAGAAACTCCTCTATGTAGTAAAACATTGTGGAATTAACTTCATTTGGTGATGTGAAAACTGCTCTGAATCATCAGGTACAGGACACACCACAGAAAGGATAATGAACTTGGTGGGCTGTTAGTCTGCTCTGTTATGTGAATTCCTGTGCTCTACTGTGCACAAATACAAAGCAAACAAACCCACAAAGCTATCCCATGCTCCAAAACTGGAAGTTTGATAATCAGTAAATTTATGAGATGGTTCTGAATTTTCCATTACTTCAAATATGTCATATTAAAAGACAGTATAATTATGACTGTTTGTTAGTTTTAGATAATGAAATCTTTCATACCAAGAAATCAAATTGCATCTAAATTAGCTTTAAACCGTTTCAGTTATTGTTTGCTACTGGTGGCATTAATGGAAAATGAATAAAGTGGGCAGCCCATTTAGTAGGCAAAGAAATACATTAAAATGTGTGTTGTGTAAACTGATTCCTGTTGCTTTTGATCTACTTTCTCTACTTCCATTAATGTAACCTGGATCAGAGCAAGTGCACCAAAGCCAAGTGCATAGTGCATTCAGAGTAGCTGGGCTCTGCTACAGGCTGAGGCTAGCACATAATTCTAAAAACCTGTTTGGGGTTATTGGGAAAAGGCTGTGCTGAAGTTAAAGAATATCTTTTCCGTCTCTTTTCTCTCATACACATTCTCCATCCAATACTTACAGGAGAGAACAGAATTCTCAGTGAAAACATCACTAGTTTTCCATCATTTCATTAGAAATGAGACACTTGTTGCAGCAAGAAACACAATCCACAGGGACAAATTACAAAGGCAGAAAAGAGATCCTTTTAATGACTTACTGTTAACAGACTTCCCGAAGCAGTCAGAAAAGGCCCCTTTTCATCTGAGGCAGTTTCTCACCTGGTATGAGCAGCTTCTAAAGCTTTTGTTATAAGATATGCAAACCTGAAGAATGATGGGGAGAGAGGCAGCAGCAGATGGGAAAGGGAAGGGAAAAGAACAGAAAAAAGGCAAAAGCGGTAGGAAGAGGGAAGAGAAAAGGGGAGAAAAATAATGGAAAGAAGGTAAAACAGACAGCAAAATTTAATCACAAGGAAAAAAAAAGAACCTGCAAAAGGGTCCACAGAGAGCTCAAAGTTCAAGAGTGTCAATTTATAGTAACAAAAAGTTATCAGAACCTATGGAAATAATCCATACACATTAGCTGCATGCTGCGTTCAGTTCACGTCCTACTCATGCCTTTCATTACTCAAGTTCTGACACTTTTTTCAGTGGGTCGGGGCCAATGCTCCGTGTTAAGCATCGACCACGTTCGCTGCCTCTCAGCACAGGCAGGCAGCTCTCCGCAAACAGGCAGCTTCCAGCCATGCGACGTTCCCAGGAGCAAAGGCAAAGCCCCGGGTTCGTTCGCGTCAGAGGCGGGGCGCAGCCTTAACACCGCACCCCACCGCGGAGGTTTGAGTTCCTCCCGAGAAGCTGTGACACTAATCGTTTCCTAAACCCCAGAAGGACGGAGAAGTGGAAATAAATGTGGGGAGCCGGCGAGGTCGGCGCCCGGCACCGGCACTTAGGGAGAAGCGTTAGTGGGGCCGGAGCTGTTCCGCTGCGGGGACAGCAGCCGGCCTGGGGCCGGCAGCCCCGCTGCAGAGCGAGGGGTGGCGTCCGGGGTGGGTGCTCGGGGAAGGGCCGGGGGCGGAAGGCGGGCGGGCGGCTGATAAACCCCTTGGCCGCCCCGCCCGGGAGGGCGGGATGAGCCTAGGGCGCAGGTAGCGGCCGGCGCTGAGGCCCGCAGCTCCGCGGGAAGCCGCTGCCGCCCGTCAGCCCGCATGGAGGCCCGGCTCCTCCTCGGGGCGCTGCTGTGCGCCTGGCTGCTGCCGGGTGAGCCTCCCGCCGGCAGGGCGCGGGGACGGGACGGGAGGGAGGAAGGACAGGGCAGTCCATGTCCGTCACTAACCTACCGTATTTGCCTTCCAGTCCCGTCTCCGTGGGGCGCCTGGGCGCAGCTGCCTGTCGGGGGGGACCCACCGCTCCCCAGGTAAGAGCCAGCCGGGGTACAGTGAGGCTCCTTTCTCGCCGCTGAGGTGCGCGGCCGGGCGGGCGGCAGCCCCGAGGCGGGGTGGGCTGCCCGGGCCGAGCAGCAAACCCTGACTTGTTTTTTTGCCCTCAGCCGAGGCAGCGCCGCGGGACCTCGGAGAGGGGGTGGCCTCGCCGCGGCCACGCAGGTAGGGGGCGCGGGCCAGGCGCTGTGAGGGGCGGCGGGCGGGTACGACGGGGCCGGGCGCTGCGGCGCCTTCTTGGGGAGACGAGGCTGCCGGAACGTGCGGCTTTTCTCTGAGGAGCCCCCCGCGAGGAGAGCAGCCCCTTCCCGCGGTCGGTTGCCTCCAACCTCAGTGCGAGCAGGGCTGATGAGGCGATACGGTGCTGTCGCTCGTGGCCCAAGATGGCGCCTGGCTTTCCCGCGCTGCGCCGCCGCCTGACGAGCCCCTTCTGAGGGGTGGTTGGTGGCGTGGGTCTGAGGGACGGGTGTTCTGGTTGTCATCAGAATAACGTGTTTGTCATAGCTTACCTGCATATATCTGTACATTACCATGATACCGTCAGTATTTCTGACGAGCTTTAGCTCGTTCAGAAATAGTTCTATGTCACATGAAGCATCCTTGCTCCAAGGAAAGCTGAGGTCTGGTCTGGCTCATCCAGCAATAATTGCTTTGTGGGAGCCTTTTTTCGGTAAAAGTAAATGAGCTGGCACTATCAGATCACAACTCAGTACTGGTTTTTGGATGTGGTTTATCTTGGCAACCCGATTATATCATTCGTGGCGTGTTGCTGAAATGTAATTAGGCTGTGTGGTTCCCACTGCCTTGTTCGATGGTGGGAAAAGGGAAGTTTGCTTAGTAGCCCTTGTTCACAGCTCTGCAGAGGAGTCGCCTTTTTTTCTGCTTTCTCCCTGCTCTTTCTGGGAAAAGCTCAGCAGAGAGAAGAATGTGCCACATAACAGCGAACAGGTAACAAAATTGGCCACCAATAAGAGCAAATGCTTGTGGATTGACATCCCCCCCCCCCCCCCAAGAATTCAAGATACAGTAATAGACTTTGTTTCCTTCTGTACTAGCCAATTGAGCAGAAATCTTCAGTAAGATATATGCTTAGGAGAAAGTAAGAAAAAAATTCAGTGTTAGTTTTAAAAAGATAATAACCAGAAGAGTAGTTGTTCTAGCCATTTGAACTATCTACGAATAATGCATTTTTACAGTTTCTTGCTTTTAATAAGCTTCTTCAAGAGGAAGAGATAAAGCAACACTAAGCAATGGTGGTTAAGCCCTCTGCAGAATTTTACCTCCATGAAGACTTAGTTAATGACATAGCTTCTGAGATCAGTTGTCAGTCAAATGTCTAAATGGGTATTTAGAACACAGAAAAGACCTGCTATTTTAAAAATACTTTGCAGAATTGTGCACAGGACTAAGAAATTTGAATGATAAAACTAGGCTATGAAATTAAATGCAGTAAGTCTAACCAAGGCCATAGGTAAAATTATGTAGACATAGCTGGTGTTGTTTATAATGTTATTTTGGAAATATTTTGCTTGGTGATTTGTATCGCTGTCAACAACATACATTGTAGCTAATGCTGTTTTTTAACAGATACTGTATTTGTCACTGAATTTTCCTTAATGAAAACTGTATTTTATAATTAATGTGCCACTAAAATATGAACATTCTAGAGGATAGAGCTGCTGCTCTTCATGAGGTGAAGAAATAATATGAAATGGCTGTAACATTTTTGTTACTGTATTAAGTGAACTAGGTAAATGTAATTAGATGCTTCATATATAACTATATGACAAAATATCAATTGTTTTCTGTAACTTTGCTAAGCAGGCCTGCTCTTCTGTTTTCTCAGATACATGATATAGGCTGAATTGGCTTTTGTGATTTGATGCATTGCTGGGTTTTGTTTTTTTTTAAAGGAAATGTAAGTATTTAAGCTCTGAAGAACTCTTTAAGGCACCTTTATAGATCAATGCTGACACTGCTTTCCCTTCTGTATGACAGTACGTTTTACAGGACTGGTTGTTTTGTGTACACTAAAAAATTATTTTGAGTAATACATAAATCATTTTGGATATTGTTTCTTCTCAGAGAAAAATTGTGGGGAATATTAAACAAGCTATACATGCTCAGGTGCTGTCCTATTTCTTTCAGTCATTAAAATGCTCCCTTTAAGATGGATTGTCTTTGCAAGTTTCCTTGAACTTGAGCATTCAAAGCTGCGTCTTCAAGAGCAATTTCCAAAATCCTGTTTACAGCACCTCTTTGTATAAATAACTGGGTTTGCACCTAGTCCCAATTCTCTGTAAGTGGGGTAGGCAAGGTCATAAATTTTAAGTAAAGAGCTGAAACTTTGCACTTGCAGGACAATGGGAAGGAACTCGTGTTCACACATCATACCTAAACTATACACCATCCTTGGGTAAAATGGTGTGAAAGAATGTTGTCCTTCCAATTTATCTAGAAGCTGTCGGATGACTAGTGACCATGACTGACTTTTAAGCTGTTAAAGACTAACATGTAGGTTCTTTTTTTTTTTTTTTTTTGGTTTTCTCAAAGTATTGATTTGAGTTCTTGTTAGGGTACTCTGGTAAGACTCAGAATATTTCTGGTTCAGAAGTGATACAGGTGCCACTGTGTAAATAATTTGACTTTGGAAAAGGAATGGAGGGATTGTGAGTGGCACCACTGGTAGATGGAAGTTGGATTAGTAGATGAATATGGCAAGAATGAGGGGGGAGTCAACATTATCATGACATAACAATTTATAAAAATGATTACAAAGTCTAATAGACTAGAAACACTGGGATTCCAAAGGTCAATTTATTGGAGAAAAAGAAAGCTTCATTCACCACAATATTGAGAATTAATACAAGAAAACTCAAGATACCTTGCTGCTGCCTGTTGAGGGCAGAAGTGCTTAGGAGAAAGGAAACGCAAGAGAATAAAAGCTTTAGTCATCATATATTTTAAATGTTAGAACAACAGGAAAAGATTAAGGAGAAGATGGTAGGAAATGTTTTGAAAACTAACCTGGGTGTTTATGACTTTTTTTTTTTTAAAAACAAACAAAAAAACACCACAAAACAAACCTGTTGATTTTTGCTGGGTTTTGGATCAGGTTCTTGGAAAAGAGTGTGAATTTAGGACCTTATAAGACATTTCATTAATTGTTATGATGTTGTTTAGTGATTTATGCAAGCATATACTCTAAAATGATTTTAAATAACTGCAACTGAGTGGTAAGAATTTCCACAGCAGAGTATTTATACTGAGAATTATGTTAAACACACATGATGGTATAGAGGCTGTAACTAAGAGTAAAAGGAGTATGGAGAACGGCACAGAGGACAGTGTTTGTATATACAGTTTTAGGCATTTTGGCTTAACTGGCTTAAAATCTGCCTGCTGTCTTCAGGCATAATGTACTTTACTCCTTTACTGGAGTCTTCAGTAGAAGGACTATACTTTTTACTTTACAATGGTGGTGTTTCATAACTTTTTAGTAAGCCAATATGAAGCAGTGAGCTTAGTAAAAATGGTAAATTTACTGATAGACCATGAAGAGATTTTTCAAGTGTCTTGGTTATAGCTGCTGATTTCTTTGTTCTTTCTGAAAGGAGCCTGAAATGATGGTTTATAATGCTTCATCTACTGCAATATCCCTATCTTGGAACAGGAGACTTCACAGTATGAAATGTGGACCATCTAGTAAGTTATGTTTTTACGTGAAATAAGTTCAATTATCCATTATGTTCTGCATAATTTAATTATTTTTATGAAGAAAAAAACCCCTAAAATAGCTAATACAGATCTTCACGATAAGGGGGCTCTACCTTGATTGGTCTCAAAGGACTACAGGAGTATGACAACTTATTATGGGGTTTGACCTAGCTTTAAGTTTACACCAGGTTCTGGTTTGAGCATTTTAAAGGCTGTCTCTAACTGCAGTTTTTTCTAGCAAGGAGCTTTCAGCAAGGCAATCTGTTCTTGTAGTGATGTACCTAAAGATGTGGATTGCTGCCTAGATGCCATTAAATTACCTGTCCTGTATCTTTTCTGTGCTTGGAGTTTTTTTGTTTGTTGCTCTTTTGCTGAGGTAATCTATGGATGCTTTTTGTGTGTGTAATCTCTGGGTTAGCAGGATGAGGTACTCTTTAGCCACCAGCTTGCAGTGGTGGGCATTTGCTTGAGGAATTTGCATCTTGGCTTTTTTGGTTCATTTTATTTTCAGCAGTGGACAGGCTTAAATCTCTTTACTCAAGGGTAGAGATCCTCTGTGTTAGCTCTTCTGTAGAGGCTGTGTCATGCTTGTCAAGGAGAAACATGAGGCAAAGTAATTCAGAGTAATTTTAGTTAGTGATGTGAAACCTCTAGTTTTTCTTCAGTCAGCCTGACTGCTGGCATTGAACATGAGACCTACCTAATAGCGAATAGTCTGGGTTTCCATTGTCTGGCTTTATAGCACAAAATGCAAGACTGATGTGTGGACTGGACTCTTATAAATTGTGATTAGGGTTGTGTCATCTCCAAAAGCTTTTGATTTCTTTAATACATATTGTTTTCAGGAGCTTTTGAGAAGTGTGTTATCTGAATGTGGAGGAATAATAGAAGGGTTTAGAGAAGCATAATACTACTCAAGTAAAAACAATTATCTATGAACCTCTTCAGTATATGAAAAATATCATATATATATATAGTGTATGATAAAATTGCTCTACAAATGTAGCAGTCTATACCAGTAAAACTCCCTCTGCTTTTGAGGGTTGCACCAGCTTATTGACCAAGAAGTAGTTCTTTCCTTAGCTCTATTTTTTTTTTTTAACTGAATAAAGCAGCTTCCAAAAAGATGTACAAATTGTGCTGAGAAATTTGTTGTCATAAGAATTGTTTAGTTCCCTGGGTTATTTTTTTGCAAAGTGAAAATCCCTTTAGTGGGACTAGTGGGTTTCATGTTCTGCTTCAGAGCAACCAGCTAGAAAAAAGACTTTTAAGATGCATTGTGCTACTGGAACAACTCTTGAAAAGGGTTTATGTGCAAGTTTATTGCTTTTTAAATAGGCCTAATATTTAAGGAAGGGAAGAACGAATCTAGAAGGAGGGAGAATGAAATAGGTAGCAAGTATCTCATGCTAACTCATCACATGTTTAAGATTTTAAAGGAGGATGTAGTTATGATGGCAAGAATTAGGTTTCATTGCCCTCTGCAGATGTAATAGGATAAACTTCCTGGCTTGTTTCTAACTCAGATTATTAAACTCTTTAAACAATTGAATACCTAGACTTGGAAGTTTTCTCTTTAGATCCTAGTAAACTCTGCGTGGGAAGTGGAATCCATCGTTGCCTGTGTGCAAAATATATATTAAACAAAACAAAAGAATAACCTGATCTGCTTTGTGCAAGAGTTTCAGTAACACGCTCTAAATGCTTAGAACAATAATTTTGTTTTGGCCCTTCTTATTTGAAGAGAGATGCAAGCTGCTATAGCTCTGTCCATGGACTGGAGTTTGCACCAATCTCGGGATACATGAAATAGTACAGCTTTTTTTTTTTTAATTAATTTTAAACCAGCAAGGTAGGTTATCATCTTCTTTTTCCAGTTTAGTGATGTCTCTATGAAAATTTTTTCTATAACATGTTTAGAAAACTGTGATTATAACAGACTTATATTTCATCCTATTAGTCAGTTCTTGTTGCAATAACATTTTTTCTTGCTTCCTATAACTCTGTATATATAGATAAACCAACATGTTTTGTGTGGAACTTTGTATGACGGGTGTGTGATTTATTGTGCAATAGACCTCTTTACCTTTGTGTTATGTTAGTCATCTGAAAGTAGTTTAGAAAGCAAGGTAATGTCTTTTATGTCAACAGAACAAAAAAGTTGGTATAGTACAAGTAAATGCCAGGAAATAAACTTTTGTGTTAGTTTCTTGTACCCAGGGGATATGGGATTTGAGTTTTGAAATGTTTATCAGAATAATTGACAGCAGTTAAGGTGTAGTTTACATAGTTGTTAAACTTGTAACTTCCTTCCATACCAATCTGTTTTTCATGCAAAGTTAAAAAAACCAAACCAAACAATCAAAAAACCCAAACAAAAACCTCCAGAGCTAAAGCATATTAAGAACCTGGGACAGGAAAAACAAATGCTTTCTGGAAGTAAGTTTCAAACTACTGCTGAAAATTCCTAACAGGCTAAACACTTCAAATTTTGTTGTGTTGAAATGCTGTGGCAGGCATGAGTCTTCAATGTTTAAAGTCACCATTACTATAGAAGATACTTGTCCCTTACAATACATGTGCTGATTTGAAGAGATGCACCAGAGCAGAAAATCTGCAGCTAACTGGAAGGCTCTTAGTATTGAAGGATTAAAATTACATCCTACTCATTCACCTCAGAATCTCAAAAGGAAAATTTTACATCCTAGTGTAATGAGATCTTTGTCCTCGTTTTAAGGCTGTACTGCATACTGCTGAAGCCTGCCTGTATGCCACAGAAAACTTGTGCTGTTACAGGCAGATGCTTTCAAAGACTATGAAGTTGAACGATAAAAGGCAATGCAAGAAATAGTTGTTGTATTAGTTCTCTTATAGTCAAAAGAACACCTGAAAACTTTCTAGAGAAAGTGTGCAATGGAAATTATGCTTAGTTACAAAATATAAAATTTCAAGAATGTCGACAGCAAAAGTTTACATATTCAATTTTAAGCATACCTTCTACTCTTTTATGCATGGCTATAGGTCCTAGTTGATGTTTCTTGCAAATTCTTATCCCAAACTGCTTTGCTTTTTCACTTTTCCATTTTGGAATAAAATTTGCTGATTTTTTTTTTAAATTATTGATTTTTTACTAGTTTGATAACCTTCAGGCAGACCTCTCTTCTACACTTGCATAAAGCTTTTAAAATGTGTCATCTTTTAAAGAATCCTGAAAACTGTAAAGTTGTTGTCTGTTTCTGCAAATGACTCTGGAGCTCTGAAACTGTTTGGGCCAAAGTTGGTGAACAGGCAGAATCATAAGAACTGAGGGAACAGGCTGGACCTTGTACCTGCCTAGCTTAAGTAAAACTTGATCGCTTTCAGATCTCTAAATTAATCTTTCACACTTCAACTTTTCTCTCCAAGTGAATCTAGTAATAAATATCCTGAAAGGAAACCTGACTTGAGTGATTTGCATTAAACAAATTTTTCATGCCATGTCTTAAAAAACAGTAGCAACAAAATAGAATTCCAACACTAGGAAGTGCTTAATGTTGTACAGAAAAATACCTGTAGGAAGGTCCATGTCAGTCACAAATCTTCAAGAATTAATAGTGTGTTGATGATAATGTTGTATTATAATGAGGTCAAAATTCAGTTGGAGCAATTGGATTGACGTGATGATTAAAACAAAAATCAAATATTTCAAAGTTGATGTGCATGATAATTTGAGTAGTCAGACATGTTCTTGAATGTATTGGTTTGCTTTTACTTCGTGAAAAAACTTTAATTTAGATGTCTCTGATTTAGTATCTTAACTTTTGTGTGGGATGCAGATACATGCTTTCTTTGCAGTTACCTCTTTGTGCTCCAAGAGTAGAGCTGTTCTTTAGTGACTGTATCTCACTTCATGCTGAGGGGCTTCACATTATATAAATTACTTTCAGCTATACTAATTTTACTCCTAATAAATGTTAGAAGATCAGAAGAACAAATCATGGATGAGCAAACCTGGACAGATAGTTGATTTGTAACTGAAATAAGTTCAAGAGATCTTAAATACTCATTAGAGAAGTAGTAATGTAAGAAAGCATAATAAACTAAGTGGGCACAATATCATAGATACAAATGCACAAAATATATTGCATCTATAATAATGTTTCAAAATAAATGCTTATCTTGATGAAGATGCAAGATGCCTTTTAACAGTTATCATATGAAATTGGCAGAACTTGTGCTTGGAGCCCAGGTGAAGAACATTTGAAAGGCCAACCAGAGTTGGGTGGGACTGTACTGTATTTCACAATGGATTTTGGAACTTCCTCTTATCAGGTCTACATGATGCTATTAAAGCATTTCTTTTCAGAGAGCCACAGCAGTAATCACCTCTGTGAAGCTTGGGCACATCTCCAGAAACACTTGCAATGAAATGCACCCAGGCTAGATTAGAGTCTCATTTTTTCAAAGGCTGTGATAAATAATGGGCATGAGGTTCTGCTACTGCTTATAGGGTGCCAGCTCTGGCCTGAAGGCTCTTGCTGCCTGGCACTGAAGAATTAAGAAGGGGGATGAACTAATTGGAGGTCCAGGTGCCCAAGGGACTAAAATAACCCTATCTACATACTGAGTGGGGTTGCAGTCTATTCAGTAGTTACCAGGTGATTAGAGTATTTAAGCAATGAGGGGAGCAGAGAAGAATTCGGACCTGGGTTATAAGATGATCCCAAGTCTTCATCCTGTTCAATAAAGAAGGAATTTGAGACAAGTTTGCTTCTTTGCAACAATGGTCATACTATCGGAGTGGCTTGCCGGTTGTAATGGCATCATTGGTTAGAAATCACATTATTACTTATGCGAGTTGAAACATGTTACTTAGGCCTACTACTTTCTGCTAGAAAAGTATCACCAGTTTTCAATTTCAGATTCCAAGCCAATGTACTTAACTGGCATAATGTCAAAGGAAAAAGAGGAGCTGAGGACTTTTTAATAGAGGTCTCTTTCAGATAAATGAAGGACACAATGTTCTTCATAACCTTTCCTAATTTTAACCTTTGCTTAATCTTGAAGTTTATTCCCTTTCTGCAGGTTTTACAATATTTCTCATGTCCCTAGGAGAGACCTAAAGTTGTGATAGGATCATATGGGTTAGCTTATTTAGGGAGCTTATGTTCCATTAATGACAAAGATCAGAGTGAACCCTTTGTTATAGGATGTTTACTCTGGATACCTGAGGAAGTATTTCCGTGTTAATTGAGCAGAACTGGATGATTAAAGGAGGCCATGTTGTTTGCAGCAGTAAGATCACCAAATGTAATCTGAATCAATGCTATTCCTCTCATTACCTGGTTAAGGATAACTAATCTTTGTACACAGAGCTCTTCCGTGCAGTGTAAGGAAAGATAACTACAGTGATGTAAAAAGGGATATAAGCAAATAGAAGAGCTAGGTTTATTCTGTTGTATTGGGTTTGCGTGGCAAGGTTTTGGTAGCGGGGGGCTACAGGGGTGGCTTCTGTGAGAAGCTGCTAGAAGCTTCCCCCATGTCCAACAGAGCCAATGCCAGCCGGCTCTGGGGCAGACCCGCCGCTGGCCAAGGCCAAGCCCATGAGCGATGGTGGTAGCACCTCTGTGATAACATATTTAAGAAGGGGAAAAAGTTGCTGTGCAACAGCAACTTCAGCTGGAGGGAGGAATGAGAATATGTGAGAGAAGCAACCCTGCAGATACCAAGCTCAGTGAAGAAGGAGGGGGAGGAGGTGCTCCAGGTGCCGGAGCAGAGATTCCCCTGCAGCCCATGGTGGGTAAGACCATGGTGAGGCAGGCTGTCCCTCTGCAGCCCATGGAGGTCCATGGTGGAGCAGATATCCACCTGTGGCCTATGGAGGACCCCATGCTGGAGCAGGTGCATGACCCCGTGGGAAGCCTGTGCTGGAGCAGGCTCCTGGCAGGACCTCTGGACCCGTGGAGAGAGGAGCTAGGCAAAGGAGCAGGGTTGCTGGCAGGACTTGTGACCCTGCAGGGGACCCACACTGGAGCAGTCTGTTCCTGAAGGACTGCACACTGTAGAAGGGACCCATACTGGAGCAGTTTGCGAAGAACTGCAGTCTGTGGGAAGGACTCGCTTTGGAGAAGTTGGTGGAGAACTGTCTCCTGTGGGAGGGACCCCATGTTGCAGCAGGGGAAGAGAGTGAGGAGTCCTGCCCCTGAGGAGGAAGGAGTGGCAGAGCCAATCTGTGATGAACAACCACAACCCCCATTCCCTGTTCCCCTGTGCTGCTGCAGAGGAGGAGGTGGAGAAAATTGGGAGTGGAGCTGAGCCTGGGAAGAAGGGAGGGGTGGGGGGAAGATGTTTTAAGATTTGGTTTTATTTCTCATTGCCCTACTCTGGTTTGACTGTCAGATTAAGTTAATTTCCCCAATTCGAGTCAGTTTTGCCTGTGACAGGAATTGGTGAGTGATCTCTCCCTGTCCTCATCTTGACCCATAAGCCTTTATTACATTTTCTCTCCTTTGTCCAGCTGAAGAGGGGAGTGATAGAACAGCTTTGGTGGGCACCTCGTGTCCAGCCAGGGTCAACCCACCACACATGTTTTGTTAGAATCATACATGCACAGACAGAAGAGAACTTCATAAAGAGGAAAATGCTCATCATTGAGTCATTTGACTTCCAATTCAGATTTTACTAATGCCCTTTCTCTCTAAAAGGGAGCAAGGGAGGTCCTTCCCAGTGACAGCAAGGGTCCCTGGATCAGCTGACTGTGTACACGATCTGAATAAATGCGGCTTGAAGCAGGTTACTTGAGCCATACTTAAAGGGGAATCATTCAACTGGAAAATCAAAAGGGGACTAACTTCCTCTACAGTGAAGAGGAACATGACTTGAAGTCTAATTGCATGTCATTGTAACTGGACAGGCAATAGGGCATAATCTTAGAGAAGGAAAGAACAGAGACCTAAGCTCTGATTACACAGGTCTCGCACCACTCAAGATGAAAGAGATCAATGTCTGCCTTGCATGACAAGAGGAATAAGGCTTTTGCATTAGTGACAAGATTGGTTACTGTGAGTATGTAAATGAGATGGCTTAGTCAGAATAAGTAGGGACCTTTCTACATGGTGCTAGCATTAGTTTTTAAATTGAACTAATGCTGGCCAGGCAGAGAAAGGAGCTGTGTACGTGGGCTAGCTAGGCAAAGGGGTGTTCTCTTTTACTTGGTCTACCTGCCCTGTTCTTTTCAGCATGGCCTCTTTTTTTTTTTTTTTTTTTTTTTTTTTTTTGGGGGGGGGGGTGTTCTTGTATATGTTGAAAACAAAGGTATCAAAATTAATCATTCAGGTATTTTTTTAAGTCATCACATAAGTAATTAGTATTTATAATGTTTTTGCAAATGGAAACAGCCATATAAACACCAATAAACTGTACTGACAAATTTTGGCAGAACTCAGTAAGCAAGGGTTCTGTAAACTTGTAACTGAAGATAATATTTTGTAAAATCACATGGCCTAAAGTAAATGAACATTTAAGCTTTTTTTTTTTTTTTTTTTAAGTTATGGCACACCATAGGTTTCTTGAAGTCTTTCTCATTCTAGCATTATAGCTAGTTGTTAGCACAGAGCCTCTTTATTCTAAGTTCCTAGGATCTCACAAAGCAGAATGAAATTTAAATATGACCTTTTTCCTCATTAAACTTCTACATTGACCACGCTTTGGTAAAACAGCTGGTGATGATGTTTGCGATAGCCTCAGAAGAGGCAAAGTCTTAACAGCATTCAATCCATGAATTCTGACAAGAGTTTGCATGTGAATTAAATGTTGGATGCACAGTTACTTGGTGTGTACATCTGAAAGCAATTTTGTAGTAGATACAGTTGTAAACCAGGTGAGGTTTTTAAGAGGCATTCTGAAGTCTTACTCTGTTTAAAGTAGGGGCTTAAAAGGAAGGTGGAGAGTGTTCGTAGTGTCTTGTTAAAAACGCTGTTTCTGACTGTTAACAGATTTAGTAATTTTTGGCTGGGATACACTCACAGAATACACTCCACATGTAGCTTGCTTTTGTATTATTTTAGTGTATTTAAAGCTCTTCAGTAAGAGGGTATGGCTCACTGGCTTCTGTAATGGTGCTTCTATTGATGGCAAAACAAACTAAATATGTGCTATAAAAGGTGTTGGTAGGAAACTGGTATTGGTAAGACATCAATAAAATGAGCTTCTGGAAGAGGAAGAGAAAAAAATAGGGAGAAAACACCCTTTGAAATGGATTGATTTTTCTATTGCTGTTGCTGGAATCAAGAGTTCAGCATCCAGGTAATGGCAGTAAGATGTCAATGATCAACTTGTGACTTGTTAGAAAGTATTTGTTTCCTTGCAGTCAGTTTATAAAAAAAACATTTCAACCATTCTGTAAAGTAGTTCAGAATCTACTTTTGATGTTGGTGTTTTTCATGTATGTTTAGCAAATGCCAATAGTGAGAACAAAACCTAAAGATGGTGTGACCCATGACATCATAAAACAGTGGTCTGTAATCTAGAAGGCTTTCCTCTGAAGTTTAATTCTGTCAAGACTAAATCAATTGTAGAGTTTATTCACATTGTCAGAAGTGGACCTGGCTTTATTTTGCCTGCATCAGCAGAGCTTCAAACCATCTTTAACAAAGCTTTCTCAAAAGCCTGAAGGTAATCTCAGTACGTTAGGACTTTTGTGTATGCTACTGATGACTAGATATTTCATAAGCAAGGGTTTTACTGAAATAGGAGAAAAGATCTTTTTTTGTGAATTCTGGTTTTCAGGACAGCACTTAAAATAATCTTATATATGATTTTTTTTTCCCAAGAATGATGTGTTTATAAAGGTAAAGAAAACAAGAAGTCTGAGTCTTCAGTTTGTCTCTTCCTGAAATAGTTTCTTCTGAGCAACTTGTCTGCTTGTCTGCAACAAAAACAATCTCTAGTTTCTGTTCTCCAAACACAAAATTTACTATGATTGCATAATACTCAATTATTAAAATTGAAATGCTTTCCTAAAGAGACTTAAACTTTAAAAGATCAAGTATTAGCAAAATAAGTGAATATATCACAACTGTTAGAAAAGCATTTAATCAAAGAGTCTAAATTTTGTAGCAAGAAGCTTTATTTCTGCATGTGCACATCTTTCTTTAGACTGTGAAAACTTTTGTCAGATTTTGATGGGGATCTTCCCGGGGGGGGGGGGGGGAAGTAAAAAAAAAACCCAACACCTCCCTCCCCCAAACCTATCACTGCAAGTTAGGGAGCTTGCTTTCTCTACAGTAGGCTTACTATACTTAAGCATTAGATTTTTCCTTTCTTAAAAGTTTGTCTCTAATAAAATTAGAAACAAGAGCAGTGGTCTGTGTCTTTATGGAAAGTGTTTGCGGTTGGTAGACTTGGAAGTTGTAAGATGGAAAGAGGGCAGGCAGCTGAAAGATTTACAGCTGGGATATCAACATTTGTGTTTCTAGGGTAGTATGCTCTCATCCTGGTAGAGTTTACCCATACAGTGTTACTTGTAGCAGTTTATATATAAGGGTTTAGGCACCATGCTTTTTTGTTGTGTAATACTTGTTCACTTCCTCTATTCATTGCTCAGGGGACTAAAAACGTGTCAGACTAACAGATATCACAGCTGTTTTGATTGGCTTCTCTAAATGAGCAATAGATTTACTTCATCTGGTTTTAATTCTTGAGGTGAAGTTTTTCCAGTATGTTTCCTGTTTGTGGAGGCCTGTGGGATTCTCCTGAACGTTTAAATGCTAAGCCAGCATCTCCTGTCATTCATGAAGTTACATTTGGTGACAAAACTCGGTCTTAAGAATGAAAATTATCATAATTTATTTTTAACATGCTTTGTTTTTTCCACCCAGATTTGTTGACATGTTTTAATGGAGGTGAGTGTATCTACAGAGAGCTCTGCAACTGCAGTCGATTCAATGCAACTGGACCAAGATGCCAGACAGGTGTGTAAAGAGAGAGAACTAACTGGGTTTCTGGGATTGTACTCGGGTTCCCACAGCTAAAAGAATGACTACCCTCTGCCTAAAAGTTCCTTCGTGCCCTAGTATTTTTCCCTCTCTTTTCTGTGGTGATATTTCATAGCATAGCGCTTGCATACATCTCAACTACAGATTGAATCCAAAAACCAGTGGTACTTCTGAAGTGACTCTTCTTTTGTTAGTGTATAATACAGGTGCTGAAAGAGATCATATATGCAGAACATGGGGTCAATATAATTTTGAAACTTTCGATGGACTCTATTATTATTTTTCTGGGAGATCCACATATGCCCTTGTGAGACATACTGAATTAGATGAACAGAGTTTTTCCATACAGGTAGGGGACTGTACTTCTATGTTCATCTTAGCTGTTGTTGATATTGCTAGTAATGCATTAATATTTAGAAATTAAAAGTAACTTGTGATGATAGTATGGGGTTCTAGAATGTAATCTAGATTTAATTGTAATGTCATGTGGGCTACCAGTTACTATAGTGCAAAATGTAAATAGCTGGAAGGAAACTGATGTGTGTACTTTGAAAACCTGGCTGCTATGAAAAGACTGCTCTAAAAAGAGTGCTAATTGTACTCAGGTTTTTGGAGAAGAGTGGGACTAAACTACTTGTTCACATGCTGAGGGTAGGATTGTGGGATTGGGAGTATTAGTTGTGTAATGTGGATTACGAAGAGTTTGATTTAAATCTTGACTTTGATGCTAGTAATTTTATTTGGCAGGTGAATAATGATCCTGAGTGCCATTCTTCTCCTTACTCCTGCAAAAGGTCCATTAGTTTATTCTTTTCTGGAGATGAAGAGATTAAGATGAGCAGTGAAGTCACCTATAAAGGATTTGGGTAATTGCACTCATGTTTCTGATGCTGTAGTTACACTGGAACTGATCTCATGATACCGATTTGATAACAGAGATGTAAACTAGAACACTCACTTGTTGGTAGGTTAAAAAAAGCTATCCAGACCACAGCTGTAATAGTTACTCCCCATCTACAGAGTAGTGTCTGAGGAAGGTGATACCTAAATGAGTGGTACATAGTATTAAGAAGCATAACCATTGACAATGATCCTTTGATTTTTTGCTTTTATTTGTAATTTCATCTTTTTTTAGTGGAATTACTCAATATTTATATCAGAGATTTTCAGATGTATGAGGAAGTCATTAAATCAGCAAGTAATTTATTTGTAATAGTGATATTTTCTCACGTAAATTTGTTTTTCATTATGTCTCATTTCTCAGAGTACAGTTACCTTATGTTATTGGAAACTTACACATCCAGAAGCTAGCTGGATACTTTCTAGTCAGGCACCAGTATGCCTTTACTCTGGCTTGGGATGGTACGTCTGCAGTGTATATCAAAATGGCACCAGAGTACCTGGGTAAAACACATGGACTGTGTGGAAACAATAATGCTGTCCTGCAGGATGATCTTGAAACTAGTTATGGTGAGTATTTAAAATACTACTTCTTGTGTTAATACAGGTTTTTTTTCAGGTAAACTGAATGTTACTTTGCTTAGTTTTTAATGGTAATGCTAATTGAATATAAGATGGACACCTTTTGAATATGATACAGAAATACTTGTGGTAGATAATATTGTTAGTAAGAGGGCCAATTTCAATATAGATGAGGTTCTGGGGAGGAAGATCTTTAAAAAGCATGACAAAAAGCTGTCTTACTCCATTACCTACAATGGTATTTGCACTTCAGTTTCCTAGGACTTGAAAGGTAAAATCTACTTTTAAATGTTTACTGTCCTCTTAGCAATTTTATATAGGAGCCTGCGGAAGCCTGAGACACTGCTATTGGAAATAAATCGATAATTTTAATTAGTAAATCAAATCAATTAGGATTGCCAAATCTCATTTGATCTGGCACCTCATTTATGCTAACGCTTTCAGAAGCGACCAGTGATCCTTGAGTACTAACTTCAGATACTTCCAAGAATCTTTGCTTTGAATAAATACTGAGTGAAGACCTCTAAAATAAGAAGAACCAGGGGAAAAAATAAGGCCTCTTGAAAGTTATCTCAAGTTAGGTGATAAAAACTTCTGGAAATCATTGCTTTGGGCTGTTTAACTCTTTGCTCCCCTTCTTTAAAATTAGGGTATTTCTGTAGAGTACTACTTCTGAGCTCAGAGTACAATATGTACTAGGTTTCCTCTGTTGTTTAAGTGTGCTACTCAATTTTAGAAAGCATCAGCCCTGCACTAATATCAGCTCTTAGGCCCCATTGAATAGTTTGCTCAATAAATCTAAATGCCAAGTTCAGTAGCTCATTGTCCTCATTCCCCTCAGAGATTCTCTTATATCTTCTCACCTCTCTCAGGATATTTCAGTCACATAAAGCTGTGATTGTAGCAGAAGTCAATAGGCTGCATACTAGCTTTATCCAATTAGCTTAGGGAGCAGTAGGAAGAAAGACATGGCAAGATATGCATTCGTGGGTAATCCAAGTAATAATCCATGTCACCACTTGTCTATGATAGATAATATCTATTTTAACTAGTTTAAAGCTAGTGTGGACATTTCTACTTACGTGAAAAAGTCACACCTTTACTTGGTTAATGTATACAATTATTTTGTACCCTTGCAGTGACCCAGGAATGCCTTAATCTTTCTTGGGTTTTAGACTATCTGGAAGTTTCACATAAAGTAGCAGCATAGACCTATGTATATACAGTTTACTTTAGCTTTTCTTTCCTTTCTTCCATTCAAAGACTGTGGCAGGCACAGTCCTGCTCCCTAAAGCCCATCCTTCTAAATCACACGAGTAAGCTTCTTTCTACCATTCTAAAGCCTTCCTACTATAGTCACTTTTAAAAGTTTGTTTGGGTTTTTTTTGTTTTGTTTTTTGTAAAAGGATCCGATTGTCTTCAGACTAACAGCTGATTGATTTAGTTGTAGGAAGGGTTTGGTGCTCTCTTCTTAATGTGATGTTTTGATTATTGAGATGTTTCTGTGGGCAATCCCATAGAAATGTTGTTGTTCTTCAAAGTCACTGTGTGACTCTGTGTGTGTGTCTTGTTTAGGAAAACTGACAGATGATGTAACAGAATTCGTAGAGAGTTGGCAGGAAAACCCTCCACAAGGAACACCCAATTGGGATAAATCTCTTCTCAATGAACCACCCTGCTTGACACAAACCCATGAGTCTCTACAGGTTTGGATCAACACAAAAGGATTATTACAGTAGTTGGTGATTCTAATTAGAGTGAGAATTTGACTTAACACTTTGAAGGAGGCTGGAAATATTCTCAGTTCTTCTTTGAAGAAGTGGATTAAAATGGTTGCTGTGGCAGAGCTTCCCTTGTCTCCTCCTTTTCCCCCTACTTTTCTTCTGTATGAGTTTATAATTTAATTTTTGATCTTTTCAAATGTTATCTTGTATGCATAACAGCCAATAGAAGTGTTTGAATCTGGGGCTGAATGAGTGAAAAGTTGTAAAATAGGAGTGCATTCTAGAGCTGGTTCCCATTCCTTCCCTTAGGAAGGACAGCAAGAAGCAGGCAGGCAAAAATGGAATGAGAGCACAGCTAATTTGCCAGTGTTTAAAAAAAAAAAGTTATTGTTACTTTTGTCCATCACATTGAAGTAGTTTTTCCTTTTAAGTAATATTTTCAAGATATAGACCTGAAATGAAGTGCTTTGAAACTAAAGCTGATGCCAGGTATGTTTTATTTCTGTTGCCTTTTACTGTGTAATTTAACTAAAATGAGGACTATTTTAGGTTGTCTGGGCTTAGCTGCAACATTGTCTATGCCTTTCTTGGGAAAGGGTATGTTTTACTACTATTGGGTATGACCTTGGATAAAAGATTTAATGTTATGAATACTCTGGTATGGAGAGCAATATGTTGCTAGCCACTGCTTCTAGCTGATCAGTGGAAAGTGATTCCTAGTCACAGACTGAGATGTCTGTTCTGATTTTCCATAGTATTCTATTCTGCTTAGGTCTATTTTTGAAAACCATCTCTTCACAACAGCTATCTCATTCATTACAGAGGGCATATACTCTGTGTAATATCCTCTTACATCCCCCGTTTGAACAATGTCATGAATACGTGAGTCCTCTTCCTTTTATGGCAAGCTGCACCAATGATCTTTGCATGTAAGTGAATGCTTTTGGGTAATTCCAAAGCTGTTATAAAAAATATTGTCCTTCTATCATGAGAATGAATTGTAAATGTTGACAGAACTAATGTGTGTCCTTTTCTGCATATCAGTTTTTTTTCTAATGTTCTGTTATTATTTTGATGTTCTTGCTTGTTCTAGTTTTACTGCCAGAAATTTCTGTGGAGTTGTTCTTGTTTTTTTTGGTATAAGGATGACCAATATTAGGCCCAGATATTTTCATAATTTGTTAGTGTACCTTCCCTTGAATATGGCATCTGTTTGATTTTTGAATGTGCAAAGTCATTAGTATTTCTAAATTTCTAACCTTAATGAAAAGTAATAGTGAATAGATTAGTTTGGCATCGGCAAGCCATATGTTAGTTCAATGAAAAGAAGAATTTGATAACTATTTGAATTTATGCTATCATTTCACGACCTGCTATGGTCCTTATCCAAGCAGTTTTGACTAGTTAAATTAACAGACAGGACAGGAGAAGATTATTTCCATTTCTTCTACCATGGTGACTCACTGGTAGAAATCTTACACTTTTTTCTTGTGAGTTTTCTGAAGGATGTTATTCCTTTTGTGAAAATCAAGACCTTTATTTAAGTCTGTTTTATACTGCTTATCTCTGGCTTTCATGGATTTATTCAGGAAATTGTCGTCAGGTCTCAAATACATTGATGACCTATCTTCATGTGTGGCAGAATGTTTTATCCATTGAAGACTTTTAACCTAGCCAAACAATGCAGTACTTTAGAACATAATTAAAGTAGATTCAATGAACATGGTTGTATGCAATGCAGGAGCATTCATGAGGTTATGATTGCATGTTTGAATATAGGTAGAAAATAATATGTCAGTTTTTATTTTTGTAAGGTCAGCAGTTGATAATGCAACTTGGTGTCGAGCATTAACTGAATATGCCAGAGCATGTGCCCAAGCAGGAAAGCCACTTCATGGATGGCGAATGCACTTTCAGCAATGTGGTATGCAGATGCTTTCATACTTGGAAATATTGCTTCGTAGTTGTGTTTTGAAAAGAGTGCTCTTCACACTTTTACTTCTTTGTGCTTCCTCCAATTTTGAACTTGTATATTTCCTGGTGAATGCATAACTATGGGCTCAGTCAGAGGCTACATAAGTGCAATGGAATTTCTTTTTTATATGTGTAATTTGTACTGAATGTATTTAAAGCACTAAGCTTATTAGGATATGTTTTAAGAACCTTCTCACTAAAACATCAGAGATTCTTGAAGGTGATTAACCATTTGTATTTTCATAGAGCTACTCTTTCAAATATTGTCAAAGTCTTCATGGCTTTCTGATACATAAAATGTGTGTCATGAGTGTTAAAAATAAATTCGAATTACACTTGCATAAGTCTTCATCTTGGAAGTCACAGAAGGTAAGCTTGAAAGAGATCTTCTAATTTTTCCGCCTGTCTGGAACACAGGGCCAAAACTGCTTTGTCATTCCTGACAGAAGATTTGCCCCATGTTTCCAAAAATGTTTAATGGATGTTCTGTCAGTTCTTTTGCTGGTCTGAGTATCTAAGTAGCTCTGCTGTGAGAAAGTTTCCCTGAGTGTTCTTTGGTGTAACATAAGATTATTCCTTCTCAATGCACCTTTAATGGACAGAATACGAATGTATGTATATTCTGTGTGTGTGTGTGTTATGAAAGTTATTGTTTCATTGATCTAGACAACAGATAATCAACTGACATACCAAAAAGTAAATACCTGCAAGAAACATGTGTGATCTGTTTAAGCCCTGGGGCAGGAGCACAATACCTTTTCATTTCTCTACCTGTTTCTGGTTTTTAGTGATTACCTGTGCTGAACCCTTGACCTACAATGAATGCATCAACTGTTGCCCTGTTTCATGTCATCAACAATCACAGTGCATTGTCAGTGAGCTTCCCTGCATTGATGGGTGCTACTGTCCAGATGGCAAGTTTTGCTTCTCAAATACGTATTATTTGATTCCATATAACATTCAGATTGTTCTCCCCCAAGTTTACATAACTATATAGCCTGGCTAGGTTAAGGCATTCACAGGAGCTGTTTGTAAACGCAGTGCCAACAGTGTGGGTGAATGACCCTGTTTTCCTCATAACTGACAAGATCCTTTTCCTTCCTCTAACAAGTGGGAATAGGTTTCAACACAGATCCATGTTCTAGCCATAGGGCTCCACAATTTGAGTTAAAAATGGGGTTTGCTCTGTTGTTGACAGGGCAGCCATCCTCCTAATTCTGGTGGTTACTACATGACGTTCTTTGGGGGTAATTTTGGTGTGTTGTTCTGTTGGGGTGTTTTGTGGTGTGGCATCATGGGGTTTGGGTTTTTTGTTGTTCGGTTTGGTGGGTTTTTTTCCCTTTTTTTTCTGAAGAAGAATGTCTGCAAGGTCAAGTGCTTAGGAGAGCTCAGAAATGTGACATGGCTAAAACTCATTCATGTGGCCAGAAACGGGTTTTGATACTGAGATTCTTACACTGTTGTATGGCTCTGGCAAGTAAGGTATTTACCAATGTGGCCTATAGCAAAACTTTACCCTTATTAACAAAATATACTTTGGTGTCCAGTTTTCCCCTTGTTACTGGCTTCTCTTTGGGTACATAATTCTATGTAAAAGAGGACAGAGAAAGTTATGCCGTGGATCTTGAAGTCCTGCCTTTTATACATACCCTGATGATTTATAAGGATAATCATCTTTGTCATATATTTTATCTTTTATAAGCTAGTAAAGTCTTTTAGCTTCTGGCTCTCTAATAATGGAATAATTTAAAAAAAAAAAAAAAAAGGCAAAAACCCATTATAGTAAAATAAGGACCAAACAGTGCCTTAAAACACAGAGGCAAAGATTTGTAAAGGTGTCAAAAAAGAAGCCAAAGGTACTCAAAGCAGCATGGTTTGGTGTTTTTGTGTTTGCTTTTGGGTTTTTTGTGGGGGTGGTTTCCTCCCCCTCTCACCCAATATTAAATACTTGTTATTCATACTATTGTTAGTGTATCTCAAGCAATTTAGGGACTTGGTCCATGTAATATAAATTATTTAATGTAATTCAAATGCATGTGTATTTTGCAAAAATGACTACTAAATAGTCTAGAGGTTTATTATCATACATGACCATTTATGTTGTTCTTGGGTATACTTGTTAGTGCGCCATCAGCCATCTGTACAGATATTTCATTTTTTTTTGGTGCTGTTTTATTTCTTCTAGGCTTAATTTATGAAAATGAATTGTGTGTCAAGCCTATGGACTGTCCTTGTGACTACCATGGAAGTTTATTTGAAATGGGTTCAGTAGTTTATGAGGAATGTAATAACTGGTTAGTAATTTTTCTTTTTATGCTGTGGACTTAATCCTTCCATGGTCATGAGACAACTTCTTTAAGGCCTATTTCAGTTAAAAATGAAGTTGATAAGTCCTCACTGTTTCTATATACAAAAACTGTTGTTCTGTATATGTTTTGCAACAAAGGGAAAGATAAAAGAAGCTATAGAGCCATTAATGTGGAATAAGAGCAAATGACACATATTGCAGAGAATACTGTAATGTTTAGTATTCTTTTCATCTTGAACTCTGCCTCAAACTAAAAGGAATCTAGAATTCAAAATCTTAACAGGAGAATTACTTTGACTTTACTTTGTCTCCTGTTTGTGTTGTCTCACTTGGACACAGAGCCTAATGTCATTATGACACTAAGCTGCTGTTTTGGGAATTTCTAAGTCAATTTTATAAAAGAAAAGTTTGTAGGAAGAGATAATGCTTTTTATTGGATCAACTTAATTGAAGAAAACCAGTGAGCTTGCAGATGTGGAACTTCTTCACAACAGTTCTATTTTTTTAAAGTAATAAGATTCAAATTGTTTGTGTTTATTCTTCTCAATTTTAGTCATCCTTAACTTTTTATAATCGTTATCAAGGAGCTAAAAAGAAAGAAGAATGTTACTGGATGCGTGGATGAAATTTCACCTGAGCATATCCTCGTGACAAGTTCTTGCTACAGCTTCCAGGCATTCTAGTGACTCTCATAGCTCTGTTGCACCCTTTTGTGAGACTTGAGACACTTGGTGCTCATTTCGTAGAGAAGGAATCCAGGAAGAACAACTGAGGGACAGCCATATATACTTCACAAAAAAAAAAAAAAAAGTATGAAATCTTTTTGTTTTTATTTCAGCACTTGCACTGGAGGAAAGTGGATTTGTACAAATCTTACGTGTCCAGGTATATGAAAGTCTTGAATACTTAATAACTGAAATTTTGCTTGGAGTAAAATATTACTGTTAGATCTTAATGTGATATTTTACTATATACTTTGTATTTTTATTTCTATCTAAATATAAATCCATCTACACACACAGTAGATTAAATATTAAAATGGTCTGAACAGCAGGCGTCTGCCTTTCAGCTTAGTGCAGTAATGTGTCTCCCTGTACATCACCATAATGTCTTTGGTAGATGACACCACCTGGTCATTCTTGTCATTCAACTAAATGTTTCTCTGCAGTCTTCACTTGACAGACTTATGGCAAGATTACTCCCCCCCATCTCAGTATTGCTGGTTAGTGATGTAGTATCTAGGTACTGTACAAATATCAGTTAATTATTTTCACAGTATGTCTGTGGAATGAGGGGTGTTATTCTCACTTCACAGATAGGCAGCTCAACTATAGAGATTAAGGCCAAAAGGATTTTGCATGTTAAAGGTACCCATGGCCTCAAGGTTCTTAAAGCTGCCAATAGATTCAAGCGCTGGTCTCAGAGTTACCAGTTAACTGTGGAAGTGCTTAATGTTTCTGCAAATCAGTTTTTGGAGCCACAGATCAAATACCCAGAATGTAAGGATCACACATATTATTGCCTCCTTTTGGGGGAAGAATTGTTTGGGTATCCTGACCTGGCATTAGGTAAGAACTCCATAACAAAAGCAAGGGTAAGGTTCAGTTCCTAACAGAGTTCCTAGTACCTGGTTATAATATAAATACAATTTTATAAACTACAGCATGTATCGGAGTGTATGAATTCTACAGCAGTAATAACTGTTGAGAGTACACTGACTTTTCTACATACTTAAATATGTTATTTGTTGTTTGTCAGCTGAATGCTCGGTTTCGGGAGACATTCATTTCATGACCTTTGATGGGCGCAAATACACTTTCCAAGCTACCTGCCAATATATTCTAGCAAAAAGCCGTACATCTGGGGTGTTTACCATATCCTTGCAAAATGTTCCTTGTGGACAGGTAAGGCTTAGAACTTTCTTGTGATATCCTGAAGGGTTTATTAATTGGGGAGGGGAAGTATTAAAAAAAAAAAAGGCACCTGCAATTGAATATATTTAAATTAATCAGTAACAACAACTTTCTTTAACGATGAAATAGTTGTTCAGCAACAGTGCAGAGGAGGACTGTACAGAAATTGTCATGTTTGCTTGTGGTAAATAGGAAAGATTATGCTAGCGTTCTGATTCAGTGTTCACTGAGTTCATTCAATAGCATGTGGTGGTTCATGCAACAAACCCTGGATGATGACTTGTTTTCTTGAGCTTTCTAAGTCCATCTTTGTGGATTTGCAGCCAGCCGAAAAGAAGCCTACTGTTTATTACTGCTTGAAGGAAGAATGACTTTTTTGTGCCTTGAATATAGATTTCTCTTTCAGCTTTGTTGTTGCATCTTGAAATTCACTTTTACTTACATCAATATGAAAAACTTTGGATAGCTTTTGGGACAGCTCTTTTGGATATGGTTATATGTATGCATCTGTGTTGTTAAGTTGTCTAATTTATTTCAACCAAACATGCATGTGCATATATGTAGCTGATACTAAGGGTGCTCCTACTTTATATTTGAAAGTTTATGATACTGGACACAGAAGTCACTAAATACTTAATCTGCTTTATGTCCAAGACCCATTCTCTTTCCTTTGTTGTTGTGTACATGGATTTCTGAGCATGTATTATCATGTTGTATGTGTGAGGTATAGAACACCGGTAAGATTTTCACTACAGCATTTCATTCTTACTACAGTCTTGATAGGTCTTGTAATTTTGAGGAAGTTAAGGCAAGTTAGAATAGACCTTAGGCATATATAGGTGGTGTGAGAAGTGTAGTTGACTGAGTTGAGCTGTCTTCTGCAGTTGGGCTTTTCTCACTGACTTTGCCCTTATGTGCATATGTAGAACTCAGAATTTGGCCCACATTTGTATTAGGGTCACAATGCTCCTGTGGATGCCTACTTATTAAGCTGCTGGACTTGCTGTAGGAGCAAGATGTTAAACTTTATATCTTGGTCAGATTTATGTTCTGTCTCCAATGGTCTTGTGTAACAATTTTTACCTAGGAGCAACTGTACAGATGTTTGAAGTGTATATAGACTTAAACTTGACTCTTTGCTGTATTTCTAGACCATATACAGTATGTTATATTTTAGTTCTTAGCATGATGAGCTTCGATATTGCTGCAGTTACATACTTCACATAAAATCAGGTTTAGCACCATTACTTTTTACTTCTCTGGAGGTAACTACTTACACTTAATTCTACTAGTTTTCCTTTGTGTTCTAAATAAATGTGTGATTCTCTAAGTCCTTTTAAACTAATGATTGCATTCATTGTTCTCTGGAGCTTATATTGTTTGTGCGTTTGAGATATCCCTGAGAATAAAAATGGTCATATTAGTTGTCATGCCACACTTTCTAAAGACATATTTCAGTAAAGTCTTTCTGTCCTTGTGCATTAAAACCTACTTCTCTATGTGACAGAAAAGACCTTTAAGCAGAAGAAAGTCATATTAAAGTGGCATTGACAAGTTTATTACAATAGAAATTATTTATTTGCAATCCAGGTAAGAGATGGGAGACTGAGCACATGGAGTCCCCTTCTCATCTCAGTGATAAAAGTTGAGAGGCAAGAAAAATAGCTTCACTAGATAGAAATGAAATATATTTTCCAAGTGGATGATTTGCAAGGAAATGTCCTACTATCTCTTCTATGGTTCCTAGGAGAAGTGCACCAGGACATCAGGTGAAGTTATGTGACAGGGCGTGGAAGTTACCAGTGTTGAACAAGTGGATTCTTGTGTTGTGAATATGACTGCTTTGCTATGCTCTTAATAGCCTCGAGCTCCTTGAGGTAGAAGAGTTACAGTGGGGGCTGTGAAATGAGTTCTTGGCAAGAACATGCATGTTAAAAAAACTTCTAGGCTTTTACTTCTGTGTGCATTGTTGTTTGGCTTGGGAAGAATCTGGTGATCCAGCCAGTTATTTCCTGTTGATAGGAAGATTGAGACTGTTTCAAGATGCAATATATCTGATCGTTGCTACAATTCCCAACTTCAAGTGCACATTTCACTTAGCTTATTCTGATTTCATTGAGTTTAGCTGGCTTCATTCTGTGCTAACCTTGGGATCCCGAGTCATCGACTAAGTTCATATCATCATCTAGAAGAAAAAAAAAAAAATAGAATAGCTGAGAAACAGAAGATAAATGTAGGCATTCAACATAGGCATAAGTCTGTTCAGTCAACATAATATTCTCAGAACTTCGCAGAGTCAAAGAAGCTTGAGGAAGGTGGTTGTATATTGAGGCGGTGTCCTGTACTATATGGTTAAAGATAAGCAAAGGGGATCCCCAAAAAACCACTGTAGGCAGCTTTTTTATCAAATAAAAGTTGAGGCATGATTGACTTTTTGTGGAAGCCCACAGTGAGATACCTTTCAGCCTGACCTGTTGAAAAGCCCGTCAATGGACAACAGAGGTCTGGAGTAAATATCTGCTATGGCAATGTGCAGAATATGTATTGTGGGTGTCATTCCCTTTTGTGTTATGGAACACTTATCTCTGCAAAAGACAGAAATGTGCCTTTCTGTTTAGTTGTTGTGGTGATACTTTTGTTGGGGGAAGTGATAGTTGAATTAGTTGGCTTTCTGCAGCACTTTTGAGACTGCGAAGAACCTTGCAGTAATTCTTGTATCTTCACCCTGACTTAGGGACTTTGCTTAATGTGTCTCTGTGTCCAAGTGGTTTGTAGGTGAACAAATAGATTCTCTTGGCTTTTACTACATGCTGGGCTTCATATTTCACCAAGACTTTAGAAAAACTAACCTGATCAGTCCCTAATAGATACAGCCTTTTACAGAGGTTTGAGTGAAGCATTCTGGACATTAACTGGGTGATCAGAGGTTTATGTGGTGTGTTGCAGGGCTCCATGCTGCTAATTTAATTATCAATGTACAAGTGGTGAGAGGGCAGTGAGAACAGTTTGTGTACTATTAATGAAAGAATGTGGGGCTTCAGTGCAGCTATTCAACTGTCTTAACTATCAGCTAGCTGGTACCACTTGGTAGAAGTGCTGCTTTACAGTTCCCTAGGCACCATCCATTAGCTTGTTCCCGTTTATAAAAATTAATGAATTGAAATGGGAAGCTAAAAGATTTGTAGTGCAGTATCTCATATTTCCTGATGGTTTGAGATTTTATGTGCTTTTTTAAAAAAAAACCAACTTATCAGTCCCATCTCATTCAAGTAGATTAAAAAATGTAGAAAGAAAATACTTAGGGAGATTTTTAGCTCTCTGAATCACAAAGAATCCAGTCATCTAGAGCCTTAGAGTTGGTGACATAAACAGTCATCAGACAACAAGTTATTTCAAAATGATGTGAAACTTTGTTTAAGCACTTTTTGGAAGGAGAATCAGTCAAGTGATCAGCACAGCTTAACCTTATCTGAGTTTCAGTGACAACCTCACTGGCTTTGTAGTTTGTATAATGAGAAGGTCTTCTGAACATAGAAATCTTTTTTAAGTGTTTAGTGAGAGAAATGGCCATTCCTGTGAAAACACCTGCTGAAAGTTGGCAGGGATAGTGCTGTGAAAGAAACAGTTCATTGGAACAGAGAATAATTGTCAGGCAGAATTTCTCCTTTAGTTTCAGCATGAAGGAATAATAAAGCTTTTGTCAATATTGTGTAGTAATGTATATACTATGGTGGGTTGTTCTCTTGTCTCTGGTCCCCTATGCTTATTCTTTTGTTTTCTTTTATTTTCAGCTTCTTGAAAGGTCGACAAAATTGTCTATATGTAGCCACTGTTGCTGAATGATATGCACAGTGATTCAAAGAAACTAACACAATAGTTTGATTAACTATTAAGTAGGTATTCTTTATTGGCAGCGCTGGATGCATGGATGCTATCATGCACACTGTCGGGTCTAATTGTGCAGGTTAAGTACATGTTCTACATACATATTCACTAGATTTCTGAGAAATGTTATACATATTCATTAGTTTTCCAGGAAACTATTGGCATGTGAAAATGTCCTTTAGGCAGGCACATTGAAGGTCTCTGGTGGTCTTCAGGAGTCCTCTGGTGGTCTTCCATAGTCTTCCTCACTTGTCTGCTATTTGACCCTCCTCAGGTGATTCTGCGCAGTATGGTCTTTTACATGTTTTGATACATCAGTGCTTGTTAGTGCTCTTATTATCTAAGTTTTCATTAGTGGTGTAGAACCATATGGCTAGTTTAAGCTAAATTATCTACAAGGACGAGAACAAAGGCAGGAGTTCTTACCTTTTCCGGCCCTATCTATTCAAGCAAGGCCTCTACTTGTGCCTTTTCAACAAGATCATAAATTCATCAAACATTTAATTAAGTTTTGTGATCGCTCATGGTTCCTTCTTGATCATCACTCCCAAGTACCAGTCTCTGACAGGCTTAATCCTTGACAAACACCAGTCCTTGGTACATAAAGTTACAGAGAGACAATCATTAAGCAATAAGCAGTTCTTTCTCTATATCAGCAGAAACCTAATTTCTTAGTAAAGAGGCAAGACAGCAAGATAAGCTACAAGAGCATGGCTTCACAATGTATATGTCTGTCTTCATTATCAGTCCAAAAGAGCTGGTTGACCTGATGAAATATCTGCAGTTATTTTTATAATTTGCTATTTTCAAGTTTCATTTTATCATTTCAACTGTTGGTGGAAGATCACTCTTGCACTATTATTTAGACATGGAGAAATTCTCAATGTAGTTTGTACACACCACTGTGTGTACTTGTGCATCCATGGTACTTGAAGGACTGACAAATGATCTGCTCTGTGCTAGTTCAGCATCTGTCAAAGCCATGTGCTAGCGTTCAGAGATCCTGACAGCTCTAGTAATTGTTTTCAATGAGTAGGGCAACGTTTGCCCTGTGTTAGGCAAATCCCAGTGAAAGTCAGTGAGAGCTGGATAGAAGTGTAAATCTTTAAACTGAACATCCTAATCTGTTTGCACTGTGAATGGTGCTGTTCACAGTATAATTTTGCTGTTAGTGCAACTATCCAAAGGTAGGGATCTTTTTACTAAATCTTGTTCATTGCCTCTTTCAGCACTGAAGATGCTTAACATTTCAGTATTTCATCATCAGTTATGCCTTCACTCTAGGCAGTGGGACTGAAAGTCCAGCCTCCTGCACCTCTGCTGGATGTTTCTGGACTGCAGCTCAGGCCCAGATCCAATCAATGAGAAATTTCCTCCTAGATTGAGACCTAGATTGCTCTTTGACTAAGTGATTTCAGACATGTTTTTGTATGTTTTGATATATAAGACATTATGAGACATTGAAAATGCATAATTAAGATAAGAGTAAAATGAACAAATAGTGTGCCAAAAGTGGCTGGACCCAATTTTTGTCATTGTTCTTGAATACCTTTTAAACTGTTATGAGGTCATGCAGTGAAGGAGGCTGAGCCCAAGAAACGGCAGTTGGGTGCTTCCCTCTTTCCTCTGTAGGTGGCAGGGAATAGGCAGTCTCTTAACTTTATCGAGCCCCATTAAGCCAATGTAAATAAGCTGATGCCTTAGAAGCTATAGTAAAGAGATTTGAGTATAGCAGGAGTGCCAGAAACTTAATTCCTTCCCAGAGCAAAGAGGAAGTAGAAGGTGGACTGTGATTCTGATGTCTTTCAGCATGTATCAAGGTGAATTACAGGATGCTGACATGGTAAAGTTCAAGTCATCTCTCGATTCACCTCTGTACCTAATTCTCTGAGATAGAACATTCTTTTTAAAAAATTCAGCAGTGATCAAATTCATTCTATTAAGAAAAATCTGGTAATCTTCTGTGACTAATAAGCATGCATTAATGAACATTCTTTCCTTACTGGCTTCAAAAGCCAAAGTACCTGTAGTTTTTCTGAAAGGTGGAAGTCCTGGCCTGGAAACTTTAATAGGAACTGACGAGTGTTAATCATCTGCCTGGCTAGTTGCCATGTTATTTAGTACAGGTGTACTTGTTACTGTGATATGTTGAAAATGTTTGATATGCAATAGGCCTCAGACTTGTGCTGCTTTCTACCTGCGTGATATGGTGACTAGTTGAAGATCACTACAGTAACATAAAACGTGCAGGAATATTAAGTAGTTTGGGACTTCATTTAGGTACCAACCAGTTTCAGGACTTGCTTTAAGACTTTTCTTAGGCTGTCTTAAAGGCTTTTCTGTCTGGGTGTTTCTTCATGCTGAAGTTTATAAAGTACGGGCCATGTGGGCTTTCATGTCTTGCATTGGAATCATCCATCTTTAAAAGTAATTAAAGTTTAAAAAAATGGCTGAAGGTTTAAAAACAACTTTGTCTATATATCAGCATAGGCCCTAATGAGTTCCTTAGAAACTTGAAAATGATATACCAGAATCATGAATGGAAAAAAAATCCAGCCTAACTAACACAGAACAAGTGTTGTACTATAGTTGACTTCCATTTTGATGAAAACAGTTAACTTGAATTCAATTCTTGATATTTAAGCTGTTGTGAAATTTTCTTGTGTAGGGCATGTAGCTTCTTTATATGGTGAAACTCTAGCACATGAGTCTCAATACTTTTTTTAGGATTTCAGTCAATTAGCTGCTTTTGGTAATGTTGACAATTAAGTTCCACTGTAGAGTGAGGTAAATGAGGTTGATCTAGGATTTCTTTGGATTATGTTTCATCCAGACTGAAATGCAATATTCCCTTTCATGTTTTTTCTATATATTGTTTTGACTTAGAGAACCAAAATAGAAATAAGAATAAGGACTGGTAGTAACAAAATAAGCAAGTCGGGCCAGTTGGATGTTGTGATACTGTATGCTGACACAATGCTGCCTTTCTTTCATCAATATTCATCCAGGGAGCATATGAACATACACCACAACTCCTCTCAGAAACAATGAACTTGAATGCTGTTTTAAATAATGATTCACAGGATGCTTCTATCTTTCATTATTGTTTGTCTTTAAAAGAATTTTATATCTTAAATATGCTTTAAAAGAACCTGGGTATATCAGAACACTTTAAAGTACAAATACTGATTTCTGTGCACTGCTATGTGGACAATGCAGCCTTGCTTGTGAGCATTCACTCAGCCTCAGTGGGTCTTTAATCACGGGGTCTCATGAATTGCAGGTGTCTTTGTACTAGGCTATTTTAAGAATTGTTTAAGTTTCTCTTTCCAAATCCCACTTTTGAGCTGTATTTGCATAACAGATTAGAGTTATATTTAAACACACATGTGAAATCATTCAAAATAACTAAGTTTTCTTACTTAGCTGTAAAGATGTATGTTTTCCAAGGGCACTCTGCTAGCTAACAAGCAAGACAACTGAAAATTTTTAATTCCCCAGTAATTATAGCTTTACTCGAACTCTTATTTAACATTCATCCTACTTAAATATTTTATTTTTTTAAAAAATTGTTTTGCTCTTACTTGTAGAACCAGGATGGATCATGTATCCAATCAATCAGCCTTATTCTTAAGCAGGACCCCAAGAGGCAAGTGACTCTGACTCAATCAGGAGATGTTTTGGTCTATGACCAATACAAAATTAACCTGCCTTATGCAGATGGTAAGGAATAATATGCGAGCATTTAACTCCTGTCAAGCACTAAAGCAGTATTTTAATGGCATATGTGTATGTTGTGATACTGTCCATATTGCTAACATACTGAAGTTAAGTGGTATATTGTTAATATCAACATTTTTAATTTCTTATGAAATGTTTCACAAATTAGCTGCTGATGGTAGGAGTTATACAGCAACTGTATTGGGCTAGTGTCTATGTTAAGATTGATTATGTTCTGTCTCTAAAGTCCAAATGCCATCCCTCACATTTACCAGTTTGGTTAGTTCTTTTCTAAGGGGAAATTCTTTTCTCTGATTCTTGACTGGATAATTTCTTTTAACTTTTTTGTAAGCAACTCAAGTAAATATAAATAGAAGGAGCCGTCTTTCCCCTTGCAGATAAGCTACAGATTTTCTGGCAAAAATTTTTTTTTGCTTCTTTTTGCTTCGATGAGTTTTTAAATCTCTCCCTCCCTGGAAGATATTAGCAAGTATTCCACATATGAATACGTGACTGTGTTCTGTGAGATTCAGTGTTAGCTTCAGTGAGAGTTTTATAAGCAAATCATTAGTACATTTGATGTCTGTGGGGCCTTGGCTCTTTGGGAATTTCCCAAAAAAGGCTTTAATACAGGAAGCACATTGCTGGTGTTAGGATCAGGTTGTCTAAAATAAATGGTCTGCAATGTTTGTATCTTTATATTGAACCTTTATGAATATTCCAGTGAACTTTGCATTTTTTAAAAGTGTAGTGATTGTCATAAGTTTCTTGTTTTCTTTAAAGTCTGGATTGGTGTAACCTTGCATGAGAAATCAATGATTAGGGGAAAATAGGGCCTTAATAGGAAAAAAATGTAACTTACATAAAAATAATATACAACACAAACAGTGAAATGACAAGAAACAAAATGCAAACTACAAGCAGGTTTCCTTTGCCTTTCAACAATCTCTGTTTTTACTCACCAGAGTTATTTGAAATACGGAAACTCTCCTCTCTATTTCTTCAAGTGAAGACACACATTGGATTACAGATACTGTATGACAGAGAAGGACTGAGGCTTTATCTTCAAGCTGACGGACGGTGGAAAGATGATACTGTGGGCCTTTGTGGAACCTTCAATGGAAATATGGAGGATGACTTTTTGTATGAATAGCTGCAAGATTTTTATTTGCCAGTATATGAATATCTACAGTTAGAGTGGTAGATGAAGTGTGTACTGAAGCTGAATGGATAGATACCAAGAATAATTTATTTTGAAGTTTTGTGTTAGTGCAATAGGTAGGAGGTTTTAGTTTGCTAACAGAAAATCTGTAACTTCAACTATAGGATATCAAGCCATGTTTTGCTTAAAATATTTTGATATAAAAATACAGTAAAATATATATGACTCATAAGTGCTAGTTTATCTGAAAAGTTTTGTCCAAAATATGGAGTGGCCTATATATAAGGGACTTTCTGCCTTCCTGCAAGCCTCTTTACCTCTCTCCAGCTCTTATTTTCTGCTGCAAGTTCTGATCTGCTCTCTCTGACAGAGCCTCTGTTGTTCAGTGTCTGCAGGCCAGCAACAGGAATTGGCTGTTGCCTGAGCTTCACTTTGTTGTAATGCAGCGAAAGGTGGTTCAAGCTGCCTGAGCACTACAGTCAAGATTGCTGTTTGTCCAGCTGCTTTGCAGCATGTTTCCTACAGATACTGAAGAAAATTGGTTTCCAGGGCATTGAATAGCCTAATGGAAGTAGGAGAAGGAGAACATGAATTTGGAGCATGACAGAATATTTTTTTGACCAAGGGGAAAAAAAAAAGTAGGAGAACATCTTCTCTCAAAAGAGTTGGAATTTTTAAAATTGAAACTAATAGAAAAATGAGAAAGCTTTCCATAATAGTTCCCATTTAAAAACACACATTCTAGTGGATTTTTGAACAATTTTTATCTTAAAGATTAAAAAGCATTATCAGAATATTGTTTATAATGAGACTAGGAAAACATGATACAGGATCTCAAGAGATATTATTTATGTAAAACTACTTGAATTATTTCTCTGTTTGAAGCAAGTAAGTTTTGTAGTGTATTTTTAATGACGATGTTTGGACTTTTTCAATAGTTGATGTTTGTGAATAAAGCCCTTAAACTACATGAACTTACGAATTGTGCCAAGACATGACACCAACCATAACGTGCAAGTGTCTTGACACGTACACAAAACACCTGATCCACACCAGGTTTGGGAGACTTGCCATAGACGGTGGTGTCCTTTGCAATACCTCCACCCCAGCTACTTTGCCAGAAGTAATACTGCTGGTTGTATGCCTAACACAATCTTTTCCGTGGAGTGTCACATCCCATATTTAAATGCACTGTTTTAGTCATTCTCCCTATACAATATTAATATGCCTTGGTTAATTTGATCAAAGTCTTTCTGTCTTTCAGCTTCTGCTGCGCCTCTGCTTACCTGGGCCTCATGGATATCTATCCAATTGCTTTTGGAGTTATATCTCTGAACTCTTGGATTTCTTTTCCTTCTTCTTTCTTGCAGGGACTAGAGAGCCTGGGAAGTCAGCTACCCAGGAACAGACAGGAAATTGTAGGTAGAGGAGAAATAAAAATGGATCAGATATACTTCTGTCTCCTCAATGATGAATGAGAGTGCAGGCTTTCATGACAGTGGTGCTCCCTCCTGTTTTGTGAAAATGGAACTTCATCTGTTTTCATCTGTCCTTCCTTATGGAGTATCTAATGGCTCTAGAGCAGATATTTCTCTTTCTTTTCTGGGCCTTTGCCTGGAAGGAAGAGGAGTCCTGAAACTTAAGCTGGCAGTGCTTTATGGGAGAGTGCCTAAGAATATAGAACAGTGGAAGGGGAGCTTCAGTCAGCTCTTGTGAAGGGGGTGGTAAAACTGAGACCATTCTGTAAATTCAGTGTATCTTTTGTGACTGACTTCTGTTTTGTAAAAGATCTCCAGTTGGAGTAACTGAAAGCACCCCAGAGCTGTTTGGAAACACATGGAAAACTTCATCGGCATGCATTCTTGTGCATGATAGTTCGCAAATGGATCCCTGTGATATTCATCTGCAGGCAGGTGGGCAGTGAAGGTCAATTGTTATTGACAAATGCATTTCTACTTATTACATCTGTGCTGATTATTGTAGTTGGATCAGGTAAAGTAATAACCAGTCCTACCCACTGAAAAAATGAATATTTACAGTAGCATTTGTTGAGCTCAATCCCCTGACAAATCATGTAGAGTATTGTTTAAGTATTTTCTCATACTTGCAGAGGCACTTGCAATACTCCCTTTTTATTTCTGGTATGCAATTACAATGTGTAAAGCTACACATGCGTTAAAGGTTTGTGGTATGTCTAATATTGGTGATTAGTTAAGATGGAGACTCAAAAATATTGCAGTAATCATTTTTGAAAATACTGAACAAATTAAACATTTGATTTAGTTGTCTGCTGTGAAGGAGAATGAGTAGGAGAAAGATACTTATGCACTGCCAGCCTTTACATTCAGCTGAAAGTCTACAGTTGGGGAACGAGGCTAGTGGCTGATGCCATGAGGACCACAGATGGTCACTAAGACATCCTTTAATAATGATGACCTTTGTAGGTCATCAGTTGTATCCATTTCACAGTTTCTACCACTTGTCTTGGACTCTACACGCTTTTAGGCAAGATACAGAGGTAAAATATTGATTAAGGTTTTGTCTGTAATTTCAGCAGTGCTAAGAAATCATTATGTCTCCTGCTACAATGTCATCCTGTCTTCTAAGTATTTACACAATATGCAGCACTAAGAAGCTGCATTCTTGATAGTGGGTCTGGACATGAATGTAGACAAAAGTGGCCTGTACAGGAAGTCAGAAACTCTGGAAAAGGAATTTTGAAGTCCTAGTTTATGCATCTCTCTTATTTTGTGGGAAATAAAAATTTATCTCTTTTTGGATGTGCTAATATAACATATTTTTGACCACTATTGCACAATTATTTAATGCATTCAGAATTCAGATATTCAGATGAGTGCTTTGTTTGGTGCTTCTCATGTACCTATTTGATACTGCTCTTGTTCTCCTGTGCGATAGTGCTACCCCAACCTAGCAGCTCTGGGTGTGGTTGCAGCCTTATGCAACTGAAACAATGGGTAACAAGAGATTATTCTTTAAAATACTGACCTATTGAAGTAAGTTACTGGGAATGACTTAAACACACAGGATTACATCTCTCTTCAGTTTATGAAAGTAATTGAGTGGTGTGTAGCATCTACTGCCTAACCCACATCCATGAATCAGTTTATAGATAGGAGACTATATGTAGGCACTGTCTGCCTATTGTAAAGTTTTCCAAATACCTGAAAATGATTCCCAGAACAAGTTCAAAACTATGAGCAGCTAACTTTTCTGTCCTTCCATACAGTTATGTAGGTGTTAGAAGGATATATATGGCAATAGTATATAATCATCATCAGTTGCATTGTATAGAAGACACTTTTTATTCTAAGTCTTTTTAAAACTCTGTCACTGAAACAGTGTTTAATCTGTTTTTTGTATAGCATCTTATGCAGCAGAAGCTTGTAGCATCCTTACAAAAGAACTTTTTGCTCCGTGCTACCCCTATTTGAGTCCCGTTCCCTATTTTGAGCAGTGCAGAAGAGACACTTGCAAATGTGGACAGAGTTGTTTCTGCTCTGCTCTGGCCCATTATGCTCATCATTGCCGAAGATTTGGAGTTGTGATAGATTTCAGAGGAGGTGTCCCAGACTGTGGTGAGTTGCCTTTCACTTCTAGTCTTAAATAATTACTGTTTGAGGACTTTAGAATGACAATCAGAAAATAAAAATAAATTGATATAATCTTCTAAATGAGAGGAGGATTAATTCTAGCACGATGATTTGTGTACAGGGCAAGGTTCTTTTTTTGTCAAGACAGAATTAGTACCAGTGTCTTCAGAGGATTATTCCTTATAGAGTGTGATAATATTAATTTCTTTAGTTTATATGAACTTTCAGTGATGCAAAAGATATTGATAAAACACGTAGTGCCCTCATGTTTGGGTTTGGTTTTTTTTTTTTAATTATAGAATTGTAAACCCTATAAAACAACCCTAAACTGACACCCCTGATGTTTCAATAGGTTTGGCTCCATAAACAAGGCTGAAAATCTTTTCTAAGGAACATTCAGGAATGTAACATCTGGTAGTTTTCATCACATCATGTAATTATCCATGTTGTAATGCATGATAAAGAGGATTTTGGAAAGTTGAGCCAGCTTAAGTACCTCAGGCTGGAGTACCTGTGTGTACATCTAAAAAGACTAGCTTGCTTGCAGCCATTATAGCATGAATGGCTGTGTCCACTATGACTGAATGAATCGTTCAAACCATTTAATTTTATTTTACTTTTTTAGAAGTATAGTTTTATTAGAGTAGTTTTTAGAAGTCACACTTGTCAGGTTTAAAATATGTGAATCTTTATTATTTCAAGAACTTCAGATTTTTTTTTATTTAGAGCTTTATAGGATACATATATAAAAGAAAAGATGGTATGGTGCAACATCTGCAAAGTACACACATTTTATTTATTGCTTTTAACGTTTTCTTCAAGATGCTGTCCATTTCCCAAAGCCCCATGCATGAGAGCCAAGTGTTTTCAGATTCAGAAGAAAAAAAGCTTCAACTGTTCGGTTTCCCCAGTGTAAATCAGGATTAACTGTGCAGACTTCATTGTACTTGTTATTACTGCGGATTTACATCTGTGTAGTTTACACAGCATAGTGCCAAGATAGCAATTTTAGTGGAATTTAATGTGATTGGGAATGAAAGAATAGAGATGTTTATCAGAAAACTGTTGGGAGGTACTTGAGTCTCTTGCACTGTAATTTGAGAGCTTTGTTTCATTTGGACAGCTCTTTCATGTGAAGATACAAAGGAGTACAGTATTTGTGTATCTACCTGTGGCAGAACCTGCCAAGCACTGTCTGTGCCAGAGACGTGCAGCAGTGATTGTGTTGAAGGCTGTGCTTGTCCCTCTGGAATGTATTTGAATTCCAAGACTGAACGATGTGTACAGAGGTAGGTAAAGTTGCAGTTCTAATAGTCACACTCAGTATTTTAGACGACTGTATTTCAAGTCAGTGAAAAGCTATAAACATGTAACCTTGTAGATATTATTCATCTGTAAACTTGGCGGGATCTTAGAATTATACAGAACCCATATGTTGATCAAAAACGGCTCTTCTGTAGTACTGACACTCATCCAACATCACACCAAAGCTAGTTGTTACATATTCTCTGGGTTTTGGCATATAAGAGATACAAAAGGTGTCAATTGTAATGTAGAGGTTCTTCTTTGTTACTGATTTGGTTTGGAATGTGCTCAAATTATATGACAGTATGTATCAGTAGTTACTGAATCAATTTCTTGTATTTAAAAAAAAAAACAACCCCAAAACCCCCACCCACCTAACCAAAAAACATCATCAAAACCAACAAAGCAACCAATTGAACTTTGAACAGCAATTAAGTCAATGGGAATTTTTTTCTTCCTTCAATTTGAGTTAATCACAGTTAAGTGGGTTTTTTTTTTTTTCCTCTACTCCAGAAATGAATGCCCTTGTTATTTTCAAGGAATTGACTATCCCCCTGGAGAAAATGTTATGACATCTTTGGGAAAATGGTAAGATACAAAACTATTTCTTCCTCTGACTGAATGGTGTCTGTTTTTTAAGAGCTCTGTCAAATCATTTTGGCTAGCCTGTTGGTATTTTTTGTTGTTGTTTTCTAATGACACATACAGAAGAAACCTACATCTGTTTTCTATGCATGTCTGGAGTTTCTTTAGAATTTAGGTTTTCAGGCTGCTGTGCTTATAATCCAATATATTGAAGTGCAAAGTAGAGAGAAAAGCCACTATCATTTTGTAGATCCATACTAACGTGGAGAGCTCCAGAAACCCCCAGACATTTCCTGACTGTCCATTCAAGTCTGTTCAGCTAGACCTTCATTGCTATTCTCCTTCCCTATACCAGATTGTAAATCCATTTATGAACAATTATTAAGAATCTGTCTTTGCTAGTATAGATCAGTGTAAAAGAGCAATGTGGCTTTATCACTAAGAAACAACACAAATAACTGTCAACTGCAACCAAAGGTAAATAAGCATCTCTGTTATTGTTCCTTACATTTAGCTTTTGTTCTTGTCTTCTTGTTCTTCCATTTGCCTAGTCATGACATTAAAGAAGAAAACTTGTTAAACTATTCTGTCTGTTGCCAGATGCATCCTTTTCAACAGTTAGTTTTATCTGGAAAAGGTTAAATAATGTGGACAACAAGTTCTGTAAAAAACAAGCTTTCAGAATTTTTTTCTTGAAGTAATGTTTGACCTCTCACTCCCTCTATCAGTTAATTAAAAGCATAACACTTAATTAAAAGCAGAACAGACCAAATCATGTCTGTGATAGATCAGAGTAATACTTTGGTTTGTTGTAAAGGCCATATAAGAGATTAATATTCTCAGACACCTCTTGCAGTGGGGACACTTAGTGAAAACAGACACTCATTCTCACTCTTAATCTTGTTAGCAGCCTAGTGTCCATAAATACTGATTGTTATAAATCTGTATCTTAATCATCGAGTTAGCTTACCTTTACCTTAAGGTAGATTCCCTGGAGAGTACCAGGCAACCCATTCTGCATATGGGGCTGTGCAAAGTTTGGGTGCACTGTTGCCTGCCTTCCTGGATATTTTTGTTCACAGAACATGCGTCAGACAGCACTGGCAGTCATGGGAAGGGGCTTCTCCTGGTAGAGTCTTTGATTTGTATCCTTTTATCCTCCTCCTCCCGGGTCTAGTTTAGCTACTCATGCTAAGTACTATGGTAGCTATTTGGCTGAACGCACACTGATCATGTGATCATCCACAAATGCATTTTTTTAGAAATTACTACAGGTGAAAATCATCTTTTTGTTCATTTCAGTGGAGTTGTTGGGGTCTGGCAGCTTATGTTCCACGTGAACATGTTAATTAAAATATACCCACTGGTTTACAACTGCTAGTCCTTAAGATAAAATAAGAGATCTGTATTTCCTATTTAGTCATGACTTTTGCTTGCTGTGTCACTCTTTCTATTAGAAACAATTATGATCTTTATTATGCTCTCTCTGTCCTTTTTCTTCTCAAGTACTTCCTCTTTGGAACTTCTGCTTTCAAACTGGAATTTTTTCTCATGTTTTGTCTATGGAATAGCCTTTCTGTTCTGTTGTTTTCAACCAGTTCTTTAAAATATTTTCATTGTGATATTGCTGTTATGTCAGCTCTTGAGTTGCCTCCCTGTCAGTTCCCTTTGGTACTGCTTTGCCTGTTGGCAGAGTTATACTGTGAAGTCCTTGAACTAGGACACTTTTCCTGCAGTGTTTTGGGGTGCATCCACAACTCCAAACATCACAACAGAGTGGCTGTAGCATATACACAATTTTATTCTGAATCTGCAGACGTCTTAGCCGTTGCAAAAGAATGGGAGAATAGTGCTGGAGTTCATGGGCTCAGGTTCTCTAGTGAAGCACAGAACCTGAAACGAAGCCAGTGCTGCTACATTTTTCCCTGACAATGAGTTGCTATCAGATCTGCTACCATTTTATAAAAGTACTAGACTATTTTGGCTGGAATTAGATAGGGGCAGACAGTATCATGTTGCTCAGTGCTTTCCTGCATACAGTATCTTGTTAGGGTTGAGATTTATGCAGTTTGCTTGTTTCTTTACTGAACTGTGATATGTAGGGGAAACATGTTTTATCGGTTCCTCTTTGTTTAATATTTTGCTTATGTGAATGGGTATACAAATTACAAGCTTTATGATACACTAACTCAAAATTTTTATTTTGAATTTTGGTTAGCATAGAGTAGTTTGAATTTTTTAGGTTCTGATTATGAACTGTAGTTCCAGTTGGTTCTGATAATACTCACAATAGGTTGCTATTCCAGATTCCCATCATATTGCTGAAGCAAAATTAGTTTGAGACAGCGTGAGGATAAAAATTAGCAACTGCATCACTGTTTCTTCCTGTGGCCCAAGAACAGTAGAATAGTAGAAACACTCATTTTGTTATAAATGAGTGTTGTGATTTAACCCCAGTTGGCAGCTAAGCACCATGCAGCTGCTCACTCACTTCCCCCTCACCCAGTGGGATGGGGGAGAAAATTGGGAAAAGAAGTAAAACTCCTGGGTTGAGATAAGAACAGTTTAATAGAACAGAAAAGAAGAAACTAATAATAATAGTAATAATAACACTAATAAAATGAGAACAGTAATAATGAAAGGATTGGAATGTACAAATGATGCACAGTGCAATTGCTCACCACCCGCCGATCGATGCCCAGTTAGTCCCTGAGCGGCAATCCCCCCTGCCCCCACTCCCCCCAGTTTATATACTGGATGTGATGACACATGGTATGGAATACCCTGTTGGCCAGTTTGGGTCAGCTGCCCTGGCTGTGTCCTGTGCCAGCTTCTTGTGCCCCTCCAGCTTTCTCGCTGGCTGGGCATGAGAAGCTGAAAAATCCTTGACTTTAGTCAAAACACTACTGAGCAACAACTGAAAACATCAGTGTGTTATCAACATTCTTCTCATACTGAACTCAAAACATAGCACCGTACCAGCTACTAGGAAGACAATTAACTCTATCCCAGCTGAAACCAGGACAATGAGATAGAAATTCACTGTATTAGGAGATGTTTTCAGATGCGTAGATTGTTCATGATCCACGTTAGGAGTGGTTGAGAAAAGAGGAAGTTACTAGTCTACTGTTACTGTGTTTTGTATGGGGAAAAGCCATTCCAGTTCAGTACAAAAAACTGTTGCAGTCACAATAGCTTGTGATTGTATTATATTCAACACTGGGGTTTTACCTTCAACTATGGGATAAGTTAAGAACTGTTGATATTGTCAAGATTTTCACATAAACTAATAGCTTGCTTTTCAGCAGAGTTCTAAGCTGATGGTGTGGAAAATGGAGCATAAGAGTACATACCCAGAGCTTGCTGTAACATGTACATATGTGTGTTTAGGGTTTTGTTTCATTTTGCTGCTATTGCTCATTGCATTTTTGTTTTACATAATGATGATTCTGTTATGTGCAGGGCTTGCTTTGTTCTTACTGCACTGACATCTTTGGGAGCAGTATAGTGGTGTATTTCTATATGTAATTTTATGTTAGCCCAGGCATTTTAACTAATAGTAACATTATGTAGAAAGCAAAAATTTGAAACATAATTAATATTCTTCAGGTGTTAATGCAATGCAGACTTTATCCACAGTTCTAACATTCAATACAAACATATTCATAAGTTATTTTGTATTGATTCCTACTGAATGCTTCATTATTAAACAGAAAACATTAATATTTCAGATCTTCCTGGCTCTCTTTACATCTTGATGTATTTTTATTTCAGCCACTGCAGGGATGGAGTAATGAATTGTGATAACAACATAATAGGTGAGTGAAGAGAGAGAAAAGATACTTCAGTTCCAATGAATATGTATCCTCCAATCTCTGTGGAACACCTTATCTGTAGTAGAAGATTGTGCAATATGTACAAATGAATAATTTGCAGCAGGGGATCTGTAATTCAGGAATTACACATTTGTGTGACTGAAAGTGAGGCTGGTGCAAAGCAGCAGCATAACTGTCCAGAATGCTATTAAAGCTGAGCAACATGTTTTTCCCCAGAGCTTTAAAATACTATTATTTTTTTTTAGATTGCTAATGTAAACATGCTTAGCTGCATGAGAAACAGCAGAACTTCAGTAGAACAAAGGTTAGCTTTGCCCCCTAAAACATGGTTGTAGGAACTGAACATTGACATTAATTTTTCCCAGGTATTTTTTCATTCCTCCACAAACCCTGAGTAACTGAAATATGAAAAAATAATGTTTCTTCTGTCATACCTAAAAAAAAAAATGTAACAAGTGCTTTTTCTATTACAGCATATTTTACATGTCGTTAAGTATTATGGTCCATACTGTTATGATGCTCCTTTTACTTCAGTGAGAAGGACTTTTATTTGAGGTTTCAGTTCTAGAATTGCCAACTCTTTGGCCTTCAGCAGAAATCTGTTCCCTGTGCACCTGAAGGCGGTGGTTGTACTGATTTGACAATTACCCAGAACCTCTCTCCCTAATAAATAAATAAACAAAACCCAGCAACCAACCAAAACCACTTTAAAACACTGCCACCACTTTGGGCATTTCTGTTGCACATACGCAGTATGCTCAGCGCAACCTAAAAGCCATTGTGTAGTGGAGTTGTTTTGTTCATAGTCAGTGGCTCCAGCATGGAAAGTTGCATCCAGCTCTCAGACCTTGTATTGAAATTTTTTGCTTTTTTGTTGATTTCTGTTTCTCTGTTGGTAGTACTTTGCATTTCTGTTTTGGAGGGCTGATTCCTAAGTGACCATTTAGAAAGTCATGTCCTTTACTAAACGAGTATATTCATTTCAGTATTTTGTATGAGATTTATAGGGGTTTTGTGAAGCTAACTATGCTCAGGAGAGACAGGCAATTGGATGTTACTGGATGTTACGCTTTTGTGTTAACATATTGTCAATCTAAATCTATTGCATACCTTTATGGAGTACAAAATTTCAGGTGTGAAGACTAATGTGTTTATCACTTTTTTCCCCCAGCACACAGCTGCCCAGTTGGACAGATTTATATTAACTGCAGTAATCCACAAGTTGATCCTGAACTCAGCAGAGAGAGAACTTGTGAGAATCAGCTGCTAAACCTCACTTTCTCAGCACACCTTCCTTGTGTTTCAGGTTGTGTCTGTCCACTGGGGTGAGTACAGACAGATTTGCATCTTTTGGTGCATAAGCATAGATGACTACCTTCAGTAGCCATTGGGTAATTAATTCTGCTGAGGACATACCACATTTCTACTTGGAGAATACGAGGTGTCAAGGGTGAGCATCCAACTTGTGAAGGCTTACCACACAATGATATGGGCCACTGAAGACATAAGAAATAGTAAACCAAAAGACAGGTGGAGCCAAAGGTCTAATACCTCACAATAATAAAAACAAAATAACAAGAATATAGAAAGGGCATTGAAATTATTTGATCCAATCCCTGTACTACAGCAGAATCATGTTTACCCAGGTAATTTTTTTCAGATATCTAACCTCTTATTTGAACATTTCACTGAGGGAGGCTTGTTTCTTCATTCCTAGGCATTATTTACAGTATTCTTTCCCTCAAAAGAATATTTTAATTCTCAGCTGTTTATGCTGAAAATGTGTAGATGAGCTGTTGTGTTTTGGAACCAAGCACCGTATTGCTGAGAGATTTGTGAATATCAAAATAGCGATTATGTGTTTAAATTATGTTGCTTTTGACGGGATTTAGTCTCTTAAGCACATAGCTTGGAAGTTTTTGAGTATTGTCATTCTAAAATTAGCGTTAATGCCTTAAGAGTATCCTCAAAACAAAGAGTAAAAGCCAGATCCTCAGTTGAACTGGATTGAAAGAGCTCAGTTGAAGTCAGTGGACTTGCTCATTTATATGTAGATTTTTGTGTCATGGTAAAAGATTGCTACTCAGACTTCTGTTTTTTACCTTAACATTCAGAAGCATGACATGTCTAACTGTTCACATGAAATGGAACCCATAATTAGTCCAACTCACAATGTGGTACATTGGTGAAAAAAAGTACAGTGCTAAGATAGATTTTGAAATTAACTGGAGGCAGACATTTTCAGAATTGCAAAAACTCATCCTGTTGGACCTGGCTGATACCCTTTAAAGCCAATGGCTACCTTCAGCAGCACTGTATGGCAGGCAAATCAGAAGAGAATAAAAAGTTCATATGATCTATTTTGCTGTGCATGACCACTGGGATTGTGAACTTTTCTACTGTGTCCTGGTGTGAGTGAGTTCTGGAATTTAAGCAATGAAAATGTTTTTTAGCATTGGAAGGCTCAGTGTTAAGTATTGGTGATCCCAAAGCTCTGATAATACATTTGTATAGTTACAAGAGGCAGAGTTTTATGATTTCCTAGAGACAAAAATACAAAATTAAGAAGTTCTGTATTTATCGTAACTTTGGCAAACTTAATTCTGTTCTCCTATGGCTGTACACTGATAGAGCTTGAAGAGATACTGACACAAACTTTTTTGTTGGGCTTTGGGGGGGGGGGGCTTTTTTGTTTTGTAGGACTTTCTCCTCTGTGCTTAAGTTAGAACTAGGAAACAGTGTCACAAGCCTAGGATTTGAACCAGGAATATCAATCTCTACTGATGAAGTAGAAATGACAAAGTACTTATTTGTTTCTATGTGTTTAATATATATAGTCCCAGGTTCTGACTGACAGGGAAGTGCTTATGCAGTGTTTGAAGGACACTTCCTCAAAAGGCAAGGGAACAAGTTTGCAGGTTCTGCCAGTCCTTTTACATGAAATTTAACATGGCAACATCTTGTTTCCGTGATCACAAACTGCATGGTTTGGAATACAAGGTGTAATCCAAGAATCACATATGTTTATTTTAAAATAAACTGAGAATTGTAGAGTTACTTGCAAGCTAGTCAAATCTGATATCTTTTAAGTATTTGTACTCCGTGGTCCTATACTGTATATACATTTGTTTTTATTTGAGATTGCTTTAAGAAAAAATAAGGTGGTCCTGAAGGTGTGTGGCTTTTAGGTATGCTTTTGGAAACACAAGAGACTTTCATGTATTAATTATGCAGGTTCTTTTATTTAAACAACAAATCTTAATGTATTGATTATATTAATAATAGTTGCTTTTGAATTGAAGCTGTTGGATCTGAATAGTCCTAATGTTTTAAGTCAGTCACTGGATTCACACTCACATTTGTACTGCAGATTGACCTCGAGTCAGAGCAACACAGTAAGACAAAACCAAATTGTTGGAAGAGAAAGATGGAACAAATACCATTACCTTCAAACAGCACCTTATCCTATGTTCATGACAGTTCAAGTAGTGCAGGATTCAAATTCACTGTGAATGTGTGCAACTTCAAAATCACCTTTCAAGGCAATCAGTTCTTACTGGTGAAATATAAAACTGAGGTGACATTGTCCACTTTAAAAGGGTAAACCAGCCATGGAATTTCTTTGATCTTAACATTAGTTCTTTACCTGAAATCATTAGTTTCATTACTTTATTCATGCTTTTGTTCCTGTTCGAGATCTTGCATTAGTTTAGCTTCATTCATTATCTGTAAGCTTAAGCAGATTTAAGCAGTAATGAAATCAGTTTAACATGCTTGATTAGTTTTGATTGATTTAGGTAAACAATAAAAAACAAACTTGGTGCAGAAAAGTGAGTATGTCACAGCTGAGAAACCTGTATAGGAAGCTGCATTGTTTCAGGAGGAAGGATTTTACCAATCTGTTCAGTGGGATGATTATTCTTCAGTGATACCATGGAAGATACTTAACACAGAAAGAGAGTCAAAGAACATGTATTTGCAGAAAGTGGTGTTAAGATTTCAAGAGGGCAATATTTTTATTTTGCAGTCTATTTTTCTAGTGTCTGGAGAGTGAAATATTCTTTCAAATACTTCACTATTTGTAGCATTCCTTCTTTGTTGTGCTTAGAGTACATTCTAGTGGAACTTGCATGAAATGGAAATTCAATACAAAATAAGTAAATCATAGTGAAAAGTAGCAGTTGTCTCTGAGTGTGAATCATTTGACCTCCTTTTTAGTCTGCAGTGAATAAATCAGATGCAAGTAACTATGCTGTAAATACTTAAATTTACAGGAGATCATTCCCATTCTATGGGTTACAGTTCTTAAGGTATAAAAATTATGATCATATACTTTCCCTCTGTTTTAGAAGTGATTGAGGTAGAACACTTAATTCTCATGGAACACACATTCTAATATTGTTCCACCCTGCTTCGCTGACATATTCAGTGATTTTTCAGATTTTGTGGTTTTTCTGTTTTTCATCTGGCACTGTTTAAATGGCAATTTCCTATGTTTCCATGCTGCATTCCAGAAAAAGAGGTAATATTCTGTTTACAACACAATTCATAATTTTTCCAGTTCAATCTTTGAATTACACTTTCTGCTTCTGGGTTGCTATGATTCAAATAATTTTTTTTCCTCTTTAACTATACCAAATGTGTGATTTGACATGAACACAGACTCTAACCAGACTGCAGAAGAAACAAAGAGAAAAGACAGAGAGAAAGAAAAAGCGAGGGGAAAAAAAAAAAAAGTAGTATTTCCTATATTTCTGCATACCATGTGACATGTTTACCACAAATGGACTTATGCTGGTTTGTGCCTGTCCTGTTCTGTGTTTTGCATGGTCTCTAATCACACCAATAATGATCTCTGAAACAGCCAGCTTCTGTTCATTGTTCTTTATAACCTGCTCTCATTGTTCTTGTCGAGAACAACAGTCACTTTCCTGAAGAAACTTATTTGTATTTTCTCACTTCCCCCATTGATTTTACCCTTCACTGCACCATGAGTTGGATTTGGCTGTTCTATACTTCATATAGTGTACAGTATAAAAAAACTGTACTGTATACACAATGTATATAGATTTTCAAACTGACAGTTGAGGGTTAGCTGGAATTTTGGTGGCTACTTGGTACTGTTTTGTGCGGGTGTGTGTTCTTGGAATTTATTAACCATATCACTGCAGCATAGAGGCCACAATCATAATGCATATGTAATTATTTTGCCTGATTCACCAACATTTTAGAGCAGCCTCCCTGCTATTTTTATGTTAACCAGTAGTAGTGGTGAAGACTTCATGTAGTCCTTGGGGCTGCAGGAACGAACAGAACTCCATACTGCAATGCCAAGGATCCCTGGAAGGGATTTGCAAATGTTCCCTGTGCATTGTCCTACGAGGCACACAGAAATGAAAAAGGACTGATAATTTAACACAGGATTTGTTAAAGGATTACCTTACAATGCTTTTGAAATATTAATTGATGTCAGAGATGGAATGCGTCAATATTACAGGTTTATCTATGTCATAGGTCACAATATAGAACATAGAGGCTCTACTGGATATAATTGATCCCATGCCTTTTTTTAAAAGCCATTACCCCCCCCCCCTTAAAATTTCCCTTCTCTTAATAGAGGGCCCCTCAGAATAACCAAAGGTCAAATTTTTTTAATATATAAAAATATTAGAAATTACAGAACTTGTAACACTGAGTAACATGAAGGACCCTGCCTCAGGGAGCAGAAGAGTTGTCACGGTGTGTGAACTAAACAATACTAGTTCAGTCCAGCTAAGCTGCACAGCCTGAACTCAACCAGTGATGTCTGATACCTGTGCTAATCCTATTTTTATCAATTTTGAGGTTTTTTGATGGATTCATTTTAAGTATAGCAGGTTCTAATAGCACTTTGGGGTTTAAAGAAAGGATAAATGTATCTTTATGATTATAAGCTGCAGACTGAAGTTGGGTGGGTAGTTTCTGCTCCTTGCTTCCTGATCTCAGCTAATGCTCTGAAATAACCACAAAAAATGCTACTACAGTGAAGAATGGATTGAGACTTGTAAAACTGAGTATGCATCATTAAAAAAGAAAAAATGAGTAGGTATTAACAGATGGGTTTTTTTGTAAAGGGAATTTTCTTCCTTATATGTGACCTTTTAAAAAGTATTTATATATAACTAAGTGCATCTTTTTAAATGTCCCTACTAGAAGAGAAAACTGAACATTGGGGTCCACCTGCTGTATGTTCTTTTTATCCTTTCATTGTCAAGCACCTCATTTGAGAAAAGCTACCACAAGAAAAGCACTGTCATCTTTTTGAAGACATATGCATTTATTTGGACTGACTTGATTAATAATATGCATTAGTGTTATCTATCCATCCATATTTCTATTAACTGAAATATTTAATAATTTCCATGTATATTATACATTAATTCCATCTTGCTGTAAAAACCAAGGCCCTCCAGCCCCTAAATAAGAATAATAAATACAAATTCTGAGGGTTATGTCAATAATTTGCAATACATATTGCCCCAAATGCAAATAGTAATTATTTCTACTACTTCTGTTAGGACCTCAGTGTTACCTACTTATTAGATCTTCCACATTTTTTTCCCTTTTGTGGTTTTGTCCCCTCTATAAGCTATGTTAATTAAACCAACTGCTATACAATTAACTAAGTAAAGGAGTCTGTGCTAACTCCTGGGTATTTTGAAACTTTAGTAAATCTTTGGCATGATTAACTTTGAACTTTAAATCATAACCAAACTTTTCTTCCTAATCAAGGTTATAAAACTAGCTGTAATTTTCTCTTTGTTTCAGTGGTATCATTTCCCTCCTCCCCCCTCCCCCTCCCAATGTTAGTAGTGCAAGGGAATAAAAAATGAATTCTCAGCTGGCTGCTAGTAGGTCCAGGTCACTTAACTTCTCACAGCTCAGCAGCATCCACTACCCAACTTGGTATTTATCAAGAGTGTCAACATCATTGTAGAATGACCAAGAACACAGATTTTGGGATCATAGTTTGAACCATGAAAGGAATGCTTACATGCTTTTTTGAAATACTGGGCTCCATTTCTCCAAGTATGTGTATTTATTTTCATGATCTATGAGTCTGAACCTCAAGAATACAAGATGACGTTGCTCTATCAAAGTTTTCTTTTTTCCCCTCCACTATATGCTTTGTCTATAACTCTGAGCCACCTTTTTAAGCAGGATCTCTGAGAATTTTTTTTTCTTACATACATTTAGGAAAAACAAAACCAATCCCTCAATCTCTCTTTCCCTGCCCCCCACCCAAAAAAACTCCCAAAACTAAAGCGGGGGGGGGGACCCAAAAAGCTGAGGTCCCATTTTGCCAACTTTACAGCCATGAACTTCTGTAGATGTGGCTTGTGGTTGACACTTCACAGAATGGAGAAAGTTAACTGGGATTTTAATTTTCTTGGTACCAAAGTACATGCAATTCCAAAGTACATGCATTTTTTTTTTTTCCCCCAGATTCCAAATGCTTCAATGTTGGCACACTGAGTTATATCATTGAGACATCATGGACATTTGTGGGACCAGGTTTTGATGCTAGTGTTTCAATATCCATCCCAGTTTCTGTCTTGAATGAGTGGTGTGGAGTTACATGGCCTTTCCAGGCTGGACACAGTGTTCTCTAGCATGGTAGGACAAGACTCCACCCCTGAAGACAACTGTTAGAGTATTCTATGTCACAGATTATCTTTTGTGCTGGACCTGGACTGTACTATATTTGGGCCAATTTACTGCAATAAGAATTTTTAGGTCTGTTTCTTTTTTCATCACTTACTGCTCTCATAAAATAGAGCTATGAAAAGATAGTAAACTGAAAGCTGCAGTATTCTGTAATTGTCATGAAGTTTTGTAACTAAGAAAGGAATATCATGCTAGGTTTTTCCTCCAAAAATTTCTAAATTATCACTGTGTTTCTGAAGTGGTGTACTGTACCAAATAACATGTAAGGAGCTTAAAAAAGAAAATTCATCACTTTCTTATTTGCACAAAAAACCCAATGGATTTCATCATCTTATAAATGTGTCTATGGGCAAACAAATCTAATAATGGAGGAAGAATGCTATTCAGTATCAAATATTTTTAGAAAACTAACTTTTAATAGAAGTAATTACGTTGACTGTTTCATGTCTTAAAATATGTCTCCTTAGATGAATTCAAAGTCCTGTCCTTTTGGTATGTTTTTAGTATCCTTTTTCAAAAGACCTACTGCTTCTCAGTTTGGGAAGTAAAGCTCAGAAGGTATTAATATTAGCATGAAAATAAAAGTAGTGTTTTGTTCACACCTCTTCTGGATAGCTCTGCCACTGCTATCATGCTAAGTATTTTTAATCTTCTTCTGGTTTAGGCAGAGTTTTGGAGAGGTCTCTCAGGAAGACTTAATGTTTTCCAGCTAAATAAGGATTACCCCCCATGGGGATACCATCATGGATATTGCACTCTACTGTGCAATTCTGTTACAAAGACTGCATCAGCATTCATGTATTTGGGTGCTTCAGGAATGCATATTTATCCACACTGGGGTTTATTTGCTGATTTCTATTTCTGATGGCTATAGAGTTACAGCATGCTAAAGCTATTGGATTAAAGTTTATTTCCTGTAGCGTTCGCCGCATATCAAGGTGCCGCGATTAGATCACTGATCACCCCCAGACCAGGGAAAGAGACAGATAACACACACAGTGTGAGCGCCAACTTCCGCCTTTTATTGCGCAGTCAATTCCTTTTATACTAACAAGGGTAGGTGGGATTACAGACACATCATAAGGCTGCGACTAACCCTCTAACTTTCCGTGACATCGCGAGATCTTCCGAACGCCGAACCCTACAATTTCCAAAGAGTAAATGTACCTCCATTGCAGTGCCATAACAAGACAATCCAGTTCTTTTCCATCCTCTTCTGCTCCGCAGACTTACTACTCTTTTTGATACATTTCAGTGCTTATTATTTCCTCCTGCAATACTTCCAAAATGCTCTTGGTCTCCTACTTTGTAGTTTACACTAGCTGCAAGCAAATTTCTTTTTCTTTTGTTTTTCTTTTCTTTTTCTGTTCTCTTCTGTTCTGTTCTTGTTCTGTTCTTGTTCTGGTCTTCACAGTAAAACTTCACCAGTATCAGTCATATTCTTGACCACCTTTTTATATTACCTTCTGTTTTTCCATGTGTTTTTAAGAAGAGAATCACTGGACTGTATGTCGTTTGGTTTGAAAGAAAAACTTGGGTTACATTTGGAGTTACTTTCTGAAATTCTTTTTATTACGAAAAGAGACTGGGATGACACTTTGGCATGTGTCTGCAAATACACATTCATTCCCCAAAAGCACAATTAATAAATGTTCATCCCCCCCTGAAGTGTACAATTCTTTTCAGAAGAACCAGTGATGATAGATCAGGGACAGTTACTGTTGTCCTCTTGGCCATTCACAAATGGCAATTTTTTTGGTACCTCACTTTCCCATGGAGTCCTGTCTTAGATGATTTTTAGCACTGGATTACACCCATACTATTTGTGAAGAAAATGGTACTATTGGAGGGCGTGTAGAGAGAGGTTTTAATCAAGTGTTCTTAATTAAAAAAATTGAGTTGTAGCCCTCAGGTAACATTGGTAGATTCGAGGTACAGCTGAGATGACACAGAAAGGTATCAAACATCACACCAACACAGTGACAGTCCAGGTACTTCCTATTTGTGAAATAGGCTGGAACAAACTACAAACCTTAGCCTTCCTTCCCCTCAGTCTTGCCTTGGGATATGTGCTACTTGATGATGACACAGTGTGTACCACTTCCTTATTCAGCTGTGAGAGCTATGGGTACTTTCAGATGACCCCCACCTTCTAGTCCTGATGGGACTGTGAGCAGGGTGGGAGAGGCCCCTGCTTTGAACCCTCTTTTTTTTCTGATGGTCCTCAGTCTCTGCCCTCTTCTTGTGTTCCTTCCCTACACCACAAACTAAAAATAAAACATATGGGGGGAAAAAAAGAAGTGCTTAATGAAAGTGTTCTTACTCTCATTCTTTCAGTTGCTTTGATTAATTCCCATAGTATTTTTCCACTTAGAATGAGACATGTCAAGAGAGTCCCTCTCTTGCTTTATTCTCCTGTTGCAGCAAAACCTGTACCCAGGTTTTATGCAGTGATGAGCATTACACTTGTGATTTGTGAGATGATTTTGCTCTCTTCTGTCCGCAACAATCAGTAGAAGGTGTGTGGAGGCAGGAGATGCTTTTTGCTCAAGGGGACTTCAGAGGAGGCACAGGCAATGCATGAGCCAAATTTTCAGAGGCCTCTGTGGAAAAGGTTGCAGAATATGGGAATCTGCATGAATCCCTGTCATTCTACTTCCTGCTCTTGTTTTGCTTATTCTTACCTACCTTTGGTCTTTAAGCTGCTGCTACAGTTTCTGTGAATTTTCTTTTTTAGGGCCCAATCTGCTTAGCATCAGTAAGATGCTGATGGTAGAGCTGAACAAAGGGGGGTTTCCCAATACTGGGTGAAACTGCAGAAGTGAACGCGTCTGACTATCTCACTTGAAGCACTGACATCAGTGGTTACACAGAAGGATACAGCAAGGATACTAAAACCCCTTTAAGCATTCTGCAAAAACTTAATATTTCTTTATAATAAACTGCGGGGGGAGAAGAGGTGGACTGTAAAAAGCTCCCCAAACGAGTAAGGAAACACTCAGCAGGAGTGTAGTAACTCTCCCTGTCTAGACAGTGAGTGAGCTATAATGAAGCTATTAGGTGCTACAGTAACATTATCAACATCTACTGTTTTTTAAAAATTTGTTTATCCTCCTTTCTGCTTAGGGAAGTCATGGGTGGTGATGGAATTCTGGTGTTAGAAACGTTATCTACTGCTTATTTCATTCTTTTTACCTCCCTTAAACTGTATTACAGGCCTTTGTAGGAAGATCTGTGAAACCCTCAGAGAGCAGATGTGGTGCTGGGGCAGAAGGGTTTGTGGCTGCATAAATCAGTTGGCAGTAGTCTGTTGCCCAGGGGAAGGGAATACGCAACCTGTTGAAAACTGCTCTGGTGGAGACTGAGAGTTTTTTTAGTGTTCTGGTTCAGATTTGTGGGCTTTGCAGAAGCAAAGCAGTGTTTGTTGACTCACAGGACATGCATTGCTTCTCATGATGTCTTTACCAAGTTTATTTGCATATTTGTGTGTATGTGGACGAATAAAGCTATAGATAATAATGAGATAGTAATGAAACTGTATGTTCAGTATGGTGAAGTGTGATAGCTATTGTTGTATCTTTGCAGTTCATTGTAGGTTGGACAGTAAGTATAGGCATCAAGAAAAACGTCTGATACTTCAAAGGGGAGCTGTGCAAGGCCTCTTTGTAGGGTATTTGTGGTGAATTCTTAGATCATTGAAATCTATCCATTTGTTTGGCTTTACAAGAGAGAAAGCTGTTATCGCTTGTTTCAGCCAGGGTAATAATGTGAGGAAAAAACTGCATTTAGTGTTACTTTGTCAGTCTGACACTCTTTGTTTCTGAACATGCCCTGTTTAGTTCTGAGCAGCTTTAAACCAGTGGGAATTTCAGTCTCACAGGTGATTGTCTTCAAGTGACATAATATTTGAAATAACTATGGATTACAAGGAATGCTTTGCATACCCTGGGGGAAAATTACAGTTTTTCAGTTTAGTGGAGGAGGGGGTTTTATGATGTCTGCACATTCCCATTAAGAAGAGCTACAGAGTTGTAAATTTCCGTCTGATAAATAACACACTGAAGAAGAGGCTAAGTCATAGTACACAAATTATGAGTTCATTAATATGAGCAAAAAAAATCTTTCATGATAAATGCAATGTTGAAATCTTTCCTTTTGGGTAACGGGGGGAAAAAAGGTGTCATCACCCTGTTTGTCATGGATGCACTTCACACCTATGATCTCTTGTCCGTGGTGCAGTATCTTGCCCACATTACAGTGCTAAACATCAGAAACACCAAATCTATTTTCTTCAGAAAACTGTTAGGAGCACAGGAAAACCCGTATAAAATTTGTATTACTACAGAGACGTACTGGAATTCTAAACAATACCTTGAAAAAGAAAAAAAGTTATCAGTCCAACAGCACCATTTTAAGATACTTGTTTATTTCCCAATACAAATACATTTCAAAACTTAGCATTTAGAAATAGGGATAATTGTAGGTTGTGTGGTACCTGTAAGAAATCCTTTTACTGTGTAACTAGCTCCAGCTAGTTACTGTGTTAGTTGCTCCAGCATCTTATGTTGTATTGAACAGGATCCTCTGTAGGAACAGATACGGAACACAAATTGGAGCTACAACAGTTAGTGTGAAAGACACTGCTGTAGCTTATCAAGAGTTTACATTTCACAGTTTTGATTTGGCAGATTGATTTGTCATCAAAGGTGGTGTTCTGTCTGTTATTGGACCTTTAGGTCCTATACTGATACCTGTTTGCCTATCTAATAGCATTACAATATTTTTAAAAAATGAATCAGTCTTTGTGAGAAAGACAACTTTCTTGGGCTCAGTGAAAAGATAGCTTTTAAAATAAAATCATTCAATATTTTTGGTATATTTCTTTAGATTTATTTGTAGAATCTGTTTGAGATGTCTATCTAACTCTTATATTTCAATTTTTCTGGATATTATTAAAAGCCACAAATATTTACTTTAAAATTTAGACTAGTTGTTTTATTTAGTCTTGCTGGGCAGGAATTCTTCTGTTCTTTCAATGTTAATGGAATCTCCTTCACAATTTTTTTGAATTTTCAGGTTTTACTCTAAGAGTTGTGATTATAAGCACAAATTTATACATTAGTCTTGAATTGTAAATAGCTATGTGTATGGTTACTTGTGTTATCATGAAAATCACCTCTGAAGGCTGTGAGGATATTTCTGCTAATAAAGTTAAGTATATTTGTGATTGCTTGCATGAAGGTGCTAGTTGTACAGAAATACATACTCAGTTAATTTTGTGCAACCAGGATAGCTCTTTTGATACTGATTAAATTATTCATAGAGCAAGAGCAGTAACTATAGCTGTAGGAAAACTATGCAGCAAATGAAAGCTCTTTAAATCAGGCAAAGAAAAGGAGAGAACAAGAAGAAATTCTCATTTAAAAATTCTTGGAATAAATAAGCTACTGACATTTGATAGAGCACATATTACTAGAGCAAAGGGACATGATGGCTCCTACATCTCTTGGAAGATCTCTTCGCTTTAGTTAAATATATGTTAATTGGCTAACTTACAATAAATTTGGTGAAATTTAGAGGAGGTTTGCAAAATCTTAGTTTCCCTGACCTTAAAATTTTTATGTTAATGCATAAGTCTTCATAGGGTTAGTGGTTGAATGGTTAGTGCCCAAAGTGCTAGCGCTTACTAAAGATAAAATATTCAGGTACCTGTGAAAGGAAATTACCAAATTACTCATATATAATTATTAATAAAATTGTGCCTTTTCAACTTCAGAAGATTTTAAATATTATTTGTTTTTCAGTAATAATAATTTAAAAGTTTAGGAAAATATTTTTGTATCTAGATACCAGGTGTACTTCAGCTGAATGTATATTTTTTGTTCTCATTTTGATAGTCTTGTTAAACATGGGGATGTGTGCTTGGTCGCAGATGAATGTCCATGTTCGTGGAAAGGAAAGGAATACTTTCCAGGTGACAAAGTAATTTCTTCCTGTCATACATGGTAAGCAGAGATCTATTTAGGCGATTATTTCATTTTAGTTGTTTATTTATAGATTGATTATTACTTCATGTTTCTTAATCATAAATTTCACACCAGCTTTTGGTAAATCATTTGCCCTAATTTTGTATTTACATTTGTTTGAAGAGCTATTAAAATGGCATTTTTTTTTTAGGGTTTGTTGTTTCAAAGAGCTTTTACTTAACAAAATAACAGCTATTTGGGATTTTTTTTTTTTAAAAAAGCTCGATTTTAAAAAAAATCACTTTTTTATTATCAAGGCAATCTAAGTTAATATTCCTTGGCCAGTGTTCCTAAAGTGCAGGTAAAATCCTTCAAATATTACACCTGAGTGATATTTGTTAAAGCTTTTTACTTACTCATTTTCACATTTAGCATTGAATCTGAGCAGTCTAGGGATCCAAAACATAGCCCTGTGGCCACAAGTATGGACCCACAACAATGATAAATTAAGATGAGTATGGAGCAACATCACATACTGAGCACAGTAACAGATAAATTGGTTGCTAATTGCGTGTGTGGATAAGATAACCAATGAATCAATCACCTTTTAAAGGAAGTGTTCCAATAGACAAGGGTTGATAGGATCACTCAAATACATGCAGAAACCTATTCCTGTTACTATCCAGTGTTGTAAATGTAGCATATACCCTATAGCTATGTTACTCCGCGAAGCTTCCTTGAGCCCTCTCAGTAGAACATGGTACACTACCATTTCAGTAAGCTTTACAAGAGCTGAGATGTGAATATCTGCAATGATCCTGAAACAAACTTGTTTCATGATGGTCCCTGCTTGTTTTCTTCTCTGAGCACTGTTGAATGTTGCAAGCTGGCGCGAAGCAGCACTATTTGTCGTACCAGAGCCTCAGAAAAATCAGCTGTACTGTCAAGCATCAAGATACTATGGTAGTGGTGTAGCCTCCAGCTTCTCAGCAGAGCAGTTCCTTCCTTTTGTCCCCTTCTTTTAGCTTACCAGGACCATTTAACTGGTGTCACCTGGTAAGCTACTGCTCCTGGCCTGCACAGCTCAGTATAGCCTAGTACAGTGAAGGCTTGTCCAGTCAGCACTATTCACTGCCTTGTCTGGATGTCGTTGCCCCCTCCAGCCTTGTGCTGACTGCCTACCTCTGCCTCTCGTCAGGTCCTCAGTATCTGCTCTAGAAGATATTTGTAGCCCTTTGGTCGACTGGTGAAACGACTTACAAGCCATCTCCACTGGGCAGGCAGGTAAAGCGACCCGGGTTACTCACCCCCTTATTTCCAAAGGCCTCTCCAATTGGACCTGGTGTGGGATTGCCTGCATCAGAAAGAACTGTAATATCCCATTTAATCTTTATGAGACTTCATTAAAGGCAGTAGCAGTGCAGGCAGAAAGACACTGGATATTTAGCCTTCTCTCTTTTTTTCTGAGGCCAGGCCCATTAGTTCATGTACAAATTCTTAACATTGTCATGGCTTTTCTAGTCTTCCACACCCAGAAGCAAAGACAGATCAAGTGATAATGGCTTTTTGGCAATTAGTTGTCCACTGAAAGATTGGATGTCTGTAACAAGCTCTGCTTGATACAAAGTGTATAAAGTCTTAGAGAATGCTGTGTGCGTATGCAGGAGTGTATTTAATAAGTCAAGGGAAATGTGCATTTTTGCTCATGCAAAGCATAAGAATACGCCTGTGCAAACAACCCACTTAGGCACTTACAGCAGTTATGATGGCTTTAGTGTTATTTAGTGCACAGAAATAGTGTTTATTGATACTAAATATCATCTTAATCATATCTGATGTAGTAATAGCAACGTAACTATTAATCTGATTTGTCTATTGAACAGTAAAATGGCAAATAAAATAATTTCTTAAATTTGCAAACCTACCAGTGGAGTGCCAGAAGCTTTCAGCCCAAGCTCTGGGGTCTGACTGAACTGTGGTTCTAGGCTTCCCAAGTTTGGTTTTTAGTGCAACTGCCTGAAATTGTTATCATGTGCTGGCGAGATTAAACACAAAAGGTTATTACACTAACTGAAGGTATCAGTGCAGCATTTTGGTGCTGTGTTCTGCAGGTAAGGTGGGTGGTGCAGTTAGCTATGCTGGTTTGCTGTCATACGTTGAGACCATTGATCAAATGCTGGTTAGTCTGTGGGCTGCTGAATTGGGCCTTCTGTGTTCTTAAACAAATACTTATTGGAAACACTTTTTTTAAAAAGCTAGCTGAAGTTCGGAAGACACTAGTAGTCTGCTTTTCCAAGTAGGACCTTCTGGATTCTGATACTAAATGTTAGTTTACTTAGTATGAAACAAGACTGGTACAGAGGACTTTGAAGACATTGTGTACCTCTTAAGCCCTTCCTTCTCACTGTAAATGTGTTAAAACTCCTGAAAAGAAAAGTATGCAAAGGAGCTCGCTACTTTTCACATGTTAAGAAATGTTTCTGCACAAGCCCTTAACAGATCAGCATGTGGAGGAGGATTTGATTAGCCAAGAGTAAATCTAAAACCTAATGACTCACAGAAAGCATGAGAAGCAGCACTTATTCTTTCAATCCAAATATAATTTCTTCTATTTGCCTCTCTCTCCATAAACTTGATTATGTTCCTGCCTTAGGTACCGCTTTGAGGTGACTAGTGTTAGCTGGGCAAGTCCCACTACCATCTACTTGTGCTTTGGTACAGCAAACCCTTTTCACATGTCCTACTTTTAAATTAATTTAGCCATGTGCTTAGTATATTTATATATGTAGTTATTCAAAACACAAGCAATGAGTCAAATCAATGATGGGATAAGCGGAGTCTTGGAAAATCTGGAAAATGAGGCGAGGTTGGTGCAAGTTACATGCTAAGGGGACAGAAGAAAACATGATACTACTAATAATTGGAGCTGCCTAGTTTTCTAGATCATCGCTGCTCTTTTGAAAACAGTGGTGTTCTGACCTTGTCATATATGATAGCAATATGAACAGAAAAGGAAGTTATACTGACAAAAAACTTCATCCTGCTTGGTGCTTCAGTACATGAGATGCTAAACATGAGTGATTTGTTAAATATTTCCGTAAATCAGATTAATACTTTAGTTGTAAAATATGAAGCATTTCATTTAATCAAGAAATTCAAAATTCAGCATTTTTGAAAATAGACTTAGATATGTGCTGAAATTATATCACATACTTAATTTAACCTATATTTATAAAATATACCTGTAGTAAAGCTATACCAGGGCACCAGTTCTGCGGTCTTTATTGGGGCAAGTTTTTAAGTGTCCAGGTGATTTAGAAACATAAAAAATAAAATTGTAAAAATGACTTGTGGATACAGGAAATGAAATTCTATCCATTATTTATAAATCTTATGTCATTTCTGAAAATGTTATTTAGATTGCAACAGGGTGGTGCAAAAAGAGACATAGTATCCAGTGCTACAAAGCCTCACTGTTAGGCAGTTACAAAGCAAAGGTAATTCGGAAAGGTCTGAACAATCACTTAGTGTATGTGTGACAAAAGCATTTTGATGCCTAAGGTGGCAATAGACAGAACTTGCACTATTCCAGAAGTCCCTAAACTCTTAGGCTAGGCTTTGGGGGTGATAATACCTAGGCATCTGAACAAAAAAAAAAAAAAAAAAAAAAAAGAAGAAGAAAAGCCCAACAACCCAAACCACAGTTCTTTCAAGGAACCTAAGCACCAAAGTAGTGCTACCGAAATTTTTCCTTTGCACTTCTATGAAATTATCGTTCAAGCAGAGACTGAATAAAGATGGTAGTAGTAGGACACATTGCTTGTTGATTCTGAGATTCAGCTTGTATAGAAACAAATGTTCTGTGAGAAGCTGAAAAAGAAAGCTTTATCCTTGTTGCACATTATTGATGGGAGTTACTAGAGAATAAATTGTATTACTTTGGGTGGCAGTTTTTGTTTTCTTGTTTCAACAAAAGAAATGCCCTTTTGGTGTCTATATATTCTGGAACCTATACATTCTAACAGGAAGAAACACAGACTGTGAGAGTTCAATATGTACTCTTTTTTTTTTTTCCAGAGAATCAATTTACATATGCTGCTTCTATTTAACAATGCTTCTGTCCATAGTCGTCATACTTGCATGGCTTTTGGTTTATTGCTTCTCAGTGCAATATTGTCTGTGGTTACAGTTGATATTACCATTATTGGTCATACATTTTTCAGCATTTGCCAGCATGGATCATTTCAATGCACCTTCCATCCTTGCCCATCAATGTGTACTGCATATGGGGATCGGCATTACAGAACATTTGATGGACTAACATTTGACTTTGTTGGAACTTGTAAGGCTTACCTAGTTAAGGTGAGACTTTTCTGTAAAGCCTCTGTAAAACTGGATTTAAAAACTACCTGTTAAAAACTACTCTTCTACTTATTTCCAACCTGTACATTTTATTGAATCCTACATGCTATTTTTTATGCTTTGATGTTGCTTAGACTTTGAATCATACATAACATAATAATTATACACTGAATTTTCTGCTAATTGAACTATGTAACAATATACATATTAGTATATTTTAAAGTGTCCATTTCTTTTCTTTTTTTCCTTCAGGGTACTTCTTCAACCAGTTTTTCTGTTATTATAGAGAATATTAACTGCTTTAATACTGGAATAATTTGCAGAAAAAACATTTTCATTAATGTTGGAAAATCTTTTTTAATATTTGATGATGAAACTGGAAATCCAGTAAGTTTCAGTTTTTAACGCTGATCAAAAGGTAGCATATGTACTTCTCTGGGTGTACCTAAATAGTAGAGGCATAAATGTCTTTACCATGAATGCTGATCACATCTGTATTGTTCAATGGAAACCTTAAACAAAATTTTGTCTATATTGCACAAAAATGTTAGATGAAATGATCATAATTCTTTTTTTACACTTAATTCCTGTTTAGTGTCTTAGGAAAAATCCAAATATTTTGAAGTCAGTGGGAGTTTTGCTATTAATTCCACTAGAACTGAGTTTAGTCTGGTCTGGAATGTATAGAAGGAATATTCCTAAACAGTTGTAAAAAATAAATTGCAGTCCCTGGTATATCCTCCACAGCCTGAACGTCATTTTTGTTTTGGCCAAACTGCAAACTCTATTGCTGTAAATATTTAGTATTTTTAGTAATTTTAGTATAAATAGTAGTATTTACAGTTTATAGACTGACTATACAAAAGAAGTTGTGTCTCTTTGTGTGAGGTAGCGTATAATCAAACCAGACGTCTTAGTCCATGTTACAAATAATTTGGAATCTGATTGTTATTGGATGGAGAGAAGAAGGCTTTACGTAAATAAGACCACAATCTCTGGACGTATTTAGACAATTCCTTATTTCAAGAAGGTGCTCTATACATCTCTATACCTATCCATATTCAAAAAAAGCATGTGGCTAAGACCTTCTGAATGCAATGGTGTATAACTAAGTGAAAACCGTCACCAGGAACCTTAAGACTAATTTTTTTACCTCCTAGATGAACCACTACCATTTTAATCTTCACTCCAGTTGCTGTTACCCACCCTGTGAATTTGATATAAAATCAACTTTTAAAACAGGAAAATCATAGAAATACAACACAGTTCACAATCAAAATCCAGACTGCTTTTGTTTAAGCATTTATCCTTGTGTGGCCTTCTGTCAGTTCTTGGACTTCTGTCTGAGAACCATTTTGTTCATTTTATTTAGGTGTTTCATTTCCTCTCAAGTGAACATTTTGTGAAGATATTACTTACATTATAAGCTGCCTTATTTTATTTTGAACAGAGCTTATCTAGTTACATAGATGAACTACAAAAAATACAGTTATGGAAAGCTGGATTTTTCACTGTTGTTCATTTTCCTGATGAGCACATCACCATTCTTTGGGATCAGAGAACAACAGTTCATGTACAGATGGGTCATCAGTGGCAGGTAAGATGGGTCATCAGTGGCAGGTAAGTGGAAGTCAACACTCTTGTGGCCATTTCTTTGAGGTATTTATATAAGTCTTATTAAGTAAGACGTTACCATTATTCAGAGAATAGACAATGTGTCAGAAATCATGTAGAAACTCATTGACAGTCAAGGAGAGAAGCATTCAACTACCTTGTCAATTAAAATATTCATTCTCATGTACTTTTTTTTTTCTAGTGACTATTTACTGTCTAACTTTTGTAACAACAGAAACAAATATATTTGAGGCAACATTCTCCTTCAGTACTTGTTCCTTATATGACTGGAGCAGATGTTATTTTGCTGAAGCATTAAAAAGCACATAGCTAGCAAACAGGTCACTTCTCTGAACAAAAGATCAGCTCCTTTCTCAAAGGCTTGGGATACTTAGTTGAAAGGGAATAATATTGATGTTGTCAAAATAAAATATTTTCCATAGCTTTATTATCACAAAGAGCTGAACTGTTTTGGCTGAAATTTCACTGAAAAGGATCAAATCCTGACAAATTTATAATTAAGCAACTGCAGACAGGAACTTAAGAAGCAAGCTTTGAAAACAGTCATGGCTGGTAGTGTTTTGTAACATGTGGAAATAAGTTTTTATTTATTTATTTATTTATTTATTTTCCCCAGGGTAAATTGAGTGGATTATGTGGGAATTTTGATTTGAAGACAGTAAATGAATTGAGGACTCCAGATAATTTTGAATTAACAAACTCACAAGAGTTTGGAAACAGCTGGACAGCTGTAGAGGTACATTGTAAAAAGAACGTGTTTGCTAGTAGATTTTTTGCTGTTACATCATATAATTTATCTAGAATGAAATCAGAAATTCATTCCTGGAAGTATCAATCAGGCAGCAAAGCAAATGGCAATATCAGTGGTTCTTACAGATACAATAATCCATTAAGAAGAATCACCTTTTTTCTACACAGCTCTATAATGTAGAGAAAAATGCTTTGCAATGTTCTGAATCTAGAAGTGTTTTTGTAGATGTTGTTTGAATAGTAGTCTTTTTTTACATAATGGAAGAATTGTGGGTTCACTTTAGACTGTCATCGGTTTAGCTGATCTTTCATAGCTGGGTGATATTTAACTGAAACCATAGCAATGAAAAGAAAAAATATTCTTTCTATATGCTGTAAAGTTAAAAATTGAACTTTTTTAATGTCATGTGTCTAGTGGTGTTCATAGAAATGTTCCTTCCTAGTAGTTAGAGTAAAAAGGTCTGATTTCTGACACTTCTAATCTATGTTGTCCAAGTGAACTTTGTTATTATGTAAGCTACACTATTCAGGTGTAAGGACTGCAGATTGGGACTGCATGGCAGCTCTGTTTAGACCTGTATGTACATATGTGTTTTTCTGCTGCTGTCAAGACAAATGAAACATGTCTTCAGATTGTGTACTTTTCCTTTTTTGCAGATTATCATCCCCTTTTAATTCCATATCTTCGTCTGGCTTTAGTTTCATAAATGATGCATTTGTTTTGTGTTTTACATCTCTTTTTAAAAAAAGCAAAGCAAAATTATGCTTTGCAAGTTCAAACACAGAGTGGTTATGAAACAAGTTTCTCACCTTGATTTTGCTTTCTGATTAAGTGTGTTGACAGCTCTGACATTCGAAATCCATGCAGTTTGAATCCCCTTAGAGAGCCATTTGCCAAGAAGGAATGTGGAATACTGTTAAGTGAAGCATTTGAAGCTTGCCATCCAGTGGTGAGTTGTGGTCAAGTATAGAAAGATGTGAAAGTGAACATATCACTGGAGAGGAACTTTACTCTTCATAGAATCATAGAATCATTTAGGTTGGAAAAGACCTTTAAGATTGTCGAGTCCAACCGTCAATCATGCCCACTAAACCGTGTCCTGAAGTGCCTTGTCTACGCGCTTTTTGAATACCTCCAGGGATGGTGACTCAACCACTTCCCTGGGCAGCCTGTTCCAATGCCTGACAACCCTCTCAGTAAAGAAATATTTCCTAATATCCAATCTAAATCTCTCCTGCCGCAACTTGAGGCCATTTCCTCTCATCCTGTCACCAGCCATCTCACAGAAGAGACCAGCACCCGCCTCACTACAGCCTCCTTTCAGGTAGTTGTAGAGAGCGATAAGGTCTCCCCTCAGCCTCCTTTTCTCCAGGCTAAACAGCCCCAGTTCCCTCAGCCATTCCTTATAAGACTTGTGCTCCAGGCCCCTCACCAACTCGGTTGCCCTTCTCTGGACACACTCCAGCACTTCCATGTCTTTCCTGTAGCGAGGGGCCCAAAACTGAACACGGTACTCAAGGTGCAGCCTCACCAGTGCCAAGTACAGGGAAACAGTCACTTCCCTGCTCCTGCTGGCCACACTATTTCTGATACAGGCCAGGATGCTGTTGGCCTTCTATGGCCTCCTGGGCACACTGCTGGCTCATATTCAGCCAGCTGTCAGCCAGCACCCAAGGTCTTTTTCTGCCAGGCAGCTTTCCAGCCACTCTTCCCCAAGCCTGTAGCGCTGCATGGGGTTGCCATGACCGAAGTGCAGGACCCGGCACTTGGCTTTGTTGAAGCTCATACAATTGGCCTCGGCCCATTGATCCAGCCTGTCCAGATCCCTCTGTAGAGTCTTCCTACCCTTGAGCAGATCAACCCTCCCTCCCAACTCAGTGTCATCCTCAAACTTACTGAGGGTGCACTCGATCCCCTCATCCAGATAATTGATAAAGATATTAAACAGAACTGGCCCCAGTACTGAACCCTGGGGAACACCACTTGTGACCCGTCACCAACTGGCTTCAACTCGCATCACTTTAAATCTTCATCTTGTCATCCATAACATAATAATTTGACTACTATAGCAAAAGCAAACACGAAGAAAGTCTAACCCATATCTATTCGGATTCTAAAACATGAATGTTTAGCTGGACCTGTTACAAGGACTATCTGCACTTAGCTGACCTAGATAGTAAGCTACTTTGGCACCAATTTAGCATTCTGTAACATGGGTAGTCCTATTAGTCCCCTTTGTAATTAATGCAGACAAAATTATACCCAGTTTGTGTTATCTTTTTTTTATCCCAAGCACTATTTGCATAAGCATAACCACTTGCTTTATTTTGCTCAAATGTATTACATAGCATGTGCATTTTTCAGGCGTATTTAAATAAATTGACAGTTTCTTCCAGGCAGTATCGCGTGTGAAGAACTCATTCCTAGAAAAAAATGCATATATCTCCTCACTCAGGCAACCACCTAAGGAAATAAATGAGCCATACAACATGTTCTGACAGTCAACAGGCTCAGGTTCAATTGGAAAATGAGGGGTGACTGATTGCTAGAGCTAGGTCTTATATGGAAAATGACATATCCCAAGATGTTCAGGTATTGAGACTGTGTTCATGGCTTAAAGAGTGTCAGAGTGATTCCTAGGGAGAGAGGAGATTTCATATGAAAGACAACCAGGAATCTTGCAGGGTTGCTTTATATATTATTTTGGAAGAAAGGGGAAGCTGCTGTTAAAATTGAATTAATGTAGCATCCACTGTATAACATAGGTAGCAGCTACATTCCTCAAAAGCGTGTAAGTATTACTCAAGTGCAAATCCATGTAGAATATGTAACAATTCAATAAGCAAATCAGCATTGACAGTTTTCTTTGAAATGTTGTCACTTAAGACTTCAAAATAATTTAAGGGAAAAATCACAAATTCGCCTGTGAAAATGTCTTACAATATGAAGAGAATGAACCACTCCCACATGAAGAGTTTTCCATCTACTTTATTATTTCCTGCATTTTATGTAGATCTCACTTTCATAACACTTCTGATTTTTATTGATTTGTGATCAGTTTAGAGACAGTTTCTCTTATTTTGTAAGTTTCTTTGTAGTTTATTATGATTTAAATATTACAAGACCATACAAAACCCAAGCTCACATCAACATCTTAGTGTGCATGTTTTTAATGGGTCATTGATTTAGTTGTGCCACTGGGTACTGTGTAAGATTTTATGTGTTCTAATAAACTGTTTTTCTTGTGTCTTGGGAAACATTTAAATTAAAATCTTTGTTACTTCAAAGTCTTATATATTAGATTTTGAAAGAGTCACAGCTTTTTGTATAGAGGTGATTGTTGCCAATGTCTATATGAATATTTTGATAAGCGGTATTTATATTTCCAGATTGACGTCACCTGGTTTTACTCAAACTGCTTGACAGATACATGTGGTTGTAACCAAGGAGGTGACTGTGAGTGTTTCTGTACAAGTGTATCAGCGTATGCCCATCAGTGCTGCCAGCATGGAGTTTCTGTAGACTGGAGGTCCCCTAGAGTGTGTCGTAAGTTTACTTAACTAGTGTTGCCAGTGGCTGCCGCTGTCTGCATTCATAAGACCCAGACCTGAAAAATCAATCACATTAAATTGCCTGGGGCCATGAATTGAATCACTAAGCCACACTGGTGGGAAGATGAGTGGATGCGCCTCACTGCCCTCCATGTTCATTTTGATCTAGCTGGATTACATGGTTCTTTCCATATTTGTGGGTGGTACACTTCTATTTTTAATTCCTTGTCCTATGATGTGAAAGGAAAAGTCATGGGAAGTCTATATTAGCATATGGCATGCATCCCTCAAACCAAAGTTACAAAGTTAACAGCTCAAGTAATTTCCATCTTCAGGAAGTCTTCAGTTCTTAACAGGGTCTAGGAAATATAGCTGCCTTACTGCTGCCCCCAGAGCAAGTGTGAAATATAAAGGTCTTCTGAAGAAAAACAAGTAGTTTTTTTAAGCAGGACTTTGTCATTACCTTAGTATCCCTATTCAACTGTGCTTAGAAGTTGTAAAATATCTGAGGGCTTTTTCTATGGCACCTAGTGCAAATGCCTAACAGGAGACAGTCATTTCCCCAAAGATGTGATAAAAAAGTGCAAGATAGAAAGAATTGAAGGAAACAAGCATTTTTCTAACTTCACAGTTGCACAGAGAAAGTATGCAGCTTGTTCAAAGTCACGCAGGAAATTTGCCATAGAGCGAGAGGGTTACTCCAAATTTTTCATAGAAATGGTACATGTGCTTTGAAGTGACCATGGAAAGACAGCAGAGCTTAGTCTTAACCACTAGAGGTCACAAAGAGACAGCTGTAGGTATGTAAACTTAGTATTTCCTGCTAGAAAACAGTATTTTATTTAAGTCAGTGTAGTTTAAATTAGTATTTTATTTAAAGCAGTAATGTAAATATTTGGCAATAATTTTTTTAATAAATGTTTTGTGTATGATCTAACTTGGCCAAGTATTTGGCTTACCCCTTAATCATAAAGGCTAATGGAAACCTGTTTATCTGCAGCATACTTGCAACCGCATTTCTTTTCTTTTTATTTTTTAGCTTATGATTGTGAATATTTCAACAAAGGTAAGTCCTAAAGGAGATGATAAAATGTCAATAGAATCTTTGGTTTCTTCATATAAGTCTTAGTACTTTGTATAAAAATAATTGTGTTAATGAAAACAGTTGCGAATTATATGTTATTTAAATAGTCAAGATTCTGTTTTACTAGTTTATTTTGCTTTTTCAAAGGCTTTTCATTTCATAATCTTTTTAATTCCTGGCTTTTTCCCAAGAATACATGTTTAACTCATTTTCTTTGCATTTATGCATCGTGATTAAACAGTTAAATCATCAAGTAGTTAGTAAGACTATTCCATCCAATAGTACTAGTGGCACTACTTGCTTAAGGTATACTGCAGTTCAAAACTGATACCCAGTGTGTCTGTTAAACCAATCATGATCTCCTATGCAGCCTCCAGAGGGAGCTAGCTATTAAGACATTTCAACTTTTTGTGCCCAGATGGGGAATAACTCTCCATTTAGGTATGTTTGACCTAGCTTTAAGTTCCTGAGTGACAAGCATTGCTGCTGCATTAGAATGGCTCTCAGTGAGAGGTGCAAAACTTGTACAAGGTGCTAGAGTAAACCTTGAATCTGCACTGGGTGCTGTACTGCTGTGTTAACGCTGGCATCCATATTCAGACTATTTCAAAGTTATCTTGCGAGTGTCTGCATGGTTAGACATGGCATGCATACAAGCCCTGCAAGCCAGCCTGATGAGAGGAATGGTCAGGACTCCTGCTATTTATTCTATAACTCTTTTTATCAAGCTCATATAGAAGCCTGTCTATCCAGATGATTTGTGATATTTTGGTCTTCTGTTAGACTCCATATTGCAGCAGCTCACCCCCAGAAAGATCTCTGAGAGGGACCAAGTTTAAAATAGAAGAGACTTGTGCAACATGCCAGGCCCAAACAATACAGCCAAGAAATGTACATGTTCTGATACGCTGACTGCTGAAAAGATTTTGAGTGGGGTCAGATTGCTAATGAAGTGGATTTTTATCTAAATCACTACTTAAGCCTTTAAATTAATTCAAATAAAGACCAGTGGAATACAAGAGGTGATTGCAGTTTTACATTTCCTTTTTGGTTTGTGTTGTTTTATAAATGAAACACAGTCTGATACTGGATAATCTTATTGCGGTTGTAACAAATTGAAAGTGCAGGGACTCTAGCATCTGTGGTAGTAGTGGAGTGAATTTGGATGATAACGTATACTTTTAAAGTGTGTTATTAGTTTTACTTTTTACCGAGTTCTCACTGACAGAAATTAGTTGAAATAGTAGAGAGTTGTGCATGTGACCAGCTTGTAATAAACATGGTTATCGTATACTTCTCACTTCTTATCTTTCTACTGTTTGCAAATCCAGCTCATCGGTATTCAACATAGGATGTTTCAGAGCTGCCAATGGGGAAGAAAATAATCTCTAAACTGAAGATTTTCTTCTCTACCTCAAGTATAGTAGTGCTCCCCAGAATACTTAGTTTTGGAGACAAGAAGGTTAAGAAACTGTCATAGACCAGAGAGAGGTTTTGACTATGCAACTGTGTCATTAATCCAGAGTGAAATAGTTGCAGTCCTACTAGAGGCAGGAGCAGAAGCTTTTTGTCTCTGGTAAGGGGAAATTCTCAGCTGGTAGCTGTGGTTTCTCAAGTTTTGGATGGGGCTGAGATATGAGACTTAAACATATAATAACATTTCCAGAATACTAGATGCTTTAATTAATTTTTAAAATGGTTTTCAACTCCCTGCACTGATGGTAACCAGGTATCACTGTACGTGATTAGATAGGCATGGGTTTGTGTCCTAACTGGCCACCTATTTATACCATTAGAATCTAAAACTCTGGTTGCAGTGCAGCCTCCTTAGGATTTCAAATCTTAATAAATTTTAAGATTAGGGAGAACCAGAATACGAGGGCAGGCTGCAAATTGCAGTCCAAACTTTTAACCTGTTGGAACAGATTTTAAGGGTCGATGGTATTAGCTGCAACTATCAGCTGAGAAGTTCTGGGACACTTTTACCTTAGATGTATGCTTGCCATGTCCTGGCTTGTGGATAAAATGATAGTGAGGTGAATTGCTCATGTGTGGTCTAAAATTCTTGGTTTTAACAGAGAAATTTGCAAAAATAATTTCAAATAACATTTTAAAATAAAACTTTAAAATACTTTCCTACAGTGAAGTTGAAACTAAGTGAGGAGGTGTGACATTTAAGATTTGCGAATGGTAACTTCACATGCTTTTGCCTTTTTTTACTTAAAGATAAAATATGACCATTCCTTTGCTTATGATGCTGATTTCTTCCTGTCTCACTTCCCAGTGGTTACGTTTGTATCTACACTGTTCAAGGAGTTCTTCGATACTTGATGACAACAAACTTTTGTTCCCTGTAAAATGCCTCATACTTTGGACACTAATAAAAGAGGTTTTGACAAATAGTAGGAAGTGTATAATCAGTTCAGCCATACAAATAAACAATTAGAGGCTCCCAGGGTGGTCCGTAGAGCACTGTTTACTTCTAAATCAAATAACTGAGCAGTCAGCTGACTTCAATAAAGTGACTACGAAACTGAAGTGAATGAGAGGGAGGAAAAGGAGAAGCTAATCTTGAAGCTTGAAATTTGAAAATAGATATTTTGGACAGTTTTCAGAACATGTATTTTCTAAAAGAGTTTGGCTTTGTTTTGGTTGTCATTACAGTTTAGTGCATGACACATAGTGCTGTTTTCAGAGTGGAGAGATGTGTTTTTCTTTATGTGCTGTATTGTAATATTCAGAGCTCTTGATGTGAAAGGTAATTCTGACTTTTTTTCTCAACAGTTCTGGGAAAGGGCCCATACAAACTGGTTAGCTATTTGGATGGAGAATTTGTAATGGCAGTGAAACTGGTGGATGGTGTTGTTTTCCCAGTGAGAGAAGAAGATATTGTTCCTGGACATGCAGTGAGCTTTATGCTGACTTCAGGACTTTATAAACCCAAAGCACATGGTAAAGTCACTGTATCCTAGAGGCTTAAATAAGGCAGAGCAAATTCTGCCCTTGAATACGAGCCAACCTTTAAGAATAGACCTGGGTCAAAATTTTTTTTTTTTATCTGCCAGCTGATTGTGCACCTTAATGTTGTCTGCCAAAACTTTCATTTGGTTGGTTTTAATTAGATGATTGTAGCTTTTTAAACAAATACTTATAGTTGAAAAACAAAAGCACCCCCCCCGCCCTAACCTTCAGATGCACCAAACCGGTGTTGTAGTCCAGCGCTCCAGATATGTGTAGCTCCCTCCACCAGTTCTCTGGCAGAACTGGGGCACAGGAAAGAATGGTAGAGAAATGATACAATAAAAGTACTCCCTAATTCACTTGCTTTGCCACCATCACTCATTGTCTGCCCATTGGCACTAACCTGAGCTGTGTAAGGGTGTATACTGCAAATTTGTCTCCTTCAGGTCCCAACGTAAGTTTCTACTGAAGGAATGTGTTGCTTATTCAGCAGAGGAAAAAGGTTTTGCACACCTTCAGACAGGTGGAGAAAGCTTACAAGAATATATTCAGCACTTTGTGACATTGATTAAATGCTAGAGTTGTCTGCATACGTGATTTTAATGCCCACAGAGCATTTAATGCCCACTTGAGTAAAACTGCAGTACAGTTTTACTGCCCAGAGTCCCCTGATTAGCTCTTTGGACAGCCTGAACGTGGTTGTCTTTGTGTAATCAAAGAAGAGATATGGGTCAGTTGAAAAAATGACAAGCATTTGATTAGTAATACTGCTGTCTGTAGAACTGACACAAGAACTCATGTAACAGAATATCCAGGGCCAGATTTCTTTTATTAGTCATACTTTTGAGACACTTGTACATTGCGTTCAGTTTAGGTTTGGAAAGGGAAGGTCAGTCCTACTGTTCTATTCCCATATAAAAATCTCTTGCTCAGAATTTAACCCGGCAAATGGAATTTGTGCCTTATAGTCCAATTTGAATGAATGGCATTTCATCATTCGGCCGTGGAGGAGTTTATACAGGAGGAGTTTATACAATCGTTATGATATTTTTAATATCCATGTTTTCATTATATATCTGTGTTCTTGGTTCTTTGGTACCTCAGAGAAATGGATGTGTTTCATCAGTTTCAGACAAATCATGGACAATGGAAAGTTTTGGGCATTGATGTACTGATTGGCTATGTGGCAGGTATTATGAATCACACTCATTTTTGTGCAGTAACAACATGTCCATTGTTACTTATCAAATAGGTACTTGCCACAGACAATTAATAAAAGGATATTCGCAAGTGCCACTATGTTTTTCAGATTAATTGAAGTTTTTATGCTCAGGAAACAAGTTGGTTTTCCAGAAGTGTTATACCAGAATGTGATAGCATATCTGTTTAATAGACATCATTTGTTTTCTATGCATTCTTTTTTTCAAGAAATACTACTCAGGCCTGGAGGGTTAATTGATTTTACAGTAGTTTAATGGCTATTTTTAAGAGAATAGCAGAGTTTACAGCAAAATAGAATGAAGTAATTCTGAGAGCAACAGATGCCTGTAAGAGGCTCAAGATCTGCCACACTGCAAGTGGTTGTACAGAGGCTTGCTTGAAATAAGCAGTACTGTTTTCAGGGTAAGGTATCATGTGGGTACATTTGCCAGAAAACAAACTTTGCTGTTAACATTCTTAGGGGAAGGGCTAGAGAGCTGACTGCTTAGAAGTTAAGACATAAAGCTGTAAGCTGAATGCAAAATACGTTTTTGTAATTTATTTTTAATGAAAGGCTGAGCTCTTAAGCTATGAATTCCTGATGGCAAATGTTACTTGTAAAGCTAGTTGAAGAAGTTTACATTTTTATTAAATAAATGGCTTAGTGAAGGCTGTAAACTCAAGTTCTGCTTGACTGCAGGGCTATATTCCTTTATCCTGGTGTGGGCAAGTGTCTTAATCTGCTCGTATCTGTAGGGTATTTGGAAAACTAAATATCTATCAGAATCTAGCACTCTGAAATCCATATATAGTATATTTTGTTACCAGATTCAGGCTATTTTCACTGATAAGGCCAAAGTCAGCCTTCATTGCTCATGCTACTAATATCAGAACATCAGAATGAGTTTAATTTATTATGCATATAAATGCATATGCATACATCAGCAAGTAAATGAGTTCTGTGTGTTTTTTTCAGATTCCAACTTGGTTTCATTTGAAACAGCTGAGAGACCAAACTATTTTCTTCACTTGGCCTCCAATAATACTCTTGTTCTTTCTAAATGGGAAAAAAGAGAAGCATTTCACAACAGATCCACATTTGTCGTTCACAAGAATACATGGGTTTCAGGATACAGTTCCTTTGAGTCATTTGCAAAACCAGGATACTTCATTCACATTTCAGCCTCTTCAGTTGAGCTTTTGAAGTACCATCATTCAGAGGAGTTCAGACTGTCGACCCTTTTTAAACTTGTAGGTAGGTAATTAAAGTTGCATTTTATGAAAAGCAGTTTGCTCCCTGTGAAAATATAGGCTAAATGGTATTGATATTTTCAGAAGTGATGATATTACTTACTTCTCCCCTGCATCACTGGGAGCTGTGGGTAGTCTGTGGCATGCAGGCTCAAAATCTTCCCTGAGCTTTGTATTGAGCATGAGATTCTGTTTTCTTGTCAAAGGCCACTAAATAGCATAACACACAACTTTGCTATATTTGCCAACTGGTTTTGGAAATACATAGCCCAGTGTGTAGTTTCTGGGCAATACTTGCTTTGTAGGTGGTGAAGAAATTTTTAAGTAGAAAAATCATACTGATGAATAATGGATTCATGAAGGGAATAGAAAAGGACTGAGTGCATCTCTAAAAGCAAAGGTCTGTGGATGACATTTTCCCCTCCTTTCCATCTGATTGCTCCCAAGAGAGAGTTTTCTGTACAGTGCATTCTCATTGTGAGCTTTTTTGCCTCCTCAGAGGTCATGCCATCCAGTGCAAAGGACCTTCCCTCTAGATTACACCTCTCAAACTTCAAGTTTCCCCTGAAAAACACCTTGACATTTATCCATGTGCTCACTCACAGAGGCTCTGCTTTTTGGGATGTTATCCCCTAGTGTTTCAGGCATCATCTAGCTGGAGATATATGCCTCTTCTTGGGGATCTAGATGTCTGTTTCTGTAATGTTTCTTGGACAGCTACAGCTCTTGCATACACAATGTAGACTGCTGTGAGAGTGTTTCTAACTACTCGAGAGATTCCCATTCCTCTAATAGTAGTCACATTCCACTGAGACATAAGGATCAGAAATGTAGGAGATATTCTTAGGACCCTTCATAGGAGCTGGATCCAGAAGTTGCTCCGACAAGAACTGATGACAAAACACACACTGAAAAAATCACTAATCAGTCAAGCTCACTCTTTTTTGGATTAGTAAGGAAAAGAAATAATAAGAATAGCTGTTCTCACATATTCTTAAACACTCGGGAACCATGCCCTGAAATGAAGATGGCCTTACGGGTCAAGAAAAAGGTGCAGGAGTTATATTAGCCTATGAAGTAAAGCAAAGCAGATTATTCATGAAACCATCATTTGCTTTAGGGTCTGCTTGTCTGGATGCATCAGATAGATCAAAAGCATTCATATGACTTTATTTATGAACTTCAGTGACAACTACTACTTGCTGAAACCACTGGCTGTTGTGTGGTATATAAAATTCCAAAATCACTACAAGTGTTTATTTTTATGTTCTAAAGCTTTTTTGTTGTGCTGTAATTTTAACTGCATTAGTAATTTGTTTATTGGGGTAGCAGAAGTATTTTAATAGGTATTCTTGGCAATACCATTTTTAAAAATCAGTTCTTTATTCTCTGAAACCAAGATTTGTTATACAAGGAAAGAAAGAAAATGAAATATTGTAACAAATGAAGCATGGCCTGGGCATGTTTTATGGTGACCATATTGAATCTCAGCACAGACAAATCTGAAGCAGGCACTGACTTCTGTGACAGAAGAGGCCAACTGTATGCCTCGTGGAGCTTCTTGTTATCAAAACATTGAATTAAAGTGTTAATGGTGGCATTGTGAATCTGCTGATGTTTTGCAGTGCATTATGCTGACAGCCTAATGCAGCTGTTGACTGGCACACTCCAACTTCAGAAAAAATGACAGATTTTGTCATTGCCAAGTGCCTGTTGCCTCTTGACAAATGCTTGTAATCACAGAGCTGTTGAGGTTTTTGAACAGCAGAATTACAGAGCTAATGCTATTACCAGGATGTTCATACAGCGTTTCAAGCAAGGAACTTTTTTTGGACATAACAAAAAAATCTCCTTAGTCTTTTATCTCTGAGGGAGGAATGAAGAAGGTTAAAACATGTTCCAATTCTCAGTGGTCATCCATTAACACAGAGGGGTCTGTCTTTTCAAGTGTGAAGTCTTTACCCTCCAGTCATTATACCAAAAAATCCTATCTATGCCAATGGAAAACTAAACCAATTTACCTCAGCAAGTGGGATCAGATCAAATGATCAAGAGGCATTTCATTAATCACCACATCCGAGGGCTTGGGTTTCAGAGTTTTATAAGCAGAGAAACAGGGGGCTCGAATCTTTCTCCAGTGTACTTTCACAAGGGCCAGCCTGCTGATGTAGGGTAATTACATGGTCTAAAAATACAGCAGCATTTGTTTAAGTTAATGGAAAAGTTACACCAGCTCCAGAGTGCACAGGCAAAAGTGTATTGAGTTTCCTGCTGACTATTGTAAATGCTTTGCATATTAGATCAGAAACTCTTGAACCGGGAACAGATATTCCTGCGGAATTGGAGGATAAATATCGGGAGCAGAATAATAGACCCAGTAAATCCTCTTGGCCAGAAAGTTCCTCATGAGACTTCTTCATGCTTTGTGACGCACATTCAAAAGGAGGAATTTTAAATGACCCGATCACTACAGCAATAGATACATGTTTGTCTAGAGTCATCTGACTTGTCACTTTTTCCAGTTTCATAGCAATAAATATTGTCACATTGAAATACTTTGACTATAAATTGCTCAGATACGATAGGCTAACACAGTGAAGTATTTTCCATGAGAAGTCACTTCAGCTTTTAAATTGGGTTATCTTCATTATACTTAGATTTGTCTGCTGTCCTGTTCCCACAAATATTTGAGGTTTTGAGTTGATATCTGAATTTGACTATCTAGACTATACTTACAAGAAAATACGTTTTGCATTTTATGCAGGAATTTTTACCGGCATTGGATTGGTATGTATTCAGTCAAAAGAAAGAATACACTTAGTCTTACCAGATGGAGAAGCACAGAAGTGTCATGTAAGAGTGATCAATTCATATTTAAAATTGTTGGGAAATTAGTGGATGTAGGGAATTGATGATCTTTTTATGGATATAGCTGTAGTTTTCTTACCCTTTTTTAAAATAACGTGCTCAAGCTAGTTACCTTTTACCTTTCATAGAATTATCATAATCTGCTTTACTTTTTTAAGATTACTGTGAGTTAATTTTATATATATTATAAAAATGTGACTTGCCCTGTATATGTTCTGCAGCACAGTTCTTAATAAGGTTAGTTGTGTGCTTTAACAGCTAACGTGCTGTAAATATAAGGACTGTCTTAGAGAGAATTTTCAGCTAAAATTTGTCTCAAGATGCACTAAGTATATGCTCACTGCACAGAGGTGTCTATCGATGTTTAAGTTTGATACAGGGCATTTTTGTTTGCTTTTAATGTTTGTATGTTAATTAACTGAAACACATTCAGAAACATAGTACAAACTGAAAATGAAATTAATTTTAATGAAAAACATGTTTTTACAACAGCATCTTGCATCTTAAGTGATATCATTGACTATTTTAACTTCAACTTACTCTTATCCATTTCCATCAGTAGAACTAATTTTCTAGAATGTCCTATTTTACTTCTAATGAGTTGCTTTTAAGTTTAATTTGAGCTCACGTGCTTTGTCAGTCCAGAAGATCATGACGTAGGGCCTGGGACTGGATAATGCTGAGCAACTGCTGTTGTACCTGCAAATCCTGGGTATGCCACTGAACACATCTGCTCAGTATCTCTTGGAATCAGACTGAGGTTACTCTAGAATTATAATGTATTTCCTATTTATATCACAAACTCAAACATTTGACTTCCCAATTTTGACTGAAAAAATAGGAGATTAAATAGTTACATTAAAAAGATTATATTCCTCTAACATGGTAATCTTAAACTAAGACAGGTAGATAGTTATACTTTGCTTTCAGTGATTTTTTGGCTGGGCACAAAGTTCAATTTTTCCAGTGACATTTGCTTACATTTCTCATTGCAGAAACTTAGAAGTCATGGACAGAGTTTGTTAGTAGTTAATGTGTGTTAAGTGGGTAGATAGGATTTCATGTTTCTAAACTTGTAACTGAGGAGATAGGCAATCTACGTTACTAAGCAGCGTTTTGCTGCCATTATAAATAGAACTAATTTTAAAGCAAATTTTGTTCCTACTAGATTTTTTTAAATCTTTGGGAAAAGTGGCAAAACAGAAAAAAGTATCAGGTGAGAATTAAAATCCAAATACTTATTTTTTTATTATTATTTTTAAACCTTTATTTTAAACACAACCTTTCATTAACATTAGAACATTTCAAATTTTAGGGTTTTTTTTTTTTAAATAAATAGCCATTTTTTGAGCATAGCATGAAATTATTCATAATATGCGGATTCTGACAATGGCAGATTTTGTCCCTGTGAGGTAAAAGTCAGCATAGGAAAAAAAGGCAGGATGGACTTGTGAACAGTAGGAATTGTCAACACACAAAAAGGTGACCAGGGTACTAAGAAAGGTTGTTTTGACTCAACAGAATACCACAGTCTGTCAGTGATAAAAATTAAAATTCTTCATTAAATGGTTGCAACTGTTCTCATTATCACAGAATTATTTTTGAAAACTGCGAAGAACAAAAATCATAAAATACAGGGAACAAAATACTTCTCTGATGTCCAAGCAAGTGAGAAAACAATGGAGCTGGGGAATATCTTTTAATATATTGTCTTTGGCAACATGTATACCTGCATTCATACAAAAGCTTTTCTGCAGTACTGTAACGTCAATATGCTCAGCCCCTGTTAGGTAAAAGAACTGTGGGCTCAGTTGGCATGTCAACTGGAGTGACTGTCATCCAGGGCATAATTTACCATTTTGTGAAGGATTTGCTGTGTCACTGAACAGAAGACAAATGCTGGTAGACTTCACCAGGAGACACATGGTTATTTTCAAATGCCATGACAAATCCTTTTGAGGAACACATGCCTGATATAAGAAGCTTGACTCATTGTCTGTAAACTGTGTATCATTCTTTTGTTGTGAGTGAACTGTACTGTTGCACAGAGTACAGTAAGCTCATATTACTAGTTGCTGGAGGGAGAATTTAAGTATTAAAGAAATGGGAAGCATGTGGTGGAGGTGGCTGATTAGCATCCTGGCTAGCATAAAGCATTCGTGCCATGACACTGGTGAAATCCACAGTTTCTGAGCTGTGGTAGTTTCTGTCATGGGAGTAGCTGTATTGTAGTAACAATAAAGCTGAGGTTGGTCTGGCATGGAAGTTAATGTCTAAAATCAATACAGAGAATGAAAGGAGTATTTCCTTCAGTTTAGGGAGAGTGATGCTTGAATGGCTTTAAAACAGTTTGCTACTGCTTTTCCTTATACCCTAATAATTGTGGGTTTTGGGGTCATAGTTAATATGATGTATGTAGTAAAAAGAGGCAAAATAATCTTATTTTAGCGAGGTATAGAGAAATTTTGTTGTTTTCTTGGCTTAGTCTTGAATTCATGTTAGTTCAGAACACAGCTCTGTGCTTCTCTTTCTCCTCCCCTTCATTTTCTGTCTAATCTCTATTTAGTCTGAACTTTTTAAGCAGGAACTGCATCTTGTTGCGTTTTGGTTTTTTTTTTAACAGTGGCTTGCACTGTCAATCAGCTGGGTCCTTGGGCTGCTTAGACTTTCTGGAAGTGATACTGCCAATAGTGAAAACTTTAAATATGATGAATGACTGAACTGACGTTCTCCTGATACTGGAAAGGCATTTTCCCATAATTAATTAATAATAAAGCACAGATTTCACTATATCCAATGGGTTTACTGAGACATACCGAAAACTTTTGAGATACTGGAAACCAATTCATGCAGTACATTCAGCTCTTGCTGTGGTGATTTGGTCTGTTCTTTTATGTAATTTACTCACTAAAAAAGCTAATACAGCTTGGCCTGGCATACTCAATTCTCTAAAATCCCTTGACTGGAAAACTAAATGTCCATTGGTTCTACAGCTCTTCTTTGAAAACATTCTTTACAACCAGGTTTATGAATTAATCTGTTGTCTGTACTTCTTTCTGCAGAAGTAGAGACAAAATTTGCAGAGGCATGACTTTGTTCTTAACTGTAAATGATGTTTATGAACCACTCAACAAATGCTATCTATGCCTTTATGTAGAAATTCACCCTATTTCCTACCAATGCATGCAACACGGGCACCCTCTGTGAACTTAATCTGTAGGAGAGCTCAAGGGAAACATCGCAATTGTTTCATAAAAGTCTAAATTTGTTTGGAGAATGGGAGATGGTATGTTAATCTCAGCGCTTGGAAGTGTTAATTCACGATCACTGTTCTGCTAAACTGAGAAACTAATATTCTTCGTCAGATTACAGTATGTGTTCTACAAAGTCTGTGCCTTTATTGTGTTTGGAACTACTTCTGTGATTAATGCTGAGGTTTGTGGCAAGAGTTAAAATTACAGATCTGTCTCCATACTTAATCTAGGGTAGTTTGATGAATGCAGTTTCCTAGATTCCACTTGGATATACTGTTATGGCTGGTTATTACTACTGTTGGTGATTGCCTGTGCCAACAGGTCTCTGGTATGTCCTGTCTTTTTGTCCTATATCATTTTCTTTTGCCCTTAAACCTTACCACTCTGACCTGTCAGTCCATACAAAACCCCATATATCAGTTAGCAAAATGCATGGAAATAATTCCTTTCCTCCCTTAGATTTAAGCAACTTAAGTTGTTTCCACTAGAACGGGTCACAGAAGAATTCAGTGACATGTACTTAGCTTTTTATGGGAATGTGACTTCATAAATGCATTTGTAACTGTCTTAAGAATCATGTTTTCAAAAGCAGTGACAAGTTGTGTCCTTGCATATAGTGGCATGTAAAAAGGAAAACACTAGATGGCAACATACACACTCTTTTGTCTGAGTTTGATTTATAGCTTTAAGAGAATTATTTCTATTAAAAAGAAGGTATTAATGGTTAATAATGGCAGAGGGATAATTACCTGTAAGTGCCGATGTCCCTAAATTGCAGGAAGAACAATTTCTTAGAATCTTCAGAGAAAAACTCAATGTCTCCAAGAAGATGCAAAAGAGCTACTCTCTTACTATCTCAGTCAAGTGAAGATCAGCAAAACTTAAAAGCAAAAAGAGTTCAAAAGACCAAAAATGGAAACTTTTTCTAAGTAGTAAGCATTTTCTTTCTGGTCATTAATGTAAACATTGTTTAAGAGCAGCTACTCTTCGTAGGCTCTGAACAACATAGCTCTAAGATCAGGTTTACCAATCTAGAGGGGACCCATATGTCATGATGGTGGTCTTCTGTAGGCATAAATATAAGGGGAGTGTCACTGCTCTGCCCTGATTGCTACAGGAAGGAGCTGGGATGGGCTGTTGTAGTTCAGGTACTGAAATCCAGATATATTGTGTAAGTCATGCAAGCATTGGAAGAGCCACTGGGCTCATCTAGCATTGTGCAGGAAACCATCCTGAATGCAGGTGGGGCAAGGTTGTAATGAAAAAGAAAGCATGATGCTGCATTTGAACATGCAAGTGCATGTCACCCACATGATGATTGCCACAAATTTGTTTCTCTCAGATTTTACACTCAGTCTATTTCTTCTTTAATTATGTAAAGTTCCTGCATAATTTAATAAGCGCTGGAAGTATAGCTGATCTTTATTTCTGTTTATTCCCAGTTTGAAGTTTTAACTCTTCCTCTGTCTGAATTTGTACTGTGGGTTTCAATTATGTGAATTTGAAGTCTTTCAATAATCACTATCTGTGTAGATACTCTGAAGGCAGTTTGGGTTTGGGGGGGTGGTTCTTGTTGTTTGGTTTGGGTTTTGTTTGATTTATTATTTTTTTCTAATTTGCCATAATGTTTCATTATTGGTACTAGTTTGTCTGGTGAAGTATATGTTTTGAGTTAAATGTTGCAAGACTACATGTCTCATCTCATCTGAGTTGCTTTGTTCATTGTAGGAGCAGTAAGAATTTCAGATTCAAAATGTTTTGAGGTTTGAATTAATTTCTCTTGGAGTGGCTATCTTACACTGCTTTTGAGAAGATCAACTGTTAAGATCTGTTGCTTTAAAGAGCCTAAATTGGCATAATTTCTGCTTGCTTTATTTGGAATGGTGTTCGTTTTGGTTTTTAAAATACAATTGTATTGTACAAGTTATGTACACGCTTGTGCTCTATCAGCAAATTTTACACATGAAGTAAACAACTGATATGATACATTGTTATGAAGAATATCAGTGTATCGAACTGGTGCTTTTTACTTTTATTCTAATAGCAATAATTGTACTGAATCAACATAATCTTAATTTTGCATTTTCTTTGAATAACCAAACATAGTTTCCTTGTCGATACAGCTGTAAAAACTTAAAAACAGCAGCTCTTAACTTGCTTGGCTTTATTTTCAAGTGATTGTAATATGCAGTAAACGTGGCTAATTTGATGTCATGTTTTATACTACAAAGAGTAAAACAGGCTGTGGAGCCAGCACTCTTTACTATACTTGGCATAAAAATAAACTGTTTGTCTATGTTTTAAAGACCTTAGCAGTTAAAAAAATACTACCAATTTTGTTTGTTGAGAATACAGGTAGAAACAGTAAGTGATTTAGAGCTGCAGTGAACTCAAAGCATGCCTCTTAGTGATATGTATCTGTGTGTGTTTCTAGAAATATTATGAGAATAACATATCTTGATTGTTTTTCAGATGTCAAATTTAAATTTCTATCCCATTCTGCATGTGAATGGCATTATGATGCCTGTACGAGCCCTTGTTTTAAGACATGCAAGGACCCTTTGGGAAAAACCTGTCAGGCAGTACCAAAGTAAGTATCTGTATTTTTATGGAAAAGTATGTAATTTGGGTAAAATACTTATGCAGCATAGTAAGAATATGAGAGATCAGAGGTAGGCTCAGTATAGCGGGACTGTGTTCTTCTATAAGGAGGTAAGTGAAGGAGAAAAGATATGGAATAAAACCTGCTGCAGCAGCTACATGAAAGTAACATTTCAGTTGTTAGGTAAGTATTAACTTTTAAGCTGGGGGGGTATTATGGAGTATTAATAGAGAGAGGTGATTACAAGTTTGTTTCAAATAGTTGTGCCTCTACTTTTTCACTATGGCATTGCAACAGCCACATCTGTCCTTCCTTGAGTTTTCCTTCCAATTGGAATTTGTGCTAAGTCTGGTAAAAGCGGCATTTGGATTTTGGTGTGCAAAAATGTTTGGCATTGCTTAAGTGATAGCATTCACTATTGAACTTGCAACCATTCATTTCAAAGGCTGAGTATCACGGAGTTCATGTTTTAGCTTAGATCTGAGTGAGAATGGAAGCCGTGGCAATGACATTTTGAAGGAGTACACTCAGGTGATGAGATTTAGATAGAACAAGACTGTCTACTTAAAAATACTTTATAAATAATTTGGTTTTTCCTAAAATTAAATGCTCAATCCAGAAGATACTGTTCAACTAGTTAATACTTACTGTTTTTCTTATAGAGTGGAAGGATGCATCCCTGCCTGTCCTCTCAATATGTTGCTGGATGAAGTCACTCAAAGATGCGTGTATTTTGAAGACTGTATGTTTGAAAAATTATGTATATTATGTATGATACTTACCTTATTAATTTCTTAGGTCTCTAGTCAAATTTTCAAATATCGGTGCTTAAATTTGTGTAACTATGACCTTAGTTAAATGAATCTTGAGCTCACCGAACATAAATTTTGGTTAAAATAATTTCACTCCTCAAAAATTTGAGACAAATCTTAAACTAAGAAAGATGCTCTTTCTTCATAAAACATTTTAGTAACATTAGGTGTGCAGCAAATTATTTAATGAATTTATTTTGTAATTTGTCTATGAATTTTCAAAGTTTAAAGGGAATTGAAAAGATCAGAGTTATGTGAGTTAACATAACTTCCTTCTAGCTCTGCTGCCTTCATGACTGTGATTATTCAGAAATTTCAAACTACTATTTACTTGTGTCTGATTTCAGGCATTGAACCTGCAGATGATAGTCCATCTTTGCCACCCAGTATTCGAACACCAGCAGTTTCACACATAACATCAAGTACAAGTTGGGCAGTGATCAGTGAAGCGGTAACTTCATTTCCTGTACCTGAAGCAAAGGACACGGAAACAACACTTGCTTCAAAATTGCAACTCACTGCAACTACAGGGAAAACTGCATTTTCAGCTGTTACATTTAATACAACACTTCCAGCCATAACTTTATCATCAAATATTTCTTTACAGTCAACAGAAATGACATCTGGGAGAAGCACTACAGCAATGTCTGGGACAACAAAATCTAATGTAAGCTTGTCTTCTCCTGATGACATTTCTCCATTGTTTCCATCTACTGTCAGTTCAGAAACTTCCACAAAGATACAACCGATCATTAGCAGTTTCACTAAATTATTGAGGACTACAGAACCTCAGGCAGTAACTGCTACACATGCAGTGACTACAAGCACAGAATCAGAAGGCAAACCAATTTCTACACTTATGTTTAATGGGACACCTCTTATACTTAGAACAACAGCATTTCCAGTCAAAACTAAAATAATGGAAATACCAGAAATAGCCACAAGAACACTCCCCACAAAAGAAGCACAAGTAAAACCAGAAGAACTTACAACATATACACCTAGTTCATTTGAATCAATAAGAGAAAAAACTACTGTGTATCTGCCCCAGTTTTCCACATCACCACCTCTGGGCATGCCTTCATATACACCACCAGTAAAGCTAACGGGAACTTCAGAAGGGACGAAAATAAGTATAGGACAGTCTTTTAGCACTGTGCCTAATGTTACATTAGCATCATTTTCTCCTGTGATCACTACTTTGTCTTTGTTAAAACCAGTGTCTTCAGCAACAACAAAAGCAGCAATTGTTTTAACCAAACAAAGCACGAAGACTACATATTCACCAACATCCACACCACCTATTTCATTAGGAAAGGCAATTACAGAACCTTCTATTGAAATGGTTCAACACCTGACTGGTACTGCACAGGTACCCTTCACTACAACTCTAGGTCTGAAGACAACAACTCTGCAAATTCAAGAAAGATCATCAGAAACAAGTTTGTTATCATTTACAACTCTTAAAAAGGAAACTCCCCAAACACCTCGTGTGGAGCATACATCAAGTTCTTATTTCCCTCCATATTCGCTACATCCTAGTTCTACAACTGAAAAATCCATCACCCTTTCTACAAAAAGACCTTCAGTGTCTGTTCCTACTTCTGCTTCTCCAGCTTCAGGTGAATTAAAAAAAACATTTAAAACTGTTTCAACTACAGGATATCCCTCATACATAGTTCTAAACACAACAGAGTTCCTGACTACATTATATACTAAATATCCTGTTGTGGCTGATACTATGAGAGTGACACCTTTGTCTGTTGAGGTAACATCCAAAATAACATCCCCTTTTGAATTAGCAGCAAAGTCAACTTTGTTTTCTGGAAAAACATCTACCAAGTACAAGTCAACTCGAGTTTCAAGTACAGTGAATACAAGCACTTCAGGATATTCAGGTAGTGTTACCACACCAGCAATGAAAACCTCTATCTCATCAAAAGAAACCACCACAGTTCCTTTCATAGCTACAGAAAGAGAGTTGGCTCAAAGAGTATCTGTCACTGGATCTCCACTTACTCTCCTTAGTGCAACTGAAACCACACTGTTGACAACAAAGCCTGATAAATCACAAGTGGAAAGAATTACTAGCATCTCTACTAGAAAGCCATCTGCTTTCCCTTCTTCACCATCAAGTTCTCTAATCTCTTTAAACGTTTCTCTTCCTTCACTACCCTCATATGGAACAGAAGCATCACTGACAGCTCTCGGTCCTGTGCATGCATCCCATGAAACAATCTCTTTATATCCAAGAACAACAATAGCAAAGTCTGTGTTACCAACAGAAAAGGCCTCTCCAGTCCTGACTTTCTCTGCTTTATCCGCTATAACAGAACAATCAAGTACAATAACAACAGAATCACACGACAAATTGCCAGGCAAAGCCATTTTAAATATCACTTTTGCCACATTGTCCCCATCCTCTGAATTCAGCAATCAGCTCATAACATCCAAAAAAGTAATGACAGCCAAAGAAAAATCAACGCTGTCCCCTTCTGTTGTACTTCCAGTAACAAAGTCGTCTTACACTTTCTCCACCTCTCAGTATCTAGCAGGTGAATTGGTTTCTTCACCTTCTTTTACACAAATGATACCAGAAGTAACAACCACACTAAAATATCCAGTAGCAACTAAAATAGTTTCTACAGCATTGAAATCTACAGTCCAAAGTATAACAGATACAGTAAAACTTAAAGCAGTTACGGCTCAGCCATCCTTTCCTCCATCTTCAGTAGGCCCCTTCTTTTGGCAGACATCTTCAGCAGATAAACTTTCAGTACAGACCACAAAGACCATGGCTATACCACATTTTTCTACTCAGAAGGCTATGGTACTTGGTCAACAGACTTCTGGGCCTTTGTTGACAAGCCAAAGCAGTGCCCCAATTTACCAGTATCCTGCAGAAACTCTAACAAAGTCCACTGGTCAGCCACAACGTGTCTTTAGGACAACTGAAGCTACAGTAGAATTGACTTCGTCATATCCCTTAATCGCCTCACTACCTGAAGGCATTCATTCAAGTATATTACCTACCTCAGCAGGTCCTACAAAAGTTATTTTACCAACTGAAAAAGAGTTGCATTTAACTGATTCAGTCATGCAGCCATTTGTATCAAGAACTTCTGTTTTCCAGTCTACAGTCTCAACTAGAATGACAGCTGACTTGATTTTTGGCACCAGAATTCTACCTTCCTCACCAGAAGTGCTTACAGCTTCCTCTTCTTTAGCAACAGTTAAAAAAGAAGCATTTCCTTCATTTTCCACACAAAAGGCAGGTACTGATCTAAAGTTCACATGGCAGGCCTCATTTACTGAATCACTTGAATCAAGCCAAACACTTGAAACCACTACAGCTTCACCAGAATCTAAGTCAACCTCTTCATCAGTTTTGTTACCAGAAACAACAGAAATTCCCATCATGATGGGGAGTGGGCCATCCACATCAATGGGCAAAAGCGGTACAGAGGAAACAGCAGTGTTGCCTAAGCAAGTCACACTTTCAACCACCACCTGCAGTTCCACGGTTCTAGCAAGTACAATGTTGTCAGCTCTGGCCCGTTTGTCAGCTGCAGCTTCAGCCTCTTCAACAATAAGCAGTACTGGGCAAAACATTAGTATTGTATCAGCAACTTCAGACAAAGCAGAAGCAGTAACAGAATCCATCACAAGCTCTGTGAAGCCCACCTATTTTTCTCTTACTTCAGAAGCAAAAGAAGCCATGTCCTTTGATAGAGTAAAATCTGAAGAGCCAGAATTGCCAACAGAAATCCAAGCTGTCCATACTCGAGGTGCTACTGTTACCCCAGAAACACCTCAGACATTTTACTCTCCCTATTTCACAAACACAACTGCAGTTCCTTCTAATGTAAGTGTATCAGTACTGTCCATTCTACGCTCATCCTCTGAACCAAAACCTTTTTCTTCTATAGCTGCGTCATCAGTCAGTACTACTCAAACTTCAAAACTTGAGATATCATCTGAGGTGCAAATGCCTTCTGTGAGTTCACTGCTAATGATATCTGACCATCCAAATGACACAACAGCTCCATCAGTTTCTTCATTTGCCTCTTTGTCTACCAAACCACTTTATGGCTTGACTACAACATTTTCTGATGGACTGGCAACAGCTGAAGCCATTTCAGGAGTCACAGCATCAGCTTTTATGCTGCCTAGAGAAACACCAGCTCTTCAAACTTGTACAGTGAGTAACTATAAATATTAATCTGTTTGGTTTTGAATAAGTCTTGGTTACTTTTACACACTGATAAAAAAAATTGTGAGCCATACTTTCATCTTTAGGATTTAAAATATCTGTATCAAACAGGGAGCCCTATTACTTTCTCAGTTGTATCTAACTTTGGATGATTTCATTGTTCATAACGGTTTTCATAAGTGCTATAATACACTGTTTTGGGCCTCAGTTTCCTGAGTGTGACTGTTAGAAGAATGGGGTTTTGGCAAAATATGGTGCTTCATATTGTTCAATGGCAGTTTTTTGTTATGTTGCCCTCTTTAAAGTACATCTTTCCAGAGATCCCTGTTATTATTCCTCTTGTGCTTTTCTGTACTTTTCCTTCTCAACTTCTTTTAAAGTTAAAAATTCAATAATGCTGTTCTCCACTTTACAACAGGACAGCAGTTTTAAACTGTCCTCAGAATGGTTGGCTTTTCAAAGGTACTCTTCACTTGTAGCTTCCATCAGTGTCATGGGGATTCATAAGTATTCTGTACCTGAAGAATGTGAGCCCCGTTTTTGAGCAAATACTCTGCAATATTGTGATACTACCTTGGTAAGAATGGTAACCTATGTCTTTTATTAAATATGCCTTAGCCAATCACAGAAAATGAGTGCATAAAACATGTTTGCTTGGATGGACAACTGATCCAAGTTAATAAGTCGCAAAACTGCCCATACAATGCAACTCAACCCAGCTGTGGAGTTTTAGGATTTGCTACTCAAACAAATGGTGACAAATGCTGCCCAAAGTGGGAATGTGCATGTAAGTTTTAATTATGCAGTACTTTTGAAGTTAATTTAGGTAACAATTTAATACATATGTAAGAAGGCTAAGAACTGACACTTCTATACCATGGCATAGAAATAGAAGATGCATATTGTACGGCTTACTCATTGTCTAATGCAATTTATAATTCTAGTTCTACATCCAGGGAAATGAAATCAAAATGCTCCTTTAATGTAGGATATTCATTTTACCCAACTTTAGGTATCTGCAGTGGACATGTCTAGGTCTGACTTAGACCCATCTTGTCTTCTGTCTAATCAGAGGACACCTAGTCAATATAGTCAGTGAATTTTTTGGTTCAGCTTATATCTACTTCAGGATGAGAAGATTCCCTAGACTGTTAACTAGCTCTGTTAACAGTCTGGGGACTACAGCTCTACTGTAGTCACTCCCATCAATTACCTAGAATTGGGCAGGAAGAATCCAAACCTTAAAGTAAATTCAATGTAGTCCATAATAGCAAAGAAAGGATGCAGAGTCAAGCAATGCAAATTTCTGCTTATGCTTTAGAGTTTGAAATAATAGAACTCCAAGCCCTTTGAAACACAAAAGCTTTAACGATAAGACTGGGAAGAAGGAAACCTTCCACATGAGCTCCCACTTTAGGAGCAAGACTAGAAGGGAACTAAGGATCTGGCATGATCCACTGTCATTCGTGTTTTTGCTAGTTTGGGGGTTGTAAAAATTACAAACCTTTGCTGGCAAGAACTGTAAGAAAATAACTAATTGCAGAGGCCTGCAAATTGTCCTATTAAAATATGCAGGATTTGATTCTGCTGTCCATTTACAAAGGTGCAACAATATCGAATGTAGCTGAAAATATATGCGCATACATGAAACTCTAGTAAGCTAGTTAATCTTACAAAATTTATTGTTTTATCTTCATATTTTGTAATATTTACAGAAATTCTAAAATAAGTTAGAAAAAACTTTTTTTTTTTTTTTAATTTTTCTTAGGTCGTTGCACAATTTTCTCTGATCTGAGCATTGTAACCTATGATGGAAATCATTTGGCTTTATTCAAAGAAGCATCCTACGTTGTTAGTCAAACTCAAGATGAAACTATAACCATCCATGTCCTTGACTGTAGAAAGGTAACTAACATTTGTGAGCTAACAAATTGTGTTCAGTACTGCTAATACAATGTATCTTAAAAGGAAGGGCATAGTAGTATGACATAGTTGTGGTTAATTATTCATTTCTGTGCAGTATCTATGAATTGTACTTACACTTTACAACACTTATGAATTGTATAGCGCTTTATCACCTGACTGTGTATGCATAGTTCCTTCCAAGAAATTTGCACTGGAAATGCCAATCTTCAGAGCCATAAAAGACTGTAGGATTGTCAGACTAAATTAGACCACCCTGTGCATTCCAAGTCTTTGACAGGAGCAAATACCTGTTGTTTCAGAGAGGGAAGAGAGAAACCCTAGTGGGCATCCTGCCTAATGGGTAGTGTAGATTGGCTTTATGTCATGAAGAGTTAATTTCTCATGAGCCTTTACAAAACTCTTTAAACTCCAGCCTCTTCTATGAAAGCTAGGTAATTTTGATGTCCATATCAATGTCCATCAAAAAGTTTGGTCCCAAGTAGTACCTTATGGAAGTTAACTCCAGAAGCTTGATATGATCGATATGAAAAAAGAGATCTGTTTATGACTTTCAGATTTGTTTTTCTGTTGTATTCAGTGCTTTCTGTTTTGTTCAGCACTGTATAGCTCGGGCAGTATGCGTGTATTTCTGATCCATTACTTCTGTACTGTTCATATATCATATAGACTCATCATTCCCAGTCTTGTTCTTGCTCACCTTCAGATCTGTAGTTCATATTTTTTGGTGTCCAAACAGCTAGTCCGCTGTATTTTTTTTTTCCTGAAAACCTTTATTTCTGTTCTAATTTTAAGATCAGGTGATAGAACATAGTTGCTGAACACAAGATCATAATATTTTGTTTCTTTATTTTGTAAGAATGCTATCCAGATGAACTTTGTAGTCCAGACTTGAAACTACAATCAGCAGCAGTTTTCCTCTCTTAAAAACATACCCCCTGCAAAAATCCTTAGTGTCCCAGTACCTAAAAACAATAGGTAGATAATGTATGAATATTTTGCACATCATGACCATGGTTGATGTATTTTTGCTTTCTCCACAGAGTAATTCAGATTCACCTTCTTTGTGCCTGGCAATGTTGAATTTAACCTATGTATCAAACCAAATTATTATCAATCGTTTAAGTAGAAAAGTAAGTATTTTGAGGGTTAGTTTTTCTTTGCCTTTTAGATAGCATCTTAGTTCTGTAATCAACTGCCTCCTCATGTGGATACTGAAGATTAGAGTAGGACACAATAGGTAATATAATTCATTCTTCCAACTTTGTAATTTAGTAAACTGCTTGTAAATTCAGAGTCAAACTGTGATACAAGGACAGTTAATGAGGTAAGTCACAGAGCAAGGCACATAAACTGTTAGTCTCTTTAGTATCTGTATTAGCACTGTAGAGGTGAGCCTGACGTCTTTTGAAATTAGTTATGAGTTAGATTCCTAAGCTGTCGAGAATCTGGCCTTAGTTCTTCTACCTACAGCACTTGGTACCTGACATTTAACCTCTTCTGTGTGTATTTTAGATAACAGTAAATTCAAGATTTGCTTGGCCTACTGTTAGAAAATACGGATACAAAGTCGAGGATTCAGGCTTCAAGTATGCAGTTGAGACCCCAACAAAAATCAAAATTCAGTGGTTTCACAGCACAGGTGTGATGATTATTGAGTTTAATAGTACCCGAGAACCAAGAGCTTTGGGACTATGTGGTAAGTATAGAGTAGTGCAAGAAATAAAGGCATTCAGATGCTTTGCTAGGGAGGCATGTTTTCCTAATGACATAAATTATCTTTTGCAAGATCTGGTCCCAAAAGAGTTATTGCAGATCTTTGCAAAGTTTAAGATACTATTAAAATTAAATTATTATTAATTTTGTTAATTGTTGAAGTTATGTTTGATACCTATTCATGTAATTGCTTTTTACCTGTAGTGTTGTTTCTGACTGTAACTTGTTTGAATTGCAGCCATGATTGCTGTAACCAAACCCAAATAAGTAAGTCAGGCATAAATCCATAATGTCAAATAAGGTCATTTACAGATTTAGTGTTTGATATCCATCTGATAGGAATGTGCTATTTTCAGTTTCTAAAGGTCAGAATTCACAGGAAATGTTAATTTGAGAGAACTAATCTTAATTTATCTGTTGGAGGAAATAGTTCAGAGGGAATTTTTTAATAGTAATGGGTTAAATAACCATAATGTTGCACTCTGTTAGGTCTTCTCAATAGTTTCATGTAGTTTCTTTCCTTCTAAAAACATAGCCTTGAATAAGCTGTTGGTGCTGTAGCTTTTGCAAGCGTGTATTTGTTGATGTAAATCCCTGCTGTGACACCTGATTCTGTGAATTTATCTGCTGTAAATTGGAGCTGGAAACCAGGGTTACAGAGTTCATATAATTACAGTGGATATCTTTGCAGTTTCAGAAAGGGCAAATGCTTGTAGCTCAGTATCAAATACCAGTGATAGCTCAGTCCAGTTCCAAGTCCTGCAGACAGTAATGTGCTTCTCACAAAGGAAGAGAGTTAGAATTTACTGCCATTTTGAAATTGGATTATTATCTGTAATTTGCCCTAACTTTTGTTTTCATCATCATTCTGGCTCTGTTTGGCTGATTGTTACTGTAATTAGATTAAACAGAAACAAGAAAGTAAAGACACTTTTTTAGTAAGCCCGATTCAAGTTATCCTGAAAGTCTGTTTTGCCTTTACCTGTTTGACTACTGTGATAGGGAGAATTGGGAACATTATGTTCCTGGTTTACAAGGCGCTTTAACTAGAGGACAACACATTTCTGTGGATGGTGTTCCAAGTGCAACTTCTTCAGAGAATGTGCTGTATTTTTCTGGTATTCATCTCTGATTGGGATTCTCTGCATAAGTCTGCCTGCACAGTGCTGTCTGGTGCAACTTACCAGAGCCTGCTTTAAATGAACTGACTGTACTGCATCTTTTCGGGGTAAATTAGTGTCGTGGTTTAACCCCAGCCGGCAACTAAGCACCACGCAGCCGCTCACTCACTCCCCCCCCATCCAGTGGGATGGGGGAGAAAATCGGGAAAAGAAGTAAAACTCGTGGGTTGAGATAAGAACGGTTTCATAGAACAGAAAAGAAGAAACTAATAATGATAATGATAACACTAATAAAATGACAACAGTAGTAATAAAAGGATTGAAATGTACAAATGATGCGCAGGGCAATTGCTCACCACCTGCCGACCGACACCCAGCCAGTCCCCGAGCGGCGAATCCCTGCCCCCCACTTCCCAGTTCCTAAACTAGATGGGACGTCCCATGGTATGGAATACACTGTTGGCCAGTTTGGGTCAGGTGCCCTGGCTGGGCATGAGAAGCTGAAAAATCCTTGACTCTAGTCTAAACACTACTGAGCAACAACTGCAAACGTCAGTGTTATCAACATTCTTCTCACACTGAACTCAAAACATAGCACTGTACCAGCTACTGGGAAGACAGCTAACTACATCCCAGCTGAAACCAGGACAATTAGTCTACCCTGATCCCCTGTGCTTCCTGTGTTAGCCTGCTGCTTCTCGTATTTGAGCTTTCTCAGATGTCTTTTAGCTGAACTGCAGTATTGGTAGATCCTAATTTCTCAGCTTCATGGAGATGATAAAACTGGAGGCACCATTACAGTTTTGCAGCACGAGGATTCCTTGGAAGGATCTGTGTCAGAGACAACAGTGTCTTTTACAGTAGAAGGATCACATGAACATGGCAACTGGTGAAGAGTTGGTGTGGGAGATGAGGAATGTGGGAAGGGAACATAGACATCTCTATAGCAAAACTGGTGAAGGAGAGTGCAAGCATGTCAGTTTCAGCTGCAAACAGATCCCACAAAGCCAAATGTGAAGCCTTAGTTTTGCTGTGTTAAGTCTCCTTGTCATTGTGTAAGAGAAGAAGTGGAAAAAGATATCCCAGACATGATAGCAATCCTTTGAAGTCTCTTGGAACCATCAAGTACTTCCTATTTGTGTTGCATAGACTCACAACCTCAAAAAGGTTAATCAGAAACATTTTTGGTCCAATAATTGTTGCAGTTTCAAAAGCTGTTTTATTCTCTGAATGCCTATTGCTGTACCACTGATTGTCAATGGCTTGCTCTTGTCGTCAAGAATTGGTGAAAAATGGTAAAATGGACCAGTTCTCTAGAAAAGGGTTAAATCTACAAATAGTTTTTGAACAGATAAAGATTTGGAATTGCCATGCAAGTTTGTGGAGACATCAGAAGAAAACATTCTAGAAGTCTAATACAAAAGTCTCAGAAATTGTGATTAGGACAAAAGAATGGGGGACTGATCCATCATTCTGCTTTTTTGTACCAGCTGGCTCTTAAAGGACCTTCCAGAGGAGACTACTGTAATACTTGGATGTTCTTTGTTGACCAAAGTCACTCTCCATATGTTACATTGCTTCTTTTGCTCCAAAGTGTTTCAGAATTGCCAGCTACCTTAAACAGAAACAAAACGTGATGGTGCCTTCTGAGAAGTGAATACAGAAAAGTTTGATTTTTTTTTTTTTCCTGCTGAGGGTTAATATAAGCATACCTGGAAGTGCCAGAAGCTGCACTTTTATGGTGCAGCTTAAGTCAATAGATGCTTAAGACAGCTCAGAAGCATAAGTAGAATAGTACAGTATTTCTGAAGTACAGTATTGGGTAAGCATCTTAGCATTTTATGGCAGTTCCCTCTTCTTATAACATTCACAGTTTTCCTTTGTTGCTATACATGGAGGTGCTTTATAACCTTTTTTAAAATACATTTTTAGTGCTTGTGCAACTGAGGGATGAAGCTTGTGTGCCATAGCTGGGCTCTGTGAACAGCTCTTTGCTATGCAGTAGATTTCCTTTCACCTATCTGAATTCATAGATGCATCTTTACTTTTGCTTTGCTTAATTTGTCTGAATTTTGTGTATTTTGATATGCCAGAGACTTTGCACATCTGTTGTGGGTTGTGATGCTGTCATGTCGTATAAGTTTTTTAAAAGCTATTCACTTGTTTGAATATGTCACTTCAAACATACTTCAGAATGAACCGTGTGGTGTTTACCTGCTTTTTTCTTCTGGTAATACACAGGGTTTTGTGATAGAAGCTTGGAAAATGACCTGATGCTACCCAACAGGACATTTTTAATCAAAAGTGATGCTCCATCGACTTTTACAGACAGCTGGCAAGTGCCAGACACATTAAAGTATGTTGGAGAAGACAGGCATCGGGAAGCTAATTGCTCAGTCATGGACTGCTCAGAGTGCTTAAGACTGGTGTTGAACCAGACCTTCAGCAGCTGTCATCCTTATGTATGTTAACTATTTCAGAAGCTTACATTTTGAGAGAGATGCAGTTCTGATATAATTTTGTATACTTGATAACTTCATTAATATGAAGCTATATGTAGCCACATCTGTGGAATGAGATATATACCTTTTTGTATCTACAGTTGCAAGGTAAAAATAATTGAAGAGTGTGGCAGCTTGATAGGAGAGTTGCAATAAGCAACTAACACTTTCAGAATTCATAATATATCTGTTAGTTTTGACAATACCATCTAATTTATAAATTGGTCCCAGCTAATTAAAACTGTATCAATATGATGTAGAGCAAAGTAAAATAAAACAGTTTTAAGATTTAATTAATCCATAAGTGCTCAGTAATTTAACAAGTTCTGAATGGCAGTAGGTGATCTAAGAGCCTGCATTCTCAAAGGCTCTAGAGACAAGGAGTTCCAGCTTAGAGAGATGAGAGGGTAGAACAGATCATTTCAAGCAAACCTACAGCAAGTAAGAAACTCATAGTGTGCAAATAAAGTATGTATTTGTGCTCATATGAGTACATTTACCATTTCACCTTTTGTATATTGTTGAGTTTGATGAAGAGGAGGCTAAAAATAGACAAAAACATAGAGGTAAGGAAGAACAAGGAACAATCAGTAATTATGCCTTCTGTTGGAAAAACTGTATTAGCTCTTGCCTTGGCACTTAGAAGAGATGAAACCGAGGAATATAAGGATGTCTGATATTTTTTCAACATTCAGGAAGCCTTACGTCTAAATACTAGTAGACTCTCTTTGTACACCAGTGAAGGCTGGTGGCCTCTTGCTTACTGTGAACCAAGAACTTTTGGCTTCATTGTTTGTAGCTGATATTTAAAAAGGTCAGTCTGTTTCCTACCTAGCAGGGTCTCTATGAAGGTGCAATATTTTTTATTTTTTCTTTATTAGGTTTCACCTGAGCTATTCTGTAATATATGGGTTCAAGACACTGAGTACATTCAAAATCCATGCATTTCGCTAGCTGCCTATGTGGCAATGTGCAACAAATTTAATATTTGTATAGAATGGAGGAGCTCTGATTACTGCCGTAAGTATTCTGCATGTATGTGTACCTCTAGTGTTCACAGATACAAAATTTGCTTAATGTAAGTGTTACTGTAAGTTGAAAATACCAGTGCTCCTTGAGTCCTCACATACTTTGGAAGTCATTATTAAGATAATAAATTCAGCATTTTTTTATGATACAATTCAAAGCAGTGTGCAGAAGGGATCAGGATCATTATAGCCATTTCACAGATGGGAGAGGCAAGCTAAAGAACCTTGCTCAGAAGCCTGCCTCTGGCTTATAACTTAATTGACTGTAGAAGTCAAATCTTCTCACTTGCAATGTAGCGTTCATTTCTCTTAGCCAATTTCCACTGATAAAACCAAAACACAATAGAATTGGCTGAGGGAAGGAGGAAGCCACAGAAGGTTCGTGGTATTGTGAATTGGCGATATCTGCTTGATGCTGCTCCAGAAAGCTGTGTCTTTGGACAAAGGGTTAGAGAGGTGAAAACTCCTTTGAGGTTAGATGGAAAGTAAGGAGTAAAGTCTGAGAGCTAGAGTATCCTGGCAGAAGACATCTCCCATAGAAACATACTAAAATGTAAGGCCAAAGGGGATCTGTAGTCATCAGTAGCGTAAATAGAAAATTTGGATTACAGCATCTGTTTATGCTGTCAACGATTGCCTAGGAAAAGCACTATGCAGCGATAACATAGGGAGATCTGTGGTTTCACTGCTTGAAAAGGGAAAGACTTATTGATGAAGCGTGATCTACAAAAATAAGAGAACTCACTGTACATAGAAGTCATAAGTGATGTCTTTTTTAAAGTGATTTAAGGTGTGTACATGTGTACAGGCTTCATGCAGGCATGTCATAATGCCCTGCAAATAATAGCCGTCTAAAGCTTAAAAACAGTCTTTTTGTTTTTTAAACTCTTTGGTTTGTATGGATTTTACTAGCAAATAACTGTTTAGAAAGAGATCTTACAAAGTGTATCTGTAAATATAGTTAGGTACTCCATCTGTCCTGATGGGACACATCACTCTGATTTTTATACCACAGTGACCTCTGATGGTGCGTGCCCAGCACGGAAGAACCATGAAGTTGCATCTGGATTTTGTGGTCACTTAGTGTTGATATGCTGTAGACTGATTTTTAAAAGCCTGAGTTCCTCTATTTACAGAGCTCTAATAGGTATTTCCTGTAGGGCATTATCACCATTTTCAGTAGTGAGGAGCTGAATAAAATCAACCTCCTCTCCCAGTTAATCTTTAAAGCCTAAACTGGAACCTTCTTCATTTTTGAGCAGACAGTCTCTTTGTGCACTGGATTTTGTCTCATTACCATGATTCCATATGGTGTTGCTGTATGATTTAGGTATCATGACATGATGAGGATCATATATTTTGGTAGTTCGCAGAATCACACTGTTGGCATTTGTAGTCATTCTCCATTTGCCATATTTATGCAGCTTTAATCACTATTTTGAAACAATGAAAGATCATGTTAAGTTTTCAACAGCAAAAGTTAAATCAAAATGAGATGCTTTTTTGGTCTATTCCTGCATGCACCCGTAACGTGTCAATGAATTTACATTAGTAGTATAAAGAATGTTAAATTTAACTGTGTTCATTGACTTAAAAATCACACACACATACAAGAGAGTAATTAGTGTGGATATCTATTAAATATAGTAATGAGTTCATCCCATTCTTTATTACTCCACGTAAAACGATACTGAATTTGCCTTTACATATATATTTTTGTAATTAACAAAGCTTTGCCCTTTTAGTAATCACTGTATTTTCTTTAGCCACTGCAAAGTATTCAGAATGATCCAGAACAGTGTATTGTTAATCCGTGTAGTATTGGCAAATGCTTTTGAAGTTTAAATTACTTTGTGTCAGCACTGTTGCATGGTTTGATATCTATACTGCCAAAATGCAAACTAAAGCCTGATGAAGATGTTACAAGAAGAAAAGTAGAAGTGCTCGGAACTTCCTTTTGTTTGATTTTGTCATATAGAAGGTAACTAGTCTGCGTTGGTGTTATAGGTTGGTAGATCCTACTAAATTGGCAATCACAGGAAGCTGACAAGAAGACAATAATGTCTTCTCTTAGGTACTGCCTCATGTAATTACAACTTCAGAATGAGTGATTTTTTTATTTCTGTCCTAGCCTTCCCCTGCTCTGAAAACTTCTCCTATCAGGCTTGCATAGCTGCCTGTGAGGTTGCAGATAGTTGTCAGAATAATGAGGTTGCCTCTCTGGACGCAGACTCCTGCTCAGTGTTGACAGAAGGCTGTGTCTGTGCTGGAGGGACCATCCTTCACCGAGCTCACACTGCTGTCTGTATTCCTGAAGAAAAATGTGGTATGTTTGGATATGATTTTCTTCTTTGTAATCTGCAGGTTGGTGGTCAGATACTTCATTAGTAGTAAGTTGAGTTCTGGCCTGATGTTGTGTGGCTTCTGCTTGTGTTGTTCACTTGAGGACTCTAGGTACTCAGTAAACATTAACTGTACACGTGAGCAAGCAGGGAATGTCCTTGTGACATACAATTTTGCTCACCTTCTCTCAGCTGGAGGATGCTCTTCAAAATGGAAGGGTTTGCTCATGTTCATGCATCCTAGTATTCTAAGTATGTTAGTCTTGGCCTCCTTTTCACCTAGCCCTTGTCAAGGGCTTGAACCTATTGATACTAAATGGCATTCAAAAGACATGCAACAATAGTTAATTACACATTTTGAATAATACATGTATATGTCTTATGTTCTTCCTGCCAGCATTGATATTTTTTTACATTACAATTCTGCCTGAGCACACCAAATTTTGGACCAATACTTAACACTAACAACACAAACCTGAAAGATGCAGTTTACTATAAATCAGATTACATAAAGCACTGTAAATTAATAATAGTTTTGCTGTGTGTGAAATACAAAACTAACTTTTCAGATCACTGCTTTAAAAACAAAGGATTGGATTGGGATTTTAAGTGACTAGCCTTGCATTGGAGACACAAAACAAAGTGGAGGCCCTGATCCTCTGGAGAGTATTGAGTGTCTTGCTTTCCCATACAAACTCAGTCTTAGACTGTCTCCTTTTTCCCTTTTTTGTGGGGTGATGGGGATAGGTGATACCTTTAAAACTCTGGGATTTTTTCACTTCATAGTTCCATACCCACTGTGCAAGAAAATGGTGGTCAAAATTTGAAGTAAAAAGGACTTACTTCCATTTTCTGTTGTCCTGATCTAGCTTGTACAGACAGCTCAGGAGCACCTCATGCAGTAGGTGAGATCTGGAAAACTTCTTTGAGCGGATGCTGTATGCAAAAATGTGTTGACAGTGAGACCATTATTCCAGTGGAGTATGACTGTTCAGCTATCCACGATTTAGACTGTCAGCGATTTGCAGAAGTGGCCTTGCTTGTTCCTGGTGATCAGACATGTTGTCCTCAGAAGATCTGTAGTAAGTATTCCTTAATGATTATGAATACTGCCCACTGGAATATGCAGATATCCTTTCTCTGTGGATTGTTTTCCTGTTACACATCCTATTTTTTCAGTGAATGGAAATTACTTTGGTTTGAATTTACAGATTATGTAGAAAACTGTAGAAACTTTGTACTATTTGGCTCAATATCCAGTAGGTTTGGGAGGAGAGATAGAGGGGAGGGGACAAGGGCTATAAGGACTGAAATAGCTGTGTGTTTATTTGGATATGAATTGTGTTCCTCTCAGCTGTGCAGGCTACTGATTTATTTTTGATATTCAAATACAAATAAATGATGTAACTAGTTACTAGGAAAAAAGATCAGATTATTGTTTATCTAATTTACAAAGTGAGCAGTAAAAAAAGGATCTAAAAGCTTTTTTCTTTAATCCTTATTTACCTTAGAAAGTCCATCTTCAAAAAGAAATTGTAAGCAGTTTTCATGTTTTGACCACCTGGGATGATGTTGCAGTGAGTTTTCCACAGGAATTTTTTTTTTTTTTTTTTTTAATTCTCACAAGCACTCAGCTCTAGCTTAACTTTGCCTCCATGGAGAGTGTTGCAAATGCTGGACACTTCTGAATATTGCCTCAGGTTTTTTAGCTAGCTTGTTGTGGTTTTCCTATGCATGTTGTTATTTGGAGATTCAGGGTATCAAACTGCACATACTGCTTGCCACTGCTCTACTCAACTTATAAATGTGTAAGATAGTTTAGAAGGGTTTTTTTTTTTCTTTCCCTTTATGTAACAGTTTGTAATCAGAGCCTCTGTGAACCCCTAATCCCTGAGTGTAATGGTTTGGAAAAGCTGGTCACTTACTACAGTGAAGAATCCTGTTGTCCCAACTATGTTTGCGGTAGGTTTCTTTTGAAAAGGTAAAAAAGTTCACCCTGTAAAAGACATTCAGTAAACTAAATAGATCAACTTAGAAGCAAAAGGGTAGTTAGTATAAACATCATGGTTAGTATGGCCATTTACAGAATTCTCTTTCATCTAAAAGCTCAGGGTTGGTCTGTGCCTCAATTTGAGCAGATATAATCATGAAGGAGTTTTGTGTTTAACGATCAGGCAAGAATGTGTCTTTGCTTTCTTGTGATACAAGGTAAAAGTTTTTCCAAAGTGTCTTGTAGTATTTCTCTGCTCTGCACTGCCATTTCTTAGGGTTATAGCATAACAAAGGAGGAATGCTATACTTTGTATAAAGAAATACATCTGTTGTGCTTTTTTCAGAATGTGACCCAGCAAAATGTGAACCAGTGGAGCAGATGCCAAGCTGTCAAGATGACCAAACACTAATTGCTGCTCGGGTGGAGAGTACCTGCTGCGTTTCCTATATATGTGGTAGAGTATCTGGCTGGTTGAGACTATAAGTGTTTTTGTATTTGCAATGATACCTACTATTATCTTGCCAATTAAGGCTCCTTGTACTTCCTTTAGCTCTCCCAACATAGTAAGGCTTGAAAGTGGTTAAACAAATGGGCATTCATTTTACAAAACATGAGAAATGGCAACAACTCATCAAGAGTCTCAAAACAGCTTTGTGTGACTGAGTAATATTCTTGGGTCATGTAGAGGAGTGGTGGTGGAGTCCATGGATGAGGGAGTTGGCAGCTTTTGAGAGACTGTCCATGTACAGTCTGTGGACTAGCTGCATGAATATTTTATCTGAAAGAAGACTGAAGTTATATATGCTCTTGTTCCTTATGTTCTGTTGTATCAGCTATGGCCCATCCTAGTCAATGGTAAATATCCCATATGAGACTATTACGTAAATTTGTTCAGTTATTTTGGGGCTTGGTCTTTAATGACTTAATTCAACAATAAAATTGCACTTTTGGCATCAGTGTAGGAGCTCTGATGTTACCATATGGTTGTTTTCTTTATGATAATAATGTGATAATGAGGTCCTATTGAATTTACTCTACTTTTGCACATAGATATCTGTGAATCAAAGGTCGATTCATCTTGATTAGCTCTTCCATGTGCAAAACTTTAAATGTTAATAGAAAACTTGAATTCTACTTCTGTTATTTACAGTAATCAGGGCGTCACTTTGATCATGTGATGGCAATGTGCTGTTTGGCTCTTCTCGCTGTCCACATGGCATCCTTCTGTCTCTTTTTTGATATAATGAGTCTTTGCACTGTACATATAAAAAAGTACCTATTGAGGTTTTCATATGTGTTCAAGTGGGAGAATAGCATTGGGATCACAGGAGATGCCCTCTATTGGGGATCAAAGATCCTATAATTCAAGCAGAGGAGCATTCCTGAAAACAACAGGGTGACTTGGTAGGAGAGAAAATCTAGCAAAATTTTTCATAACAGAAAGGGAGGGAAAATCCTGTTTGTTGTGATCTGACTCATCAACAATGTATTCATTCTTTATATCAGGGACAAAGAACAGGCAATCTGCGCTGAAAATTAGCCTCTTGTATAGGGACTATATAGAATGAATGCAGAGTATCTCTGTTCTCTTTCATATGTGTCTGTGACAAACTTACGGGCATGTTTCCTAGGCAGTAGTAAAATTTCTTCCTATGTTTTAGATTTAAATAATTGTTTTCTCCAGCATGCGGGGCTTGCTCTGATCAAATACCCAAATGTCAAGAAGGAGAAGTTCTTATTGTGGATACCAACACTACAGAGAGGTGTTGCCCTACCTACCAGTGTAGTAAGTTTGACTTGGTTTTGATATTTTAAGTAACAGAAAACATGTCAAATTTTGTAGTGTGGATGTTCAGTGCCAAAAATAATGGATTAGAGATACAGCTCCACTTGTACATATAAGCAAGCTATCATCTGTAGTCCTGAACAAATAATCTTTGTTTTTAAAACTTCAAATGTGCCTAAAGCATTATCTGAATATCTGTATCATGGAGACAAATGAGTAATTTCAGACGCCAAATTCTGGAGATTTAAAACTGTTTTAAATATTTGCCTAGAGTAGTTGTACTTCACGCTACTATTACCTGATGGTAACAATTAAATTTTGATTATTAATCTTTTCAGGTAAGATGTTTTCTAAAGGTATTTATTATGAATAAGTAATTTACTATCTCTTGATTCATATTTCTGTTCATCACAATATGACAACCTTTGTTTATTGGACTTTCTTTTCCTTAATTTTAGTTTGTGAAATACATCGCTGTCCTGAATTCAAATGTATGCTAGGCATGTCTTTGGTGGAGGTATGGAGCCCAGAGAAGTGCTGCCCCTTTCAGACCTGTGGTAAAATGACTGATTTTCATTTTAGTTGCCTTAGACAATAAGACACTGACAAGAGCTTTGGCCTCTTGGGTTTAAGTCCAGTGTAAGCCAGCTATACCATTGTGCTCTGCTCATGAACAAATGATATAGAAAAGTCATCTCATGGTACTGAACTTCTTAATCTGCCTGTTTTGGTTTTTCTTGCTTCACAAGGGTGATAGCATACTGTAGAATTTGCCTGTCCAAACTGGGTGACTTACCATCTTGAAAATTTTGTAAGAGCTAGTAAATTATTTATGGCAAAAAAAAAAGTTAGGTTCACAGGTCAGCAATTTGCCAGTTTACAAAGACAGTAGTATATCATACATCTCTTTGTGATGCCTTAAACACAATTCTCCATTGTTTTATATAGATTGTAATGATTGTCATCGCTGCAAGGAGGCTAGCGGCTGGAATGATAATCTGTTCTTTTAATGTGTTCAGGTGGACTGCAGTTGATACAATGCAGTAAACATTACGATGTAAATTGTTGTAATAAGTGAAGGTGGTTATAGCAGCTGGTATTAGTTTTCAGGATGGAATAGAAATCAAACATAATTCTGGACTCCCCAGATGGGTATATTGCAAAAAAAAAACCAGCACAACTTCTTCAGTGATGACTTGTAAAACTGCCATTTCTATTCTCCGATGTTCTGTTTTAAGCAAATGGCATATAACTTTCTAAACTATTCTTTCTGTTATCATATTTTGTTTTAGAATGTGCATGCGAAACGATCCCCAAACCTCAGTGCAAGCTGGTATGAAATTAATCTTCTTTGTCAGTATTCTTTTATTAATTTATTAATAAATCTATTTATCTGTATGTTACTAATAGTTTTGTCAGTGAAATATGAAATGCCATGTCATTCTCTTTTTTTTTTAATTGCTTTACAAGAAGATATATCCATTTTTAAGAAGCCAGCTAAGTTTAAATATCTTGCAGAATAATACGTCTGTATAGCATTGATATTTCTGTAATTTTTATGACCATATCCTGCCCTGCAGTATTTGTAGAATGGAACTGCTTTCATGTACCCAGGAATAAAATTTTGTTTTTAAATTGGTAGAACTAAATGCTTTAAAGCATCAGTGTTTTGTCAGTATTATTTGTTATAGTGAATATGTTAACATATGTCATGCACTCAGACCGCTGACTATGCAGAACTTATAAACTGTATTTCATTGTGACTTGTCCTGCATTGCAAAAATGCTTATTAGCATTGCTCGGTTAGGTTCTCAGTCAGTACTGGGTATGTTTTGATTTTGCTTGTCATTATTTTATCCAGAAAATAATATTGTGATGGGAATAATTTATAAAAATTATAGTTTGGAGTCCTAGGAAGGAATTGGAAATAGTGCTCATTTTTTATAGAGGAAATGAAAATGCTTTGTAAGTGAGGTTGTTGTTAGTACTTTCATTTCATAGATGAAGAAACTTGGTTATAAGCAATCAGGACTGGCAGAAAACTGTGAGAAGAATCTTAATATGCATACATATAAACAATAAAAGGCAAAACTAAAAAGTACATCTGTACTACTGTAATACTATTTATATCCATTAAGTTATTCCATGAAAGAATACACTCCACATTGCACGGAGATTTCTGTGCAAAGGCAAGCCATTGCATTTCCTCATTGGCCTGCCTTAGTCTTTTCTGTCCTAAATGGCTGCTGTACTGACACCAACAATCATTCCCGTTTTTCAGGTGTAAAAAAAAATTCCCATTTGATATCATTACTAAATTAAATGTCCCTGTGGGTGATGAAAGTGGGTTCAAAATAGGTTTCTAGGAGCAAGAGATACTGCTACTCAAATCCTGAAGGAAAGGTGTTTAGAAGAAAAAGATCATACAAATAAGAAAACACTGTCGTTTCACTTCTCTTTTTTTTTCTCCTTTTATACACTTAGGGGCAGAAACTTCAGATAGATGAACAGTTTCAGAACAGTACAGAAAATATCTGTAACTGTGTTAAGTACAAATGTGGTAAGTCAGAAAAGAATTTAATTCATAGAAATACCCTTTCAAGTGCTAAGGTAAATTAGGAATTATAAATCAGATGTTCACTTCTGACGTGATACTGACGAGGCAAGAATTGACTGACATAATTCACAAACAGTGTAAGAAAAGGCAAGGAAATAGGACCCCTCCCTAAGTACTTGGTTTGTTTATGGCCTGTCCTTGTATTCTGTTAATTCCTGCAGCAGGAAGTCTGTGCAGGGAAATAGCAGACAGAGTTTTGGGAAAGTTGGATGGTGTTGACTAAGCAGCCTGCATATTGCTGAGCTGGAGTAAGGACTCCAGCAAGAAGCTGAAACACACGCTCAACGTCCACATATAGAAAAGTCCCACTAACCCATTATGGGAACTACTCAGGAGCTGGTAGATATGCTTATGTGCTTTGCAAGATCAAGGATAGCGTTCAGCACCATGCAAACTCATCTTAGAGCATGCCCAATAGCATCTGGGAAAACTCAGGAAAAAATAATTCCTGTGGGGCACCCAGTTGGCCAATAGAGTTGGGATTGTTCTTGCCTAGATTTCTACATCAAAGATGTATACTTCTGAGCTAATTATCCTCTGCACCCTCAGTAATCAGTGGGGAGAAACCAAAATTTCTCAGGTACATTCTTATACTGAAGTAGACTTGTAAAACAGATTAGTTGAAAAAGCCTGCACTGTCATTTTGGTGGTGCAGCTAATAGAATATAATATTTTTATTTAGATTCCATGCATGGTTAAATCTAAAATAATTTGCCAATTATAGTGAAGCATTAGACTAGTATTAACAGTTTATATTTGAAAATCTGACCCATAATTGTTAAAGAGGTAGAGTAGCTTTTTCCATTCCTTTTTACTTTCTGAAACATTTTTTAACAGAATTTTGATACCAAGCTGATTGTCCTGAGCATGCTGTTTATTTTTTTGTTTTCTTGTAGTGAGAGACAAAGTTTGCCTGAATAATGAGAGAGGTGTGCTGCTTCCTGGACAAACGGTCGTGGAACACAGTGCAGATGGCATTTGCCATATTTCTTATTGTACAAATGTGATTGATCCCTCCACTAAATACTACCGAATAAACACATCTTCAATAGACTGTACTGTCAAGTGCAAAGCTGTAAGAAATTCAGAATTTGAGACAGTATATTGTGACTTGTGGTCTTAATTACATTTCACTGGGTTTTGTTGAGTAGATTAGTCATAGGAACAAGATCAAAAGAGTAACTATGAGATCTCCCTCTAATGACGTGCTACCGCACTTCTGATAGAAGTTTATAGAACTTTCACTCCCTTCACTGTTTTCTCCCCCATGTAAATCTTACACAGACTAATGTATATAGCATTCTGCCACCTTGCATCCCTGTATAACTATAGCTGCATTATGTGCAAACTGGTACAAATTCCTGGCAGACATTAGCTCAATAAGAATTGGTAAGACAATAATTATAAATAGAAGAATAATTCTAAATGTGGTGAAAACAGCTTTGTAAAATAAGGAAATGATACCTCATCTTTTTACAAAGTATGATACATTACCATGGGAATAGTATATAGATTACTTTTTCTAATTATGTACTTACTTGATGTCTAATGTGTAAAAAGTCAAAATTCCAGTGGTTCTTGAAGTAGCTGTCAGACTTACATTTGAAAATGGTAGAAAGACCAGTTCATTCTCTCAAGAGTTGGAACTTCTCCCCATTTACTTCAATTAAGGTCTAAGGTATTTTATGAAAGCTTCATGAATGTACAGCATGTACAAATGTAAGCTATGTGGTTTTGAAAGTTACTTAAAAACCTTCCCTAAAATCAGATACCTGAAAAAAATCTGTCCATTACTGTAGTAAAATGTTGAGCTGCAAGATGGTCTCGTACAAGGAATAATCTATTTTATTTTGGCAGAACCAAGTCTATCAGCCTCCAAAAGATTTAACAACTTGCTGTGGTAGCTGTAAGAACTTGTCTTGTCTCCATACCTTCAGCAATGGCACAGTTTCCAATTTTAAGGTGAGTTTATACATGTCTTACTCCCTCAAAATACTGAGCAGTAAACAAAAAAATATAAGCTACTGTACATATATTGCCATATAAAATGTGCAAAGAACAACTTTATTTGGCCAAATACTAGGAACAGTTTTGCATGCACACAACATTAATTTCTTGGAGTGTCAATCATGTAGCTGTCTACAAAGATTAAGGGATTTGATATATCAGAGAATTATCGTCAACTTGACTATTTTAGAACCTGCTTAACATTATGTATTTAGTGGACTTTCAAGTTCTGTACTTAAACAGAACTTTAACATGCTATAAGTATTACTTTTGATTCAGACAAGACCACATTCAATGGAATTGTATTATAAATACTTATAATACTGTTTTTGCTGAGTTGCTGAGTAAGGATTCTGGTTTACAATTTTTAACAGCCTGGTACTGTTTGGATTTCAAACTGCATCAGATATGAATGCACTAACACAGCAATAGGACCAGTTCTGGTTTCCTCTTCAGTTGGCTGCCCACCCTTTAATGAAACTGAATGTGTGAAGGTCAGTGTTCAATACATTGTTTGCATTCCAGCTATGATTTATGTTTGCATGAAAAGATTAACAGACAAAAGACGTTTTTACCTCTAGAAGGGAGAAATTATAAATTCTTGCAATGCCTGCATTTTTGCCCAGACATTTGAAGGTGAAAAATCTCTAACTCTACACATACAGTGTGCCACCAGACTGCCCAGTTACACAGCTGGAGAGACCTCCACTCAAAAAAAAAAATTTTTTTCATAGAGGCTTGTAATATCAAACTAGTCCTCATACAGCTGTCTGAACTTGGATGCTTTTCTGGGTTGGACTTACCCTTTCTAACTGATTTTCTGCATATAACAATTTGATTCATCACAGCAGTCAAAAATATTGAAGAAATGGAAAGATTGTCTGAATATCAGGAAAATCTTTTCCACAGTGAGACATAAGGTTTTGCAGACTAGTTTTGCAGGAGAAGCAAAAGCTCTACTTGAATTTGCAAAATGACGTTAGTCTAAGTGCCTGGAAATGTATGCTGGGAGCAATCTCACATTGCTGTCTGTAGTTCTACATTTACATGTGGATGGGAGGATACTTTCCTTAATGAATGATAGTACACAAGCAGGGAACAGTCCTAAAGGAATTAGGCGGCTGTAATTCTTCCTTGCAGATAACAATGAATTGGTTCTTCAGAGTGAGTCACAGTTTCACAGCTGGTGAAAGGCCTTTTGCTGTTCTAGGCAAACTAAAAAAGTTAAGGCATAGAGATAGATCATCATGGCTTGAGATACTGAGGTGGACATCAAAAATTGAACTTCAAGGTAATCCTGAGAGAGCTTTTTAAGAAGCTGCAGCTATTCTTCCCACAGTACTCTGGGGAGTGCTTCATGCTACAGCACTGAAGACAGCCATGATTCTCCACTATGGGGAATGAGTGGCTTCTCATATAAATGAGATTTCTTCCTGCTTTGATTTCAGAATGAGTTTTTTGTGATTGTCAGTATGGCCTCTACAAGAAGTCAGAGGTTTACTCTTAAGTAACAGAGGATGGAAGCAGACTTAATGCCACATTTCCTCTCCAAATGTGGCATTTTGATAGCTGGTGATGTATAGTGGCATTCAGTGACAACCACTTAACATTCACTTGTGTTATAACAGTCAAGTTAGATCATTTACAGCCAAACCTTCATCCACTCACCAGAGTGCTGCATTTGCCTGAATAACGTTGCAGAGCTTTATCTGGAAGATATTTCTAATAGTACAGATATATGGGAATGAATGTTTGAAAAATTAAAGGTTTTTTTGTCTTCATTTCTGTCTTGGTCAGGTTGGAGGCTATGTTGTACCATTCTTAGAAGGATGCTGCAAAACATGTAAGTGATTAATGACACTTCGTGCCTCACAAGCCTGTCTGATTTGTTGTTACCTTAGAAATAAGGTTGATTCTTTCCTGCATGAAAGCTTGATTCACTGATCTCAAAGGCTGTGCTTTTCCCAGTTTTACTCATGTGAATACCAGTGAAACTAGTGGAGTTAAATCAGAAGAAAGTAGTTTAACATTGAAGGGCTTCCTCTACTGATAGTGACTGTGGCTGGCCAAGTCACTGAAATTGCTACCTTGAGTATTTTGTAGTTTTCATGTAAAACTCCTCAAAATATTAGTTACTGCATTTAGTATAATAAAAGGTACTGTGTCTTGGAAGGCACCTTAAAACATGCTTCACCTGCATTCATATCTTCATATTTGGTAAAAATGAAGATTTATCTATGCAGTTTGTAAGTTAATGCTGTAAGTAATTAACTGATTGTAATATAGTCTTAGCTTCCATTAATAGACATAGTTCAGAAGCTTTCAGGCAATACCTTTTAAAAGAACTTACAATTAAAAAATCCCCCTTACTTGATTACCAAGATATGTTTTGACATCTATGAGTGCTAATAAAGGTTCTCTGGAAAAAATAAAATAATTCTCTGCAGAATACATTCCAAATATGCTAATTCTTAATATAAATCAAGACCAAAGTACATTTTTTCTTAACACACTGGTACATAGCTGGAACATTTTGGCTGATTTCATGAAGAAATTAGCCTGAGGCAGACAACTAACCTGAAGAATCTAAGCTCAGATACTTGAAGTTGACAATGTTAAAAGCAATTGAAAAAGAGATTTTATACTGGGCAGTATCAGATTATCTTCTAAAAGGTGCAAAAATCTCACTTCATTTGTATAAGTGGCTGGAATAGTGACCTAAAAGCTAAAGATAGTAGGAGATAAAGTGTGGGAGAGAGCTGGAGAAAAATGCAGGTATTTCCTGCTGTGTGGGATGGGACTTGAACAATCGTGACTACCAGATAGGGTACCACATGCACAGTTACTGCAGTGGGATTTGTGTCACCAACTGGGAGGTACCTTTTGGTGTTATTCCTGATGTATTGCATTTTGTAGTACAAAGTTTATTGAAACTGTAAGATTTACCCTCTCTTTTTTCTGCTCCTGATCACTTTAAGGGAATGGTAATCTCTCTTCATGTTTTTTCACTCTGATGGACCTGCGTTTGTCCTAGTTCTGCAGACAATTCTCCATAGGCTCTTTGAGATTAGTTTTTGATTATCTGACATTACCCTTCAATGCCTTAGCAGCCATATAAGCCAGTTTCTGAAGAAACAATTTAAGACCGTTAAAAATCCATTAAGCTACTTTTCAGCAAGACAGAAGATCCTGCTACTATACTTAGATAAAAATCATAACCACAGTCTTAAATAATTAAGGCAAAAGTAAAGTTATTAAACTGGGGGGTGCATCACAAAGTAAAATTAAACCCTTGAAAAATCCAGTGACTTCTGACATGCATTTAAAAGTAGATTAATAGTTTTGATTTCACACCTTTTTATAGACAACATAGTACCTCTATGAATCATGTAGTTCCTTCTGACTCCGAACAAATCTGCCATGAGAGCTGTTAGTCAATTGTAATTGTGTGAATCATTTTATGAGGAGGGTTATCAGGTTGTTTTCTTTTGATGTACTTTACCATTAGAAACCATTGTGATTTTTGCTTTCAGTTTTAAGTGGTATTTGAAAATTAAGTCCCAGGAGTTCCATCAAAACCTAGAGAGTTTTTACAAACACTGCTCTGAGGAAATTATACTATTGCTTGCTTGTAGCCCCAAAGGACAACTTAAATTTGGGGTACCAGGTTGTTTTAGTTATATCAGCATAGATCGGATGGTTCCTGGTTTTGACATTAGGCTTAGCAGTGCAAGTAATACCTGGACACAGTCCTGAGCTGCTGGCACAGTGATCCCTGCTTGAGCTGGGAGGTAGGACTAGATGACCTCGAGAGGTCCCTTCCAACCTCAGCCATTCTGTGATTATGTAATATACAGACATTTTAAGGTTGAATTCTTTTCTCAAATATGCCAAAATCTAATAACTCCAGAATGTTTCATACTGGTAGGGGATCCTTTGTAACATGTACTCTGTTCAATATGCAATATTCTTACCAGGTTCTTCAGTGTCAATGTTTCTCCCATTCCCTGTTAGCCCAGTCACTCCTACAGCCTATACTAGCTGTAACACAGGTACATTTTCCTGGAAATAAGTAGGACCAACCCAAACAGCATCATTGTTGATTTGCAACAATGTACTCCCTGATGGGAGCGTCAGGCCTCACATTACCCAATTATGCCAAAAGCTGCAGTGTAGTATAACTGCTCATGGTTCAGGGTGGCTCACAGTTTGGTTTTGTTTTTCATTTTGCACTGTGTGGGCAGTGCATTGTTGTTAGCCAACAATGTACTGTTGGTAGTATGCACTTGCATAGTCTTTAGCTTGCTGCATGTGTAAAATTGCTGTGTTTAAAAATGTAAGCTAATTCCATTATGTTTGCAGTGCTGTAGAACATAGAGACTAATGGCTTTGCTTGTTAAACATTGTAAAGAATTTAAAACAACATTTTTGCAGATGATGTATCATACAGTTTTGCTTCCAGTGGCATACACAGTAGAAGCAGGTCATTTCTTTCCCATCCATAGTTAGGACAGTGTACTGAAAATAGCAAGTCTAAGTTTATTCCATGAAAATTGAGATGATCTTTGTTCTTTTTAGTAGAGCATGATAATTATTTGAATTGTCACATGGTATGAATGCAATTGTTTTGGCATTTATTTTGTAAAAACATCTCTCTATTTCTGTAGGAGAAATTATGTTGACTGTCATTTTGTACGTCACTAAGTGATACATCCTTTCTTAAATTACACTCATGACTCTAGGAGTACTACACTGAAATCTATATTACTCTTTCATATTGACACCACTTTAAATGACAAAGGTGTTACGAGTCAACTCAAAATGTAAGCAAGGATTTTCAACCATACAGACTGAAAAAGAATCTCATCATAACGTGACATGTATAAGATGCTCACATGTTTTATAAGGTTGTTCGTGGAAAAGTGTATTATGTTGTAGAGCTCATCAAAAGCCACTGGACATTAAAGTACATGCATGGAAATACATTATATATTTATTTCTTTGAGATATGATGTACTTTCACTATAGCTTGGATGAATTCATAGCCACAGCTGCACTGAATTTTCCATCCTACACACCAAGTATAATATAAAAGAAGAAAAGACATGAATAGGACTATGAGAAACATGAAATAATGGTGAGTTTTTTATTTTCAAAAACAATTTCTTTTTTTCTTCATTTCTTAGTTTACTTTTTCCCTAAGCAAATATAATTCAATGATAGTCGAGCAGTAGCCAGCCATTTCTGATTGTAGATTTTTATTTGCTTCCAAGAAGATTCATTGTTGTCCTTTCTTTCACATTTCAGAAACCTCTGCTATGTCTAGAAACAGTAGCAGACTTTTATGTTTAAAAAAACAAAAAAACAAAAAAAAAACCAAAACCACCACAAAAAGTACTTCTCTTTGAGAAGCAGTATTAACCTGGTTTGACAGTGATTAGAGCAGGGAACTGGACATCGCACGTCAAGATATAATAAACCTCTGTCACAGTTCAATATTAGGTATTGTTCAAACCAGTGAGACTTTCATTGCCCTTGCTTTTCTGGAGCTAACAGTATTCACCTTTTGTCAACATCTTTGAATTTCTTGGCTGAAAGAAAATGCAGCTCTGTAAGTGGAGGGTCATGTGGGACTGCATCATGGTGTGTAAAATCTGCTGTGAAACTGTGGAAGCTATTATAATGGAATGGACTATTCATTTCTCTTACAGATCTGCAATGTGATGTGGTTTCTTCAGCACAGAGAGGATCATTGTAAGAAGATACTGTGCTTTCTGGTCTCTAACAACTGAACTTTTTACTGAACTACTTTGCTTTTCTTCAAACGTTCAGGATTCCCTTCTTAAATTAACTCCTCATTTCATTTCATGATTTCATTTTATCTTCTTTATTCATCCATATACTTCGTACCTACTTCTTTGAGAAAAATTGTGGAAATAATGCCAATGAAAATGTAAATTAAAAAATTCATTTGTTGACTGGTGTTCTTTTTCTTATTTAATAAAAACATACAGAATGTTCTTCATCAGGTTCTGCTGTTAAGTGTTCATTTTAAACTTTGTTTATGCCACTGGAATGCAATTGCTGCTATGAAAGTTTGTTACAGTTATTTCATAGAAAATGCATTTTATGCATTATTGACAAGCCTTCTCGCAGGAGTGGATGATCTATTTCACAGAATTTTTTGAAAGACAGTGGACTTACTCTTAAAAGACTTCTGAGTGAAGAATGAACCTTTTACAATTATTATTGAAGTTACAAGGACACAGATTACTTTAATGCATGAAATAGAATAGTTTTAAAAGTGATACAATGTATAGCTAACGTCACTTTGCCAAAGTTTTGTCTGTGCAGTGATGTATTGGGTATTTTCTTCCTTGTGTCTCTTGACCCCATAAAACGTTCAGGAATCTTCTTGTCTCTGAAATGTTTAGAATTTTGAGCTGATATTTTTCAATCAATGCCCATTTTGCAGGTAAGGAAGATGGAAAATTCTGTAAAAAGGTGACTGTTAGGATGACTATCCGCAAGAATGACTGCAGGAGTAACACACCAGTAAGTAAATAACTATCACAATTTCTTTTTAATAGAAGAGGGGAAAAAAAAAAAAAAGAGAGAAAAAGAAGGAAGAAAGGGAACACAAATTCCACAAGGCTATTGCCTGCATCTCTCTCACAGAGTCAGGTTTCTATGTTTCATAGAGCTGTTTTAATGTTTCCCTGCATTCTCAGCAATCATCTCCTCAAATAATAAGAAAAAGGGGGATGGGACTTCTGCTTTTGTATGCATTTAGGTGCATGTTGATTTAGTGCAAATCCAAGGTCTCAGTTCAACCTATAATGCAATTATTATATGCAAATTGATATAACAGAATCTTGCCTGTGCTATACTACAGTTAAAACAGCTGCAGATGTGTTTAATTTTCTGTCTGGCTAGGGAAAGTAAATGCCAACTTTATGAAGGAAGCATTCTTGGATCCTGAAGGGTTTTTTTTTAGACGGCAGTGTGAGCATACTGTAAAATGTGTAGGAAGAATGAGGCACTATCTGTGTGTCTGCCGAAGGATTTACTGTAGGAGGACACCAACCATGTTCTGTTGGACAGTAAGGCAGTGTGAGCAGCAGCAAGGGTGTAGACAGACGTCTCATGTGAGATGTGTAAGAGTGCCTGGAAAAGCTGTAATAAAAGAGTATAGGGAAACAGCTGTAACCTCTAAAATGAGTCTGAGAGTACGTTTTGTAGAGTAAACTGTTGAGCAGCCAGAAAATTTAGTTTCAGCGTCTCATTGAACAGAAATGCAAATCCTGACTATAAAACTTGAAAAAATTCCCGGTTTGACTGTTTCTGTTACAGTCTTTATTACAGTTTTGGTAGCATTAGTAATGATTCTCCTTGGAACTCCTAACTTTATTTCCTAGCTGCTTCAATTTGCTGATTATTCTTCATGTTTGTTACCAGGTGAACATTGTTTCATGTGATGGAAAGTGCCCGTCTGCAAGCATTTACAACTACAACATCAACACATACGCAAGATTCTGCAAATGTTGCAGGGAGCTCAGACTACAGAGACGAACTGTGCAATTGTATTGCACCAGTAATTCAACCTGGGTCAGCTATTCAATCCAAGAGCCTACAGATTGTTCTTGCCAATGGTCTTAAAAAGAGCATAAAAGGAAAGAAAACGGCAAGCCCAGCTGTTCCCAGCATAAGATAATTTGAATAGTTTATCTATTAAAAATACAGTACCCGATCCACTGCATTTTACCAGTTTAATGCTAAAAGATAAAAGAACAAAAATGGTTTTGGACTCTTCTAAATATCTGAAGAATGGCTTTGCATCATTTGTATTGTGATTTGTCTTCATGTTCATTCACAGGGATTGTTTTAAGAGTTCTTGTGATATGTGCCAACTTAAAAGGTGAAGTGATTTACATTAGAGACCCTTCAAGAAAAAGACCACCATCTATTTTGTTCTGGAAGGCTGGCCCACTCTTTGCCAGGCACCCATTCCTGTTTTAAATCACTGATTGGCTTATCTGGCAGCAGTTCGCTATTTTGAATGCATTGCAATTGTGCAAATATATTCAGTGTCTATTAAGAAAAATTTTTTGGACAACATGAGAAGAATTTTCAGTTTAAATCATATTCCTATTGCAAAGTAGAGCGTGTGTGAAAAATTCAATTAAAGGTGGTTTTTGTTTTTTTTTTTTTTAATCAGGGAAACATTGTCAATACTGATAACTGTATGTAATATTCCCTGGTAATAATTTCAGTTTTTCTAGTGTATTTTATGTTGTAGTGATAAGCATTATGGCAAACATGTACGTATGGAACAGATAGACTGTTTTTAGGCTATCTAGATTAGTCATTAGTAGTTCGTTCATCTTTCTGCTAAATAATATGACATAAACTGAAAATACACAGATTTAACAAATGAAAACCATTTTACATTCCTTTATATAGATACACCTTAAATTAAAACATTCAGCTTATGAAATGCACCATAGGAGAATGAACTTTGTTTAACACTAATTTTAAAGATCTGAAAATTCATTAGGCAAAAGAAAACCAGGATTATGTATCTGTCTAAAGGAAAAACAAAGTTGAAAATCTTTGTCATCAGTGTAGTAGAATGTAACTTCTTATGGCAAGTGTTTGATATTGAAAATGTACCATTTTAAGGTTTGAAATTTCAAAAGCAGTTTTGCTTATGAACTTGAACAGTTAACATTTTGTTGTAATGAATTAATTTTTTTTTCTCCTCTAAGATAATGTGGCTGTTCTATTATTTTCCAACAAATGCCACCAAGATTCAGCAAACATTCGGTAGCTTTCATTTTGTAGATTAAAATTGTAGATAGCAGATAGTGATACGCTTGAGATCCTATAATAGAAAATAGATTTCAGCATAACTTCTTAAAAAGCTGCTTGTCTGCAGTTAATCCAAAGAAAAACGTATTGTTAAAATCAGTCGTGAACATTTTTTATATTAATTTTGTATACTGTACATTTCATTCTTACAGTACCTAATAAACAACAGGAATTTTGTTACAAATAATTTTGCTGTCATTGTTAAAGCAGCTTACTGTTGTGATTCAACACACGGTGTTTACTAATTTGTTTTTCAGCAGTGTACATGGTTAATTTTAGTGTTTGCTGCTATCACTAGTACTAACGATCTAATACTAAATCAAGGAAGACCTACATATGGGTTTTTGAAAATCTGCATCTTTTTGATTCTATCAGAGTTTACTTTCATCCTTAGAAATGCAAAATACAATGATGTCATTTTATTCAAAACAAAAATTGGAAAACTATTGCTCATCAAAGTATAACAACAAATTTCTGACACTGTCAGATAGGCTGTTCTGGAAAAACAGGAAAAAAGAAGGGTATATTTCTGCACATTTCCTTTTCACAGCTTTTTCCTAAACTGGCCCTCAGGATTGACTGCAATGAGTAGACTGTGTTTTGATTAAGTGTAGACATTTTGTTATAATACAGTTGTTGTGTAGTGATGATTACCCTTCAGTACTTAGGGCCAGAAAAGTCGTTAAGATCCAACTGTGATATGTGCAGTCCCTACCCGTTTAAGTAAGACATGTTCCTTGTTCAAAGACATCTTCTAAATCATAGGAAAGCACAGAGTCTGGGAGGAGTGCATCCTTTGGAAAACCATGGATTGAGGAGCAGAAAAAAAAGCTGTTTACAAGACATTAAGCAGACATAAGTCCTTGAACCCAAGTGCCTAAAATTCAAGCTTTGGCATTTGCAAAGGTGAAGTTAAGCCTCCCTGAGTACCAGCTGGCAGATGCTATCCTAGAGGGTAGGAATTAATAAGAGCTGTTTCTTTTGCTCTCAAGCAAGATGCATTTGCTGTGAAACGCCAGCTACCAACATGAGGGACAGGATTAGAGCAGGAATTAGGCCAGCCGCCATGTTTCCATCAGCTGCGGTGTGATCCCTCCTCTTGCCACTTGAGCTAATGGCAAAGCACTCGTTGCTGCCAGCAGCACAAGGCGGTTACTCTGAAAACCATTCGAGATCCAAACTTTCAGCTCTTGGTTGAAGAGCAAAGTTAGTACTGGCAGTAAGAGTAGAAAGCAGACTGTAGTGTATCCAGTAACCATAATTAAACACTGCTGCTGCCTCTACTTCAGGAGTAAAATAATAAACATCATGTTAAGTCCCTACTTCTGATCTTGTAAACATGAGGCTTATGCTGAGAGAAACAAGGGGAAAGATCCAAACTGCCTATGGCTTGACAGGGGAAGCTACTTTTATCTCTGCCTCCGTGTTAAATTCCTTCACGGATGCTTAACCTGCCTGCCTGTGGTTAGGTCAAAGCAACCTGGGCCTTTACAATGTATTTACCTTGCACTGTGCACAAAGCAGCTCAGCTGGATAAAGATTTTGCCATATTTGTACTTCCACGTCTTTGGAAACCAAAGGGACCTCAATGAGCTGTGGGTTTCACCTGACCCTCCCATGCAGGAGACACTTGGACTGTAAAAATATCTGAGTCAATACAGCTTTACTTCCTTACTAGGAAGTTGTCTTTTGCTTGATTATATAGGTCTAATACAAAGGGTATACAGCACTGAAGCTATGCTCTTTATAATACGTGCATTTTACTATCGCAACCTTGTTTGTGTCTTTATTACCCATAAAGGCATACGTGCACTTGGAGCTAATGGAATACCAGAGCCTTTATGTAAGTTCTCACAGTGGCAAAAGTTAAATCCTGCATTCAGCACATAAAACAAGTCACTGGAGGGGAACTACCTTTCTAAAAGCATTGCTGCCATGACACGCTCTGTTGTTATGGTTGCTCCTGTTGCAGCAGTGCACTGTGCATGGTTCAGAGACAAAACCATGACTGGGTCCTTCGCTGAAGATTTCTTGCAGTATTTTGTGGAAGAACAGTGCTTTCTAGGGAAAAAAAAAAGAAAGAAAAACCTGGGTTTAGAAGCCCAAGAGAACAAAAAAAGCTGCCTATCTAGCAGCTTCTGGGTAGTCTTTTGGAGAGCCCCCTCAGCTGGGTGACTGCTGGAGCAGCAACCAGCGTGAAGGCCGGAGCAGGGAGACGTTGCTCCCACACAAACACAGGGAGAGGGCAGGAGAAAACACCTGTGCTCCTGCTGCCTCTCAGAGGGGAAGCCTGAAGGGGTTACGGAGAGGCCTCCTCCCCTCCCTCCAGCTAAAAAGCCAATTTGCACCAGCTGAAGCCCATTTCTGTGCTTACTCCACTCCCGAAGGTCACGTTCTCCTTACATTTGTTTGCATAAGGTCACGTTCTCCTTACATTTGTTTGCATATGTGGAGTTTCTCCACAAAAGTGATTCTTAATGTAGGTGTAGAAACATCATAGGCTTGTATCTTGTTAAAACTAGGATTTTAAAATCTTTCCAATGCTGGATTGTTTTCCATCTTTGAATAAAATATTTAGCGATTTGAGTATGGAAACATTGCTTGTTTGTTACGGTGCTGATTGCTCATTGTTATCTCCTTTAAAAAAAACACTTTACTTGCATTACCCCAAGCAAGCTTAGCCAGCCATGATTCACAGGAAAATAGAAATGATTTGGCAGCTGGAGCCCTTAGTGTGATGGGTATTGGCCATTAAGAAAGGCCTTTAAAAAGAAATATAGTAATATCAATTGCGCTATCAAAACGCTCACTGTCTGGTTATTAGTACATGATCTGGTCTCGGGATAACAGCCTCTCAAATAATTCTTCCTCTAATTAGTGATAGTGCTGCCTGGTGCTTTGGTAAATTAATCTGAAATATTGGCATCTGTTGGTCTGCAGCTTAATGCAAACTATTAGTCACAAGTTAAATAACTTGCATCTCCTCAGATGGCCTCTCAAGTATGCAGTCCATGAAGTCAGACCAAAATAATTAAAAAAATGTTGTTCTCATTCTTATCTCTGCCCACACCATCATCTTTCTCCCCAGTGCAACTGGCTAGCCATGAATAATTAAAATGAAGTAACAGCTGCTACGCAGATGGTGATTTTTTTGGAAAAATCCCCTCTCAGTTTGATGAAGACGTATAACATCTTTAGAAATAGCACCTGACAGACTGCCATCCCCTCAGGTCTGCTTTCTGTATGGACTTTTGACCAAGGCTTTGATGATGTCAACTCACTTTAGCCGTTTAAAACATAGATATCTGAATTGACTCGGGTGTCCAGGCTCCATCCATCACCAAAGAAAGAGAGGTGCATCCAGAGAGTGACTCATCCCATCCTAAAATAAGTGTCTAAGATAGATGTGATGAATCATCCTCCAGATGTATCATCTTTCCTTTTCACTGTAGAGAGAACCTGGATAGCAAGATGTGGTTAGGCACCTCGTTTTTAGGTTGTTAAAATTAGTTGGAATGAAATTCACCCTTAATGGTTAAAGATATGTCAACAGGCTCAAAAGTCAGCTACTCTGATTGTGTATACGGCATCTTATCCAACCTCCTCATAAGAGGTGATTAATGGTAATATTTGATTTGCATGAAGCTGAATGTAATGTGTCTTGTACAGTTTTTCCTGTATGTCTTAAAATATACTCATTTCGTATGACAGCTAAACTATCCCTGTATCTCTAGAGCTGAAGAAAGACGTCATCAGGCAAATCTTCAAGATAGAAAAGCGCAACTGAATTTGGGAAGATACAATGCGTTTATTGCCATGACAAGGTGTTATATTAGCAGGAAAAGATCCATAAGGTGAGTGAATTTTGACGTACTTCTATTTTATAGACCTTTTATTGTGTAAGTGTTGGCTCAAGTCTTGCAGGTGATTTGTGATCTTGCTTTCTAAGCTTTTGGCTTCCAAGATCTTTAAGATAATGCAATTCTTCAGAATGTTATGAAACCCACCTATGAAATATCTTTGTGCTTTAGCTCTTTAGAGTGTCTGGAGTTGAGTTCAAGGCAGCAGAGAGGCTTTTGAACACACAGGCCTTTCCCAACTGTTTGATTTTTTTATACGATTGCCCAGGAGCAGATTCTGACCTCAGTTAATATACTTGAAAGGAACACCAGATTTGGTGTTTGGTTTTTCTCAAGACTGATATAGTTCATGAATTGAGTATGTGAGATTTGTCCAATATGTGCCTTGTGTAGTAGAAGGTTGGAAAGAAAAAAAAATATAGCAGAGCACTTTAATAATTCTTTTTGATTAATAATGCAGAAGTCTGATCTTAAGCATGAAATATCAAAGGCGGAATAGCTGGAGTATTGCCTAATGTTGAGACCATGCCTGTTCTTGATCTCTGTTCTTAATCCCCCAACTGTCTTTTCTGGACCATATTCCATGTTGAGCTCCACAGTGATGTTTTATTTTACTAAATAGCGGGAAAAGCAGAGAAGGACCTTCTGAGACAAGGGCATCAAGGTGCCTAATAGGCCTGATCTCTAACCTGGCTGTATGCAGGGTGGTGTCCTTTGATTGTAAAACAGGACCGTCACTAATAATGTGGTCCTCCATTTCCTATCTGTAGAAGATAGCTGCTATATTTCCTTTTTTTTTTTTTGGGTCCTCAAAGAACCCCACCCTGCCCAAGCAAAGCTATTTCCACAAGTGGCAAAAGTTAGCTGTATGACAACTAATCACTAAAGCAAAGTGTTCTTGTTAAATATTGCTGGAGTGATTAGATACTAGATAACACAGTCAGTAGCACATGAAGATCATTTTGTATTGGAATTGTACCTTGTATAGCCCAGCATTCCCTTTCCAACCTCTTGCTCCTGAGGAAACTGCAAGAAGGGGGAAGTTTTAGATTAGTGTTTTCGGAATAAAAAAGGTGATTTAGAATTTTGCGTGCAAAACTGGCATTTTTAGGCAAATATACTGACAGGCTGTCCAACACTAATAGCAAAGTCCCCCATCTCTTATGAATCATAAAAAAAACTTTCAATGATTATTTGCTTGCAATTAATTGCACAGGCCAATTGGATGCTGTGAGGAAACACATGGCTTCACAGTTAGGTGGTTTTTGGTTTATGGGAGAGGAATAGGCCCTGGCTATTGGTACCATTTATTGTTACTTGTGGGTTCACCATAACCCTCTTTAAGGCCATGTTGTATGCAGGCAGCTAGAGTGCACTGGAAGCAGATTTTGCTGATGCAGTGTTTATGCTCAGTTTGGTAAATAGCTTCCCCTCACCTCTATTTTTTTCAGGCTCCACACCTGGAAATCCCCTTGGCCTCTCCCAGTGTTATTGTTAAAGATAGCGGTTGTTTAAAAGCATTTTTCCACTGGCGGTCTGACAGGATTGCAGTAGTACCACCTGGGGCAGGACCAACCTTGTGGAGAATGGAGCATGAGTTCATATTGCACTCCTGCGTATGTATTTTCCTGGAACTCCAAGTTCTCCAGATGAAAACTTTTTAGAAGAAAACTGGGGCCTGACAAAAAGGCTGGCTTAAAAAATAAATAAATGCTTATTGTATCTGCTTTATATAACTTTAAGTGGAAAAAAACCCTCACTTTTAGTTAAAATCCCTAAAATGTTAAAAGCGGTTTTCTGGCAACCTTCTTATTTTCAAGTATTTTATTGGAATATCAGCATTTTCGATCCTGTCCCTCATCCTTTTCTCTTCCCCTCTGGAAGAGGAGGAGAAAGGACATGAGGAATGAGATTTTTGAGGAAAACTTTTAGAATTTTATCTCTTCAAATTGGACTGGCAAGCCCAATTCTCATGAAGTTGTTATTCAGGGGAAAGTGGGAATCAGTACCTAAAGGGCCTATTGTGAGTTTCAATATTAGAGGGGAGGGGAAAAAAAACCCCTCTCTTGACAATGGAGTTAAAATGATGTATTCTGTGGTTATGCTGATAGCAATGGGCCTGAGTGCAGCCCTTGGTGTAGTATCAATATAGGTTTGCCACGTGTCTCCAGACCCCACTGCCTGTGCGTTTTGCTGGTGATGCCAGAATAGGGTCAGAGCAAGCCAAAAAGGCAGGGGCTGAAGACTGCTGCTGTTTTCCCTAGCAAATGCCTGTGGGATTTTTGATGAAGGTTTCTGGCTCTGAATTATTTCAGATGGGGATGTGTCCATGCTCTCTCAGGGCTGCAGTTTTGCCTTGTCTGAAGGCAGTGATGGAGATATAGCGGCTGCACAGGGCCACAAAGTTTGTTACCTGTTACAGCTTGGCTGTGAAGCTTTGGGCTGCCCACCAAAATAAAGAGTTGTAGATCACAGTTAATGCAAGGATGCAATTTCTGTGATGTTACAGTATCAGGAACTGGTATTTCATTACTGGGTCTCTCTCCTGTATTTTTTTTTTAAAGAAGAAATACTCTGCAAACCTGTACTTAAAGAAAAATTTTGCAAATACTGTTCTGCTTAAAAAAATACAGTTTTAGCAGTTTACCATATTTTTTTAGTAGTAGTTGCTCTTCTATCTTATCCATGTGTTGTGGGGCTAAATAAGAAGTATGAGGCCTTCAGGTAGCTCTAGTAATGGGAGTCTTGTAATTATGTACAATAGGCATGAAATGAAAGAAAATATAACCTACTGCTCTATAAATACAGTACTTAAGCTGATCTCTGGAATGAAATTCACAGCACTATTGCACATTTGTTTCTTGGCTCCATGACTGGAGGAGAAGGGGGGAAGGGAAGTTAGCATTTTTGGGGTTTAGATTTGGCCGTATTGTAGCACTCCTAAATCTTCTGTCAACACTGGCGTGACGTTGCATTCATTAAAAATGCACGACCTTTTTAAACATCCATCTGTTATATAAATAAAAATAATGCAGCCCTATATTTTTATGGTATGTTAATCCTGCATGGCCATGGTCTAATTATCAAATGATTTCATGCTACCCTGGTGGCAGGCAACGTCCAGACCACTGAACACTTGCTATGGATCTCTTATTAAATCCCTCTTGCACAGTTTCATTCATAAATTTACCATGGCTTTTAAAACAAAATAGTTTGGTGCTTATACAGCAATATCAAATAAGAGCAGTGTGTTTCCAGAATGCAGCAACATTTTTCAGATGCTCCACTTCATGCATGACTGAATAATTGGTGGCAAACTCCATTATTGCCGCCTTTTACCTTGAGTGGAAGCCATGCCACCAGTAGGTAGTGCATGCTAGTTGTGCTCAAAGACAAGATGCCCTGGGTGTAACCTGTCCATGCCTTTGTGGAGCTTGAATATTCTGCTCTCTACACCAAGCTTCATTTTGACAACAGGTGTCCTAAGTTGGGTGTCAGCTCTCCTGATCCACATCCATTTCCCTGCTCCATTCTGGCCATGTTGGAGCTAGCACAGAGGTGCTGGGGTGCTCATAGCTCTTGCCTCCTCCGATGTTTCTCCAGCAGTACCCTGTGTCAGCTCCCAAGAGAGACATGGTGCCTTAGAGCTTTAGAAACATGTCATGTTACACTTGGAGAGCCAAAAAAAAAAAAAAAAAATTAAAAAAATTGCATTTTTGTTGGTTACATTGTTAATTTAACTTTGGGAAGACTTAGAAAGTTACTTGGTGGAAGTGGCTAGTGGAAGTGCTTCCTTATTTCCCTAGGGCCATTTTTTAACCTTTGAATTCAGTGCAAAGGGCTTATTCCCAAGTGACCATGCAATTAACTCCATTAACAATGGAATGATTAAAAACAGAATTGAAGTATTTGTCCAGATTTAACTTAGACTGCAATTTACCCTAAACAACTTCATGCCATCTGTGCCAACTTAGTGCCATCTGGTCTTTTTATGAGAGACAATTTGCAGCTTAACAAGAAGCCTTCCTTTTGTCTTGTGACTTGGAGTGCTCTGGTAGTATCGCTTTCTCTGGGCTTGCACCATCCCCCACTGTTTTTTAAGGCAGTAGGTATCCCATAGATCTATTTCTCTTGATCTGTAGCTTCAGTGAAGCACTACTGGAGTGGAATTGAATAGAATTGTTTCTACCATTGTGTGAGGACTGGTAGAGAGCCAGTTAGCTGGTTACAAGTCATGGTCGTGATGAAGATGAGCCTGTGACCCATGGAGGGCAGATCGAAGCACTGGTAGTAGCAAACAGCACCAGTGTGCAGGTAGCTGGGGCTGCTACGGAGGGGGCAGGGGATGGGGTGGAGAGAGAGAGAGAGAGAGATGCCTTATGACTGTGAATTTGGATTAATTTCTCATCCTTGCTGCATTTGTTTCTTTTGCTTGATGGAAGATTTGTCACTTCCAGTACTTCCATATTCGAGTTCAAGCCACCTTGCACAGACCAAAATATTTTTATCAGTCTTTTATGTTTGCTCAAAACTGCTTCAAGTAATAATGAGACAGTACCACAGGAGTGATTTGCACCCTTGTGTTACCAGCATCCCTGGCCTCCTGCTAAAGTTTAATGAAGTAATTTTGCTCTCCTCTGACACAGCTAATTCTAATTTAAGTATTTGTAATAAGTTGGAAATTTCAATGAGTTGTGCTCTTACTCGCTGAAATATGCGATGTGCTCATTGCTTACAGAATCTGTTTTTGTTAACAGGTCATCTGAAGTTCAAAGTAGTTGAAGATGTTTGCAGCATACTCTTTAAAATAAGATATGGCTATTTGCTGTGTAAAAAAATCCTTATACAGAGCATTTTAAGAAATGTTTGTTGGATGTGGAATTTGGGCAAAATTTCTTCTAAATCATTTGAATAAAAGGTGCCTGGGGACTTCCAGGGTGCCAGCCTGTGCCGGTATTCAAGCCACTTCCCAGTGCTCTTGCTGCAAGCAGTGGGTTTGCATAAACCGTGTGCCGTGTCCCCAGGTGGCTGGACTGCCATTGTCAGCAGAGGTTAGAAAAGCACAGACAAGGCAGAGTGCCACGTTGGGTCATCACATACGCATATAAAAAAGAGGTATATTTTCTATTTTAATTTTTTATTTAATCTCTTTTGTGGGTTATCTGAAAGCTGTGGCAATACAGATGGTAATGAAAAAGCCCCCAGTAATCAGAGCAGCCTGCCTTGTCACTGCCAGCTTTCTCTGCTTCTGTCTGCCCCAAACCTGGCTCTTTCCCTCTTCTTCCTCTCAGGTGGTTTGTTTTCTTCATGGTCCAGCTGGCATGTCTGAGGTACAGGATGGTGGAGTGTGGCAGAGCTGGGATTGCCTGAACTGGGGTGTGGGGAAAACAACTATATCTGGGCAAACTAGGTGAATTTTTACAGGCTAAAGGGACTATCTTTGTGCTCAGGCTGGTCCTTGCCATGTTTCTGTTCCAAAGCCTGTAAGTACTAGAAACTCCCAGGCAAATGACTCCACAGACTTATATATCTTTTAGTTATAGGGACAAGCAAATACCTGTTTCAGCTGAGGTCTTCAATAGCACACATAGCAAACTTGGAGAGGAATATGTCCATTATAGAAAACTTCTGTCCAAATTATTTGCTTGTCAAAACCATAAACTTCCAAAATTAGGATTTTTACAAGTAACAGTTCTGGGTAAATTATTGGGGGTGGGTTGCTGCTACCAGCTCTAGGAAATAATAATAATGCATGGAGGGTTAATGGCTGTGCAGCTGAAATGTGTTACTTGCTCTCCAGCAAGTTAAGTAGTGGTGGAAGGGAGCAGCAGGAGCAAGTGCCAGCACCTGTGGCTAAGTTAGCCTGGTACTTCCAATAAACAGGTAACTGAAAATGGTTTCACTTATTTGATGTTCTAGTTGTACTTGAAGTATATATATATACTCTGTACACTCTGTGTGTGTATATTATATATGCGTACAATGGAAATGTGGTAATGTGGTATTGGTGGCCAACAAACTCAATGGTCACAGATGTTTTGTCTTTATACCTGTTGAATATTCCATTAAACCACCTTTCATTTTATATATGTCTGTTGGTGAAAGTGGGTAAAATCAGATATTACTGTATAATATGTGTAGTAGTAGGGTTTTTTATTCAAAGCACTGGTTACTAATCAGATTTTCAGTTCACTGACCTTGTCACTTCTCTGCTGATTTTCAAGATGTTAAGAATATTTTCCAAATGGCCAAATCTCATATTTAAAATTCTAATGTATTTTACATAACATAAGAGGGTTTTAGTACCAGAAAAATTCCATTTTCCTCAGTCCAGTTTCAGGTTCCTAACCTGATTTTCTGGGCTTAATCCTCTTCCTGTTGAAATCAATAAGTACATTGTAATATAATGATTCACGTTCAAGGTTCAACCATAGAAAATTAAGGCTACATGCTGATTTTACTGCCATTGTTGAAAGATGATCTCTTAAAATGTGTAAAAGCACAATAAACTCTTTAACTCCTTCAGCCCTATTCTTTTTTTCTCTTCAGAGGGTCTAAACACTTAAAAATGGATCTTTGAGACCTAATGATGGCAAGGAGATATGAGCTGAGAGATGCTATTTAGATAGGAATATTTTTTGTGGTTTTAAATGCTTTGTGGTGGGTCAGCCACTGGACAATGTGGAGCTTGACACAAGATGCCAGGAAAACCATGGTCTACTCTGTGCGCCTTTCCTGGTGCTTGACTGTCATTTTATATTTGCCACACAAAAAATAAGGATGTTTTAGAAAACTCCAACACTTTCTTTGATATCTGTAGGTGAAAAAGCATCCAAGTTGGCATGGTTTTGTTCCTTATATTTGTAAAAACTGCAGTTGCTCAGTTCAGTAATGCTATCTTCTTTCCTTAACTAATGCATGTTAAGTAAGACTGAAAGGATGTAAAAAGCAAGTGGGGCATATTTTATTGTTTTAACATAAAACAATACAATTAACACTATGGAAGTGTGGGCTTTGATTTTTTTTTTTTTTTAACTCTTTGAGAGCTGTGTAAAAGAAGCCCCAGTTGATCTGTCTTGTTGAAATGTACTGGATGTGCTATGAAAGTTTGGGATGCCCTGTTGTCATTGAACAGCCTGGCAGCATCTCGCATGCTTTGCACAAAGTTCCCATGATTAAGAGGGTCCTGACTGATGTTCATAGCAGTGGTGTGACTGCATCTCCAAAGGTGAATGTTTAGAAATGGGCTTCAGGGTATGCTTCAGGCTGTCTTCAAATGGCTTTTCTGGAAGTGATAAGTGCCACTTTCTCTGCTCTGCTGCATCATGCCTTTGCTATAACCATGGGGAAATCAGAAGGGTGAATTCTGCCTTTGGCTTCCCCAGTTGGAGTGTGGGGGACACTGTGGGGGCTCTGCTCCCTGTGGGTGCACATGTGAAGAGCCTCTACCACTGCTTTCCACCAGAGCTGCCTGTGCAGGTCATAAACATCCTGATGCTGTGTGGCTCCTTCCTGGGAATAAAAGTCATATGTCCTATAGCTGCTTCTCCCTAAGTATGAAACTGCCTATTAATGAAATAAATGCACCTGAAGCATGAACTTCAGGCTCTTTGGCATCCCAGTTGAACAACTCTGTTTTCCTCTTACCTCCAAAGTCTCTAGGAAAGAAAAAAAAAAAAAAAAATTAATCTCCATCTCCTCCCTCTTCCTCACCCCACAAGACTTTCTGAGGAAGCCAAACCCTTCCCATTATAGGTTTCCAGTCTCATTCAGGTGCAGTGATTTCCCCACAGCCACTGAGCTCTTGTGTCCCTTTCTGGCTCAGGTGGAGGAAAAGCTGTGTTCCCTGCCAAAATACAGCCTTTTTCCCATCCTGCAGGAGGGCATTCTGGCCCTCTCCCTTCTTTTGGGACCCCATAAGGAAACACAGGTATCTGGACAGGGGAGTCTGTGCCAACTGTTTGGGGGGCCCTTTCTTGTGCAGAAGGACAGGGTAAACTGAGAGTATGCTTTCACGTGTTCCAGCTGACAGGATTATATGCTCTTGTTTCCTCAGATGCATGTTTTTTCTAGCACACAGGCTTGTGGAAAACTGTGGACTGATCAATGAATATTTCTAGCACTAGTGGAACCATGTCTTTTTAGAAGTGTAGTATTTGGTAAAACTTAGTCTGAAAACGTAGTCTGAAAAAAGTCTTTTTTGCTAATCTCCTGACCCACCAGGAAAGGATTGCCAGCTTGCAGGTACTCTCCTCCCCACCCCCAGATGCTGGTTTGTCCTAAATCAGTAAGGATTAGACTTTTTTTGGTGGACAAACAATGGCTAATCCATGTTAGATCACTGAAACTTCACTGAGGAGAAAAAGGCTTAAAAAGGTAAAAGCCAGAACAGGATACAGCTTCATTTCCTTGTAGATGTGTCCTCCTCTGCTGGTAGAAGAAAGGAGTTGGCAGTTTTGCCAAGGGTGGTGGGTATGTGTGCACCAGGTCAGAAGATACTGGCGTTCCATACTTTCCAGTAAAAGAAACTGTTACAAAGAAATGCTAGCAGGGCTGGCAGCTCCCAGTGTCTTGGACTTCTCTAAATGCTGTAGCAGAAAGCAGTGATGAGAAAAGTTGGAGATTTTTCTCTAGCTCATATGAATATGTGAGGAATACCAGTACAGATGTGTTAATTTCTTGGTCTCTTTAAAAAAACAAAACAACAACAAAAAATATCTGGTCTATTTTCTCTTTGGTTGCCAGATTGGTTTTTGTGATCTCTTAAGACTGAGACGTATATAGCCTACAGACAGCCCTCAGATGCTGAGAGGGAGGACTGTGATGAAATGAAAACAGGTTGAGAATCTGATTTCAGAGGCATCACTGACATTTTATTTTCAAATATGCCTTGAAGCTCATAACTTACTACTATAACAAAGAGCGGTAGTTTGTTCTTCTTTCCAGGATTTCTTTCTTTGACAGGTAATGATTCTGGCTTGTTTGGTAACAGTGGAAGGAAGATTGTTTCAAGGAGCTGGTGTTGGTACTTTGCTTTCTGGACCAGAGCAAATTGACTTATTTTTAGACTGGTCTTGATGTGGCTGTGGGCTGCCAGTACACTTCAGGAATTTGTGTTGCATAGTTTTCCCAGCAATATCTAACCCTTGACTTACTTCTAGAAGTGTAATACAATATACATCCCAGATAAAAGCATCACAGTGGTAATGCTACTTGGAATCAGAGTGAAAGTTTTGGAACAAATGGAAACACTTCTTAGAAAGATGCTACAGCTTGTACGTGCAAAATCTTTGATGAATTAATATATGTAGTGATATCCTTACTTCTATTAGATAAGCTCTTGAAACTATGAGATATATGTAAATAGCTCAAAGTTGTTGGTACCAAGTATTGTGAACTGAAGGGTGGCCTAAAAATTAAATACAGGATTATCTGGATCTAGGAAATGTTTGGCTCTAGACATAACAGCCAACGTATTGCCAAACCACATCATGCCATTGAACGCGGAGGGTCATAGTACTTTTATCAGGGCAGCTTATGATTAAGAATGTTGAAAATCACTTGAGGGCTTTTTCCATTGGTAAGAAGCTGAGTGTCTTTTTTAAAAAAAAAAAAAAAGAAAAGAAAAAAAAAAGCAAGCTGTTATTAATTTTTGCCTTGGCAGCTGGAATCTGATTGCTGAGTTTGCTGAGGATATTGCTGGTGGGTTTTCTGCATGTAAAAAATGTCTCCCTAAATATATTCTGTATTTGTTGGATCTACACATGAGATCCTAGCTGTCTTTAAAAAATCTGACTTATTAATATGCATACTAAGAGGGATGCCTCATATGAACTTATGTTCAATTTTACAGCTTGTAGAAATTTTGAAAGACTTCATTTTGGATCAACTCAGGGGTAAACTCTAAAAAATTTTGAGAATTGCCATCAATCCAGCACTGCCACATGAGTCAGGGCCTCTGGGTTCATGGTGACTTCTGCCATTTTGGCAGGTTCCCTGCCTGATACAGATTGGTTTAGTACCTGGGAACTGCAGTGAAAGGTAATGCTGCACCTTGCCTAGTCCAAAGCTGTGCGCTGAAGCCACAAGGTAGCCATTTAACTGCTAGTGGCAAGAGTATACTGCCATCGGGCCTATTAAACATGCTGGACGGCGTGTCTACTGGAGCACTGCGGCAGCAGGACAGCTGGGCTTAACAAAGAAGTAACTCTTAAAAATGATTTTGAGGAAACAGTTATTGGTCATAGTGTTTTTCAGTATTTTTTTATTTGCATGTTCTCTTATGGTCCAGGTTTTTGATTGACATGTGTTTCCAAACCTCTTAACTGGCATCCAGTTACAAATGAAGAGTTGAAGAATGCATGAAATTTCCACTTGAGTCCTACCTGAAGTTAGACTGAACACACATTTTTAGTTGCACAAATGTTTGCATCGTTGATGTTAAAACAGGGAACTCTGAGAGGGGTCCCATTAAGCTCCCTTTCTATTTGTTTCATTCTTGTTTTAGCTTCTTTACTTGCATAGATGTTTCATAAAACAAGTGTGTTTGTGTGTGTTAAATATGTCAACCTCTCATCTATTGTGATGCTTTAAATAGAGAGGAGAACTTTGAGGGGAGTGAGCCAAGACCTCTGCTGCTGGAAATGGATAGGGCTTCTCTGAGGCTATTTGCAGTAGCAGAGAATTTGCTGTAGTGTCAAAGTGCAGGTATTGGCTTTAGAGCAGGAGTCAAGAGGTGGTACACTGATCTCAGCCAGAGGGAGGCTAAACATTTTTATGTGAAGCACATGTAAAAAGCCTCTTCATATTGAAAATGTTTGCATTAATGGAAAACATAAAAGGAGAAAAATAGAAGACTAAAAGAATGAATTTTAAATAGCCAGAATGCTGTTATGTCTTGAAGGTCCATATAGTTAAGTCTTCATTATTACTTAGATTTGTGAAAAGCTAGTAGTCTCATTGGACCTGTATCAATGGCTTTGTCTTTGCCTGTCCCTTGACTGGTTCCTCACCTGATGCTGAACAGCAGACAGCTGATGACAGTGTTCACTACCCGCATTTAGATTTATTTCTGTAGTTGTGTTGCTGAAGTGATGCTTACCAGTTTAGAGTTGGAAATGTTTATTTGGATTGCCTTTGGCTTTAATGATGCTCCTTCTGCTCCTGTATTTCCTCTTGTAAATGCCAGGATTAAGTACACTGAGAGCCAAGACTGATGCTTGGCATAATTACTACAGAGATCGATCAATAAGGGTGGTGGAAGACCTCTGAGAAGTTACTGTAGCGGAATCCAAAAAGGGGAATGTGACAAAGAGGGGCTAGAGTCCCCAGTTTCGTGTGCCCACAGCCCCAAGAGGTGTATGTTGTCCCCTAAGTACAGGTAGCTAGTAGCAGACATAATTCATGAGGGGAAAGTATAAAAGCAGTAGTCAAGGAAACCAGCCTGTGAGTGTAGACTGATGGACCATCCAAAAAAATTATTACCAGAAAGAAGTGACTAGTGATATCAAAACTGTCTCCATTACTGAGTTTATAAACACTTCTAGTAAATAAGAGGTTAATAACTCTGTTTGCAGTAAGAAAAGACCCCTGCCCTAGGATACACACACTTCACTGTACCCAGATAATCCCTGGAGCAAGGAGGTTTAAGGTAATTTGTGGTGCAGCTGTCCTTTTCTGGAACATGAGCAAATTCTCCTGCACATGGTCAGCTGCAAGAACAAATGTCTATAGCAAATGAAAAAACAAGATGTTCAACCACAGCCTTCTGCACTTGCAAGAGGGGCACGTGAGCTGGGCTGTTCCTCCTGCCTGAATCAAACTCCATGGCACGAAAGGGTTTAGTGTGCGGCTTATGGCCAAGTGGAAGCAACGTGTCAGTGGTGAGGGAGGAATGCTGGTGATGGAAACCCGACTGATTGGCATACGGTGGCTATAAAGTCATAGTAAATCTATTGTTTCGCCAGAAGGAAGCAGGATTAGAAAATGTATAATCATTACAATCCCTGCACTATACAGCATCAAGTGACAATTGCAGTCCCATTGCTGGTGTGGCTTATACTTGGCTTAATCCCACCCAAGTCTGTACTTGGGTGAAATCTTCATATGCTCCATGTGGTTCAAGCCATAGTCACTGGGATGTTTTGCCCAAGAAATACTTCTAGGGCACTGCAGAATTTAGCTCAGTAGTTTTAAGGAGATACTTTTTCTGTTGTGTGGCTGCAGAGACCCACCACAATGCAAGTGGCAAGTTTAAAAATTACTATCTGGGAACTGATTCTCAATAAAATTATTAACAAAAATCTAACTAATCAATAGAAGAAAAATCCAATTCCCTGAAACAGATATCTTTTATCCAAAAAGAAGTAAAATTAAAAATAGAAAAGAATGTCATTAACAGCTAGAGGCCAAACTCACTTCTGGTCTGAGCTGTAGGAAAAAGCTGTGTTTTACAGACGTCTGAGTGGTTTGAAGAGGGTTGAGGGGGAAATAGTATATGCAACCACACCTGCAATTCCTTACTAATTGACAAACTAAACAATTGAGTTACCCTAGTCTGCTGCATTTTTTGAACATCTCTTAAGAAATGCAAAACTGCTTCTGTATTTGTGTTATGTGTTGCCCTAAATGTAATGGTTTAGATTTCTGCAGTTCCACTTGTCTTGCAGGATAGGCTTTGAATCTGTTTGACTCTCTTTGCACAGAATGCCCAAATGTCATACAGAAGTCTACATTAGCACAAATCACATTTCTGCCTCCCAAGCAGACATAATGGAGAGAAACCCTCAAGGAATTGTCTATTAGGCAGGAGAGGCCAAAGTCTCTGAAATAGATTCAGAGGTTTTTCCATAAGGTGGATGAAAATGTTTGGTAGAATATTAGAGTAGTTACATGGTGGATAAAATTGTAGTTGATGCTTTTTACAGTAGTGCGCGCTCTCTACATTGTTCTGCACTTGACCCACACCACGCAATCCCACCGTGACTTCTTGCTGCTACCTATGAGTTTGAATGGGAGATAGACAAGATGAAGGGTTTTGGAATAAATTTTAGCAATAGTTGGGGTATTTGTCCTGAAGTGGGAAGCTGACAACACGAGCAGTGCATGACAAGTACCTCATGAAGTGATGTATGGTTTTTGTGTTTTTTAGTTTGTTTGGTTTTGGGGTTTTTTTTTTAGTTGAGTGGGAATACATGACTAGAAAATAAAGCTGCAATATCTCAATCACTTAATTTGAGATAGAGCTTGCTTTTGCATTAAATGGTTGTGCTTCATGTATCTTAGCTTTGTTTTGAAGTTTATTTTTCAGTTTGGTTTGGTTTTTTTTCCAGTCTGGCATTCATATCTTGGGATAAGGAATTTGTTTATGTTTACTTAGAGGGCTGAATTTGATTGAGACACAGAACAACTCCTTTGTTTAAACTGGGTTATGCTGGGTATATACCAGCATAAATCTGGTCCTGAGCTTTTAGAGAAGTCACTTAGCTTCTCTCGTCCTCTTTGACCCCTCTTTAAAATGGAGTGAGGGTTACCTGCTCCACTGAGAAATTCAGTAATGGCAAGGGCTGTTGAGGTCCTTGACTGGAAGGTGGAAGGGAAGAATCAGGCTTTAAATTCATTATCCTGATAGGCACGAAAGCCCTGAAATGAATGAAATGACAAAAAGCAGAGAGGGGGAACTGGAAATAACCATAATTCATCCTTGGGATTTTGCAGGCAGCTGAGCCCCACGGAGGTGATGCTGGGAAGGGTTAACTCGGCAGCAGCTGGCCACCAGAGCTTGGTCCTTATCTCACTCTTATCCTCTGCTATTAACTGGCCACAATTACGGACAGTATCGGTTACTGCCATCTGTTTTTTCATGAGGCGTTGGTCGGATTGCGGCCAGCAAAGGGGATTAGGGGGAGAAAGGCAGAAATGACAAAATGCTTCTGCGGCGCTGGGGCACTGCAGTGGGGTCCCGCGTGCGGCTGGTGCCTGCCGCCATCCCCGACAGCTGCGGGGAATTAAGCATAAAGATAAACTGTGAAGGCTGTTTCAAAGCTGCTGTAAAGGAAATGCATTTCTGCCTGCAGTTGTAATGCAGGGGTTGTGCAGAGAGAATTAAAGTGTAAAGCGAAGGTGGGTGGTGGTGGAATGCGTGTTGGGTGATTTTTAGCTTCCAGTGTGGATTGTTATTGGTGGGGTCAAACTTCATCAGCCACAAGCAAACAGCAACAAAAAGATGGATATTGGGTATGTTGAATAGGAGGGAAAAACAACCTCAGACTGTTGACTGAAATGCCCCTTCAACGCTTATTTTTGCACTAGTAATTGCCATCTGGGCTTTCACTAAAAGAAAAGGCATGCAAATCGGGGACTGCTTCAATCACTGAAGGGTGTGACCAGGGAAGGCAGCATATTTCGGTCCCGATTATCAATACTTTAAAGAGCAATGAGACTTTTGACAAATACTAATTTACTGCAATGCTATTTTTCTAAACTTTTCCAAATATCAGACCATCTTGCAGTAACACGAGAAAGGAAAAAATTTCAGCATGATACCAGGGATTCAAGAATCATTATGGCTCAACAGCTGTACTTTAATTCCAAGTTTTACTAAGACCAGATTAATTAAATTATTCCGAAGTATGATATACTGCCAAAGTAAGGCTCTCTGGATTTTATTATTTTGGGTAAAATAAATTAAGGATAATAAAGATTTTAATGTTGGAAAATTAACACTTAATTAATATTTAAAATCCTTTCTTAATTTTTAATTAATACATGATAGTCAATATTATAAGGATTAACATCAATAGAGGAACAAACCTAATTCTTTATAACACACAAGTTAGAGGAATAACTAGAGGTGCACTGTACTTGGTAAAGCTACTCCTTTCCCTCTCTCCATCCCTGATAGGCTTGAGTAACAAATGGGGAGGTGGGGGAGGAAATAATGTAATGCCTTTTGGCTTTTTCATTATTTCAGGTCAGTTGATGCTTTTTGGATCAGGCAATGCTGTACTGATGTTCTTGCCTTTATCTGTGCTCTAGATTTGGGGTATGGGGTTTAAGTTTTGGGCGGGTTTTTTTTCCTCTGTATATGCCTAGCTTCACTTACTATTGGGAATAAGATGCACATGTATAAGTAAAATTAAGCTGATGTTGCAAGACAATGATGTTAATCTGAGATGTAAGTACCCTCTTATTCCATGTTTAAATAAGGATGGATGACTATTGTAATACTGTGCGTTAGCAAATACTGAGAAGTAATAGTTTTTTCTTCGTTATTGAGTTCTTTATCTCTGTTTTTGTTAAAAAGTGTCAGAAATTGTAGAAGTGGTATACTCACTGGCTTCTTGGAAATTATTCTTGGTTATTCTTCTGGATGCTGCTTATGCTGTCACGTTTAGCTATTACCTGCGCTTGGGTCTGGCAGCATGACCACAGAAGTTACGTGGCAGCTCTTGGTTTGTTCATAGCTTGAAATCGGGCAACATCTAATAATGCTTTATGTGAATACAATCACTGCTGGCCCTTCTGGATACTCCTAAAACTTCTCACATATGTCATAGTACTTTCCCTGAGCAGTGATGCTTAATCCCTTGTTAACAAGTCCTCTCTTACTTCAGCCACCAGAAGAAATCTCAGGAGCTCGGGTCCACTTACCTGCTGTGGTGCCTGCAGAGCCCCACTGTTTGTCTCCCCTACAAAGGCCAGTTTAAGGTCTGTGGCAGATGATCATTGTCCAGGGTCTGTGGTTGCCCAAAGGGCGCTGGGGGTGGTCTATGGACAGGGTAAACTTAGCAGAGTCCTTGGCAGCTTGTGCCAGGACCTGGCATGAGACCTCTTTGCTGTCCCACCTTTACCACACAGTGGTGATCTTGGGATTGGTGCTGGGCTTGCCTGCCTGCAATATTTTTAACCAAAGTCTGTAATAATTTCCTACGCCTTCACATCAGCTGCAATTCTTTCTTCTATACTATTCCAGGTAATTGCTGAAATAGTGTTTATTTTTATGTTGTAGAATTAAGTTATTACTGTTCCTATGCCCAAATGGGGTGTGAAGTAGCTCAACACTCATTTAGAAATGTTCAGGTAGGTGTTTACACCTTCCTGCATAAGTGAAAGCCTATGTTGTTGAACTCTGTTCCCTTTGGACTTATGGTTAATCTGTCAACAGATGTCATAACGTAATGTTAACATTTTCCACCTGTTAAAATCAGTTTATTAATTTTAAAAATCTGTACCTTCTTTCCTTGACTATTTATGCAGAAATACTAGTGCACTCTTCACTTGCCAAAAAGCACACAGAGGCATATTGGCACCATATCCCTTTAGCTGCTGGAATACATATATATGTGTCCCTGTCAGAATTTTGTTCGGCATGATTGAAAGGTGTGAAAAGTAATGCACAGAAAGTTATACGATGTACAAACATGCATGTGTCAGGTTCCTATTGTGTTCAAGACTAAAATTCAAACTCTTCAAACATTTTTTTATATTCACGTATTTGATCATTGCTCCCTTTATATGCCTCCAGCTATGTGAGAGCTGGCATTCCAGATATTTGCTGTACAGTGGAAATATCAAACTCATGAATGCAAGGAAGAACTTGAATATGTGATAGTTCATGGTCTGCCTGATGGGTATATAAAAAAAGCAAGCCATCCACACCTTGAGTTCTTTACTGGAACTTTCACTGGTAAATGGCAGAAATTTAAAAAATACTTTGTGGAAAGAGACAACCTTTACTTAGTTGACTCAAATATAAAAAGTAAAATGGAAAAAATGATGTTGAATAGTTTTAAGTCTGTTGTTATTTGTGTCTGCATGTCCAGTTAAGTAACTTAGACTTGGGTAAAGGATTTACTACCCTTGCAGCTAGTCTGTGGAGATAACACTTTTTTAATTAAAAAACTTTTACCTCTTAGAGCTATGTTAGATGCCCTTGGGTCTGAGTTGGCTATCCTTCCATATGTCACCTAACACATGGTCTCCAGGGCTATGTTACGAACTTTGTGCCAAACTAAATTTTTCAGAAACTCAGGGATGAAAAAAAAAATTAATTTTACCTGAAGCTTATAATACTGTTTGTTTATTTTGTAATTGTTTGCTAAATGCCAAGGATTTTGCTCCTGTTTAATTTACTTTTTCCTATGAACAAGAGCACTGCTTTTACATCTGTGTTATCTTCTACATTGTGCATAGAGCTTACACCCAAAATGTTTATATACCCACATCATGGCAAATTTGGATATTGTATGGATATGTCTTGGCTTTCGTTTTGCTCCAGTACAAGTGACAGCTCTGAGAGAAAAGAATCAGTTTCAGTGTAGGTCCTCAGATTGACCTGCTTGGTTTGGGTTTTGGGAAGATGTTTGCTGCTGGAAGAACTCAGTCGCATTTGTCGCATGTTCCCAGGGACGGAGGTGACTGCCTCGGCTGCGGCACAACCAGCTTTGCAGGGCACAGGAGTGGCCTTCTTCAGCAGACGGTGCCCTGATATCTTTGAGGATTACATGGGGCCACCTGCCAAGTGGGAGAATGGAGGTCAGGTCATGGCAGAGTTGTTTTGGCTGTGTGGGCGGCATGTTGCACCCTCCCCTGGAGGACAGAGCATGGTGGATATGAAGATACAGCATGGGCCAGTGGACCCCTGATGAGCACTGAATAAAAAGCAGTTGGTGGTCCCAGTTGCAGGAAGCCAGGCTGTGCTATCAGTGCTCACCAGGTATGGGGCAGAACTAATTAAGGCCCATGCTGTTTCATGGGCGGCAGCATCTCACAGCCAGGGGCTTACGGGTAGTGTGGCAGGGTGGAAATGATTTGTGAGTGACTAGAGAGTTCACAGCTATCACTGGTCTCCCTAACGAGATGTCTTACAACTTTGTGTTGCATAAATGGGGCTGCGACTCTTCCAGTGACTCTGCCCAAAGCATATGATGGCAATGTGCAGAGGAAATTGATAGTAGGGAATGTGTTATATGGTCTCATTCATTATTATTTATCTGTAGTGTTACATCTCCCTGGTCCTGTAGCAACAGAGAAGAGTAAATTTTCTTGCAGTGACACCAACCCACTGAAGATGCTATGGTCCTGACTGCAGTCTGAACTGCCATAGCTCATCTGAGTAGAGGGAGAGGTATATTTGGGGGGAAAAAAGAGGAGCTGAAATAATGTTCTTGGATTGCTTTTCTTGGGAAGCAGCACCGGTCATGGGGAAAATCTTGTCCTTACCCCATCTCAACATCAGCCTTGTGAGGGAGCTGCAGCTTTGGAGCAGATGTAGAGCTGGGTGACTGCTGTGGGTCCACATGGGTCAGGAAGGAAACATCTGTGTTTAACAAGGCATTCAATATTAGCCAGCCTCCTTCAGCTGTAAGGAAAGATCAGTACTTTCACAAATCATGGACCATGAAATATGATCTCTCGTTGTCCTAGGAAAAATATCTGGTTACTTTTCCAGAAGACGACATGGACTGGTGTTGCACTTTGCTAGATAGATGGGGCTGAGCCTGACTTTTATTTATTATTTTTTTCACAAAAATGTTTAATGCCTCTTAACTAGGGGGAATCACTTCTGAAATGCACGAGATGTATGGCTGTAGGCTGAAACCAATGGATTTATTTTCAATTTATCCTGCAGGCATGGAGACACTTCAGACTACCATGTTAACTAGTAGTAGGCAAAAGGAACCTCATTTATTTTCTTATCCTATCTTTCAAAACTTTTTTCATGATCCTTTAGCTATTTAAAGCAATCTCTGATTAAAAAAATCAGTTAGACTTGTTTATAAATATTGATGCATTGTTAAGGACATCAGATAGCGACATATCTAAAATATCTTCGGTAGTGGAAAAATGAGTGTACGCTTGTGAAATTTACTGGAAGTGTGTGCAATAGTGGTAACTTCACCTTAAGTCTGTCTGTCTTTGAGAGGACTTCTCAAATTTTCATAAATGATGCTTAGACAACAAAAACAGCAGTTTGAGTTCAATATGAAAACTGAAACTGGGCAGTCTTACTCAGATCACTTTTTAATCTGTTCCCATAATTCACTTTGTTCAACTTGAGAGAGAAAATTAATTTTTTTTTTTTTTTTTTTTTCTTTCTGGAAGACTAAAACACTCTTCCCCAACAGAGGGAAGACTATAAATTAGACTAGTCAAATCTGGCACCTCCTGTTCTGTGCTAAGTTTAGCAACTTTTAATCCAAAATGGTTTAGGTAAATCAAAGCTTACTCTAAATAAATAATATAAAATAGAAAAAGTTGTATTAGAAACACTGCGTTTCAATAGGACAAAGGGCTTCATTTGGAATTACAATTTTAATTACAGCATAATACACCTATAGATCCCTACTAAGTATTGCTAATTAAATCCAAGTAGCCTGTGTTTTTTATTCTAATTGCCAGCAGGGGCTTGCATTATTTCCTGTGGTAAAAGTAGCTAATACTTGGTGACTTCCCCCACTTCCTCATGCTGCTTTTCTGCCTTCTGTCCTATGGCAGAAGCAAGGGCAACCTCTGTGTTTCTAGCAGCGATCCTGATCATAGCCTATAGGCTGTATTTAACACTGGTTCTAAGACTACCGGCCCCTAATAATAGAGTATCTGGCATTTCTGTGTGGTTTATGTGAAATAATAATACTTGTTGCTGTGGTGATGCTTTCTGCAAGAACTAACACTTGAAGTAACACATCGTACACTCTTGGCTTGGTTGAATCAGAAAACAGCCCATGGTATGAACCCAGAAATGATTCCTAACAAATGCCATATTTGTTAGATCCTTAAATCCCTCCTGTACTTCCATATTACATGCTCCATCAAGTGCTACTTCCAGCCAGTGGTATAGACCAAAGCATTTCTGAAGGTCTGAGCAAGTGGAAAGCAGCAGTGGTGCTGTACAAGGAGCTGTGGATTGTGAGAGGTCGAGTCCTTGTCCTGGAGCAAGGCTTTACAGTGAAACCTGGAATATAAGGACAGGGCTGAAGACACTTCATGGTAACTTCCCCCCTTAAAGGAAGACACAAAACAAGAGCGAGAAGTTATTAGGTTTTCTTGACAACTGGGATAGAAGAGAATTACTTAAACTTCAGATGGAGAAACTTTAATTACATGTATTAGCTCTTCTAAACAGATCTCAAAGAAAGGCTATTGTGCCAGATTTAGCAACTTGAGGAGCAGTTAACACACAACACAGTGAAAATGTGTTTTGGCGTTTGTGGTGTGTGGATTTTAGGGTTGTTGGGTCTTTTTAACTTCTAAAATTGGCAATGTTTGCAAGCACTAGTAGGGAAGATGAACAGTGCTGGCTGGTGGTGGAGCGCCTGGTCAGGGGTGTATAATGACATTTAAACTATGTCCTGCTGTTAGACCTGGCAAATCATCCATTTCTAAAGAACTACATCCCTGTTATGAAATTCTGGTTTGTGAATGCTGTGGGGGAAAATGGTACTGAGTTACATCTCCCCAGGACAAGTGGGTGGAGTTAACAGATGCCAGCCATAACTAAAGCGCTGGCTCTGTGCACCTTATCTCGTACAGCTGCTTGGCACAGATGCAGGTAAGATAAAATACAAACTCAAAAAGTAGCAAAGGTCCTGGTTTTATGGGGCCTGTACTACATGCCTGGTTAGAAAAAAAACCCTTGCAGGACCAGTGGAGAAACTCTGTTAAATGCATTTGGCTGCAGAGTGCTCTTCTGGCTCCTGACAGTCCAGCTTTACCCAAGGGTTGCTGTAGTGTGCCATTAAAGTGGGTCACGTACAACTGCGCGTGCCGTTAATGCTACCAAGTGTTCTGCAGTTTCTAGATGTCTTACGTGCTTCAGAGCAGAAGTACAGCAATGCCCTAAGGGGCCTAAAAGCCCTCGCTGATCTTCCCAGGTAGAGAGGAGGATTGTATTGCGGTTTTTGGCAAAACCACTGTAAAGTTAACTTTGCAAATGAGTAAAACGTTATTTGTTTTAATTCAGGTGGTTTCTTAGTTAAGTGTACAGCCAAGTTGAATGCTAGACTGTGCGGGACACCTTTTAAAATCTTTTTCTTCTTCCCATTATCAGAGAACTGGTAATAGAGGCAGTTTCTAAAACAGATTTTTTAACATTTCCTGATTTCGTAGGACTTGACCTGTTTGGGCTTACAGTGGTAAGCCTCTAGAGGGCTTCTTATTAGAGAGTTGGCATAATAAATTATTTCTACTTGTTATCCAGTTGCAAGTGTGTTATGAAACAAAACACAAGTAGAAAGCTGGGAGTAGCCTTCAGAAGGAAAAGGAGATGGTCCAAAAACCCCCTACCTCTTATGGGAGATTGTACTTCCCTCTGCATTCTTGAAAAGCAGAAACTTAAAAAACAAACAAACAAAATCCCCCAAACCAAACACAACCCAAAAGTATGAGTATAAGATTTACTGGCCGACAGTTGCTTGTGTGGAGTTGAAGCATTTGCTTGCCCAGACAAGTAAAGTGCTGGGGATCTGCTAGTATTCCAGCAGTTGACTCCCTGCCACTAATATCATTATTTATAGTGTAGCGCAGGCAAAGTGACTTACTCCAACAGACACCAAATAGGTGGGTAATATTTTTACACTCTGATGTTTCAGTGGAAGTAACCAAAGAGGACTTGGGTTAGTCATGGTGTAAGCAGTTTGGGAAAAAAAACAAAAACAAAAAAATCCTTCAACTCTTTTCTCTGTTTCATCATTTATATAAGCAACACATTTCTGTGGATAGTTACAGTTTTTTCCTTCTAAAGATGTCACATAACTTTCAAAGAGCCCAGTGTTCAGCTTAACAGCTGCTCTTGCTTTTTTTAAACAGGGCTTCTTCATTCATAAGAAATATAAGGAAAGCGTGTCTGTATAGCATCTGGCAAAGTAGTCCCCTGATCCCTTACTGGATAGGTAGGTGCCACCAGTATTTAGGTATACTTTGAAGCTTGTTTTATGCTTTGAAGAAGGGCTTTCTTCTTCATGATCTTTTGAAGTGTACTTATTCATTGTTCCTCCATTAAACATGGAAGTTTTAAAGTCCCAAAATAATACATACAGCACATGGACAGTAAAATGACTGGTTACTATTGTGCTAAATATTTGCCTTTGGAGCTATGCACTCAGCTTTTCTGCTGGCAACATATTTGCATTTGCCTTTGACACCTGAATGGGGTGGGGAGGGTAAATGCCAGGCATTAGAGGAACAAGCTGTTCACAGGTTCAGGCTTTGAGCACTTACAAGAGAGAAATGGGACGAAATGGCAAATAAGCCAAAAAGTTTTTAAAATCTCATCATGATGTGTCACTACCTTAACCTGGCTTTGATTTGTGCCTCAGCTGTAGTCAGTAATAGTGACACATGCTGCTATTTTCATGAGTGGAATAGCAAAATACCTCAGCTCATGACAATAAGTAATACTTAGAAAACCCCTCTCCCATTGGTTATTGCTTGCATTTCTGCCTTTCTGTATCATCCCCAAGAGGAATACAAGTTTTAAACTGAGATATTTTAGATTTGAATAAGACAGGCAGCGTTACGTATGTGTAACAACATTTTCACGTCTTCGTATTGGTAGATGAGTGTTTCAGCAACCTGGAGTTGTAACAGTGCTTTTGTTTTCTGCCACTGCCTTTATGAACAGGTCTCCTGACTCTGTTCAGAGTGATAGACGCCATCCAAGCTTTTCAGAAGAGAAATAAGCATCCCAGGAAGTGGCATTCCTCACTTCTGAAGTGGTTGTATAATTTTCGGGTCTGTTCTTCCGCTAACTGATAACTCTGGGGGTAAATGGGAGTAAAAGGCTACTCTGGACTGATAGATAGGATTAGATTTCCCTTCTGTTCTGAATTGCACTTTTAACTTGTTTGCCGAATATCTGTTGAGCCATGGCCGTGTCGCTGCTTCTTCGTGATGTGCCAAAATTTGCCTGGTCCTCCTCTTTTTTTGTATTATTATTATGTTTAAGACTGGGGATGGTATCATGCAAAACCACAATTCAGTGAAATGATTTTTTCATCTTATTGCTGGGGCTGTGTTTAAGGGCAAACGCTCAGCTGGTGTCTCACTACGGTTCTGTGTTTTTCAGTGGATTTCTGACAACTTACCCCAGTGAAGGTCCTGCCCTTTCCTCCACAACTATCAAATTACACTGACCAAGCATTCTGCTTGCAAAAGAAAAGTGCAGCAAATTATGATTAGTAACATCAGCTGAATACCAGCTCTGGAAAGAGCTTTGGTTATATTGTTACATGACTTATTTACAGTGAATAAGAAATGCATTTAATCAGATATTTTAGTATATCTGTTAAGGAAATTAGTAGGCTATGAAAGAGTGTAAAGATTGCTTACGCTATTAAGCAAGGGCTGAGTGTGCCAATAATCCATGACACAGGGAGCTAGAATTGTGTATTGAATCAGGAAGAATGATGCAAGAAGCTGGAGAAAAGGACCAGGTGTAAAAAAAAAAAAAAAATTTTAAAAACAACCTGATTTTGTGCCTGCCTTGGCCTTGAGGTGGTCTATTCCAAAAGCTCATAGCCCGGGGCTTCCGACATGGGCAAAGCACACAGGAGCTTAGGGCAGAGGTGCCCAAGTGCTGGGGGGGCAGGACCTGCCCGTCTGGCCCCACCCCAGGTAAAAGGGGTCCTTTGGGGTACTGGGGCCCTGGTCACCTCCTTTTTGGCTGTCTGTCTCTGCCTTCAGGCAGACAGACAGGAGACACCCTGCTTTCCTGGCTTTGTGGAAATGCTATTGATGAGGGAGTTAAAAGCCTGTTTTGGGGCACTTGGGTACTGGGTTTGTCATGATTAAGCAAATCACTTTTTTCTTCTTGGTAATCTTTTCAACTAACATTTTAGTTTGGTTTTCCAGTTCTGAAATGGTTTAAAAAAAAAAAGAGTAATACACCAGAGTGTGGCTAACTGGGGCTGCCCATGATTGCACTGTCTGTGGCTTTTCTGGAGAGGGGAAAATTATTAGTGAGAAACTCAGTAGACATCAGCTTTAAGCATTTCTTGGTAGAGGTTTTTTCACTGCTTATGTGGGATGATGAAGATAATATCAAGAATAGTTATGGATCTTATTCTTCCTTTCTCTATTGTTTTAGTTGAGTTTAATTTCTCTAGATGGAATCCTGTATGTTTTAGGGCTTGACTAAAACCAAATCAATGGGATTCTTTGGTCCTAGTTTTTGTATTAGAAAGTGAGGGGCTATACGTCTACAGGTATTTATTGTGACAGTGCACTTTCTCCCCTGTGTATTCTGCTGCCTTGTATAAATCAGCCAGCAGTACTGCTGATTACATGCTGTTACATTGGCTGCTTTTGTATGCACAATAACTGAGGCAATAAAACTTATAAAACTCATCTCTACAACTCAATCCTCGAGCAACAGATAAAACTCTGTGTGGCTGTTGCTGTGGATAGATGTATTTTGCTTAATTTTTTTAATAGTAAGTTGTAAGATGCAAAACTTAGCTTTTACTGGCTTACAGCTTGAGAGCAATTTCCAGAGTTCAGTTTATAAGCCTCTGGGAGGGTTTTTGCAACAGCGGTTTTTTAGGGGGTTTAGGTATTTCAGCTATGACAGGACTGAATTTCACGCTCCTCTAGTATCAGACACTATTACTTAAAATAGTTCCACCCCGCTGTGGGCTGAGCTGGTTTCCCTTACGCCGCAGCGGACGGCAGCTCGCCGGGAGAAGGGCAGTGCAGGGGCACGCCTGAGCTACTCAGGAAAAATCCACTGAAACAGCCATGTGCAGATGAAAGTTAGGGATTACTCATGGGAAGGATCAGTTGTTTAACCTTCAATAGCACTTCTGGTAGGGTCTTTGTCAGAGACAGCCCCATGCTTTCTGCTAACCTTTCCTGACTAGGTATTTCTAGCCAAAGCAGCCCCTGATAAGAATTTGAGTTGTTCCTGTTAGCTTTTTTCTTAAATAGTCCACAATGGTTCAAATGTAACTTAGTATAGCAGGATGTCCTCCGGAGCAGGTTGATAATTGTACCAGTTCATGCATCTCAGCAGAACTCAAGTAATTTCTATGGTCGGAGACTCTGCTTTAATGTTGCTGGGTGTTGTTTTAGGAAGGTATGCTGTACATGGTATCTACTAGGTGGGGGTGGCTGTGCCTGTTCTTCCAAGCGAGAGCCGTTCCTTTCCCCTGGAGAGATTGTCCTCTAACAAGTATGGATTGTTTTAGGCATTGGGTCTGAAATGACTGCAGTGAAGAGAGCAAGTTGGAGATACTTGGCATCACTTTCCATGTGCCGGGGTGGAAGCACAGCATTCTCCAGCTTGTGCTAACCTGGGTGGAAGGGCTGACTTAGAACTGAGACATGAATGTGGATGTGGGCACAGGCTGTTAATTTTGACATGGGTATGCTATTCACAAGAAATACTGACTTTGGAGACAAGACTCTTGTACATCAAGAGAATGCTGCTCTGACTTTCAGTGCATCTTAAAATTTTACTGCTTGGTGGTTTTTTTTACCTACCAAAATATTCTGAGTATTGTCAGACAGATGTGAGAAAGCAGGAGGCGGATCATGGGGAAGAAGGTGGGAAGTAGAAAAGAGAAAATGAAAGAGAATTTAGAGAAATTCAGAGCTGAGCAGTGCCCACCATATTGTATTTAAACCCTGTGCATGCTACTGATGAGGAAAAAGGTGGTGGTTTTAGCCAACTTAAAGGGGACTAAAATATCTAAATATTTCTTATGCAGATTTTTTAAAAAAAATATTTACTGAGACTGTGGAACTGCCACAAAATGAACTGCTTCAAACCCACTGATAATAGTAAAGCATTTCCACTATGTAAATGACTGCCTACACACTAAACAGAGGATAGCAACAAAGCATTTTACATGTAAAGAAGCAGTTACTGTTGTCTGCAGTACTGACAGTAGTTGATTCGAGCCTAAATATGTGTAAGAAGTTGCAGTGGTGGTGACAAAGACAGCTTGTAAAAAAGCCAGGGAGCTATAAAAGAGCAGCAACTTGGTTTATACATAAGACCATGTCATTGGCAACATTCAGAATTTAGTGAGTTTAATTATCAGAAGGATTTTTGCGATCTAGAGACTGTAAAGAAGAGTAGGCTTAAGGAAGAAGTTGCAATAAACTGCAGCCACTTGTAGGAATGACAAGCAGTTGCTTGGCTGAGCTAGAGTCCCGAAGGTGAAAGCATATTTCTGTGTGACACCGTGGTGCTTGCTGAACAGAAACTGTTAAAATTCAATAGCTTTTTCCTTGCTGGAACCATTTAGAAATGGCAGACCTAAGGCTTTACAGGTAGATACAAAACCTCCTCTCTCTGTATCTCTAGAATTATCAGGGAAGGCTTAAGGAGCATGTCCATATTTATAAAGTGAGGAAAACTCCACCACTCTGCTTCTTGCAATAAACACAGTATACAAACACATGTCAAATGTCTGCAAGGCAGCCATGCATTATGGGGGAAGATAAGTCAAGCAGTTTGGTACTGAAAAGAAAATAAAAGAGTCCCAGTCCAAGATCACTTTTGGGCATGGGAACTGAAGGCTTCCAGACAGTTTTGGAAACTTAAAGCACATGAATGTAAAAAATTCTTCTTAAGAAGGATTATCAGTCCTAAATATAAAAAGCTCACTTTTTGTGAAAGTTGAATAAAGGCAAAGGTTTTGCATTTGGCACATGTTATCCAGGCCCAGAGCAATGCATGGCAAGCAGTTAGAAAGGATCAACCTGCCTCTCACGATTTCAAGATGACCACTAGCCCAGTGTTGCACATGAAGCACCATCCCTCTCTTGGTGGATATATCCTCCTCTTCAGTGGGTATCGAACTTTTTTCTCCTCAGACAGACACAGCCTCATCCTACTGTCAAATGAAGACTCAAGAGGATGATGAGCACTGCCTCAAAGTAGGTGCATTCAAGGCTTATTTCAGGAGAACAGGTTGGGGCTCAAATAGCAACTGGGCTTGTGGCTGCGCATGGCCAGGATTGTGTGGGGAGCTCCTGGCTCTCACTCCTGGCAGTGGCAGGCAGTGACAGGGAGCACCTTGCGATGCCAATGCATACCCAAGGAGTGCATGCAAAAAGATAAGACCATTCAAAGAAAAAGGAATGTGGCAATAAACCCACAGTGTGAAGAAATTATTGTAGAAAGATTGTGTCTGATTTAATTATATATACTTAGTTGGATGAAAGTTTATTAAAAAAATATGTAAATATCAATAGAGTTGAGAGTCAAGCTGCAAATATGAATACCCTCATTACTGTAGACAGCTACATCTGATTTTTTTGCGTTTTAATGACTTGACTCAAGTTCCAGGTCTGAATATGACACAAATTCTAGCTGTAGAAATGCATAAAAGGGTTTAATTTGTTCTTAAATAGAACTTAACCTAGTTTTCAATCTAATATATATGACTTTTTGCTACTGTAGTATCTATCAAAGGTCAGGGCACCATTCCTGTAGGTGCTAAAGAAGTTGCTAAGGAAAATATTACTGCAGAGGCCTTACCATGTCGAAGTGGTGGTTGCAAATGAAAGACAACCCACCCTCCCCTCTATTGCACCAAAACCCCAACCAAGACAACTTACTATGGATGAGGTAACTTAGGAGGAGTAAACAAATTGCCTGCTTAACCTGTGCCAGTGCTGATGCCTTAACTGCTGTGAAATGGAGGGGAAGAATAATTTATTTAATTTAAAATATGCCTTTGGAGTTGGCTTCAAGTCTGCTCCGTGGTGTGTTTGCTGTGTAGTATTAGATATTTCACATAGACTTTCCATATCACACTTTCTGTGTTGTGCTTTCCTATTTTTGTTAAATGAATCTTCCTTTTGTCTTTGAGAGTCTTGCATGAGTTTTTAGTTTGGTACAACGGCTGTGAGTACTATGGTAATGGGTGTTAAAGGAATTGTTTTTGGAGTATTTAGTCAAACTCAAGTAGAATTAAAATAAGCCTTCCAGTGAGAGAGTTGGTCTCTTAAGCGCAGTGTGCCTGGCGCTGAGAAGACCAGCTGCAGCAGTGCTTCGGTCTAATTCTTTACACAGCCTTTTTGATGTGTAACTTTTTCTGTATTGATCTTGGTCTGAAGATGGAAAAACAAAGCTTTGTGCAGTCACCGTCACAACAACCACGTAGAGCAGTGGTTTCAGTATGCTGCTGGCTGGCTCAACGAAGAGAGAAAATCTTCAAGTAATGTTTGCTGCTGTGGTTGGTGACATTATCAAATTTCCCAGTGCAAATACCTTTGAGAGGAGCAAGCCTTTGGTTTTTCTTCTTAGGATCATTTAATGAGTCATTATTTACTTTTATCACATAGCAATGCGGGACTTGATTTCTGGGGAAAAAAATTTACTCTGCCAAGGTTGTTGCTGACCAGACGCAGCATATTTCCCATAACAAAGTTTCAGTTCATCACATGTGAAGTTTCCAGATATAACTTTCGTTGTGATTTCATATTTTCCACTACGTTCCTGAGGGACAGCAGCAACTTTCAGATAAGGTCTGCTCAATAGTGAGCTGTTTCTGCTTGGAAAAGGGAAATCCATTAACAACACAGGAAAACTACCATAAAAAGTTAGGATGTAAAGCTGGGAGCAATTCAGTTTGGGTTGTGACAGCAGGAATTTTAGGGTGGTTGGATGTATAGTCTGTGGGGAGCCTGTGCATTGCTGCGCTCCTGCCGCAGAGTGGGAGAGGGTGTGCTCCCAGATTGCGTTCTTAGGTTTTAGTTTCACTACAACCCTTTAAGCCAAGGATTTTAAAGGATCTGAGTTTGCTGCTGTCCTGATGGGGTATGGAGAGTTGTGGAGGAAGAAACTAGCTTTTGTTTGCTTTAATCTTCCCTGGTCTGTTGTTCCCACACAGGGTGGTTTTTGTTTGGGTGTTTTGTTCTTTTGGTTTTTTTTTTTCTTTTTTTTTTTTTTTTTAAGCTGAATAACAAAGCAAATGAGCTAAGCAAGTTTATAGGGTGCTTTCCAGTTTAATAAAAGTGGGGTAGATCATATTGTGCCCAGCCAAGCCCTGGAGTGATGGGGGACAAATGCTCCAGTTGTCTTAGTCACACCATGCGTCAGATGAAAAGGAGACCTATCTATCTTCCTGGGCAAGAGTAATTTCTAACCTTCATTCAGACAGAGAAGTTGTTTAGAACGTATCCTTGCAAACCTGCAGTGCCAGGGCTGTGGGAGAGAGAGGCAAAAGAAGAATTGATATGTTTTCTTCAGACTAGCCTGTACAGTTTACTACAATGGTTTAGGAAGAAGTAGGGAGTGATTTTTGACATTGTGATAGTGCGTGAGGTTTGCATCTGTACCCTTCTCGGCTGCAAAGTTGGTAGGAACTGCACACGTACAAACTAGCTCTTCACTTCTGCATGGCTGCAGTGCCAGGTCCCCATCTGTTATAAATAGAGGCAACTTCAGCAAAGCTACTGTGATTTATGCTGGTCGGGGACTTGGCCCGATGTCAGGCTAAAACATTGATAGGAGGAAGTCTCTCTGACTTTTATTTTCAAAGACTCTTAAGTTCAGCATCCATGTTAGGTCTGCCTCTTTCTCTTTTCCCCTCCCTCTCCTGCTGCTTTTGTACCTTTTTGTTTGTCCTTTGGAATTGCATCAAATTAAATCAAAGCAGAGGTTTTGGGTTTTGGTGGTGTGTTTTTTGTGGTTTTGGTTTTTTTGGTTTGTTTTTGGTTTCGTTTGGTTTTTTTGTCCCTGACTTTGTTTTCCTTTTGAATGTCAGCTCCAGTGGAAATACAAGAAGTTTTGGCTCAACTCCTGAGGTGTGAACTGACAGTAGCCTGTTCCTAGGATGTCTTTCTCTCAACCAAAATATGTAATAGATACCTTGCAGCACAAGACTACAAGAAACTTACAGCAGCTTACTTTAAAATAGATCCAAGCAAGCAGTCAGAAGTCTTGTATGTGGGTCTCCCCAGGTCTTGGACTGCTTGGTTGCAAGCTGTGGGTCACCCATGGCATCAGCTCTATTAGTGGTTACTGTTGGGGCTGTACAAAGCCTTACATTAAAATTATGAAATAAGAACCACTTTTCACAAAGTGAGACTGCTGAAATTTGTAAACGGAAAAGGGAAGAAGGAACTTTGATTCTTGATATTCTTAAAGGGATGCTTCTCAACCAAAGACTACAGTTTACAAGTGTCACTATGAAATCTTGACTGTTTGCCCAAATCCCATTATCATTCAGGAAGTTCGTGATGAGTAGATTTAAGCTCTAATCATGCAAAGCATAGGAAAGTATGTGAGAATACCCACCTTTTATGGCATGGCATGTGTTGGCAGTATCGGCTTGGTTGTAGCAGACAAGATTAAAGGATTAGGAAGTAAGCCAGATACCAAACTGCTGCTGCTGAAGTTGTAATTTGCCGCTATATTGATTACAGAGGATTTTTTTTAAGCCTTCAGAAGAACAGTCTGTATCCTTAATTCTATATTAGCTTGAACTGTATATATTTAATAAAATTGAGACCTTACTTTATAAGAAATGTGAGGCCTCCTATTGCTGAGATGTAATCAATTAGTTTAGTCCACTTCTGTAGCTGTATGTGAATCTGGTTCTTTTTGTGTTTTCCTATGAAGTCTGCTGTGAGAGAGAACCAGATTTTTGACAGTGTTAATATGTGTAGGAAAACCCGTGCTGAAGTCTGTTGTTATACTGGGGCAAGAGCAAACTTCAGTCTCCTCCAGAGGATACTGGCTGTACCTGACACTGCCTGCCTGTCATCCAGTTTCTTTTCTGGAAGATGTTCCACAACAGAGCCCTAAGGCTTGTTCTCCAAATCCCTGCTTAATGCATTTTATTCCCCCAAGTCAGAATATATTGTAATGTCTCTACTTAAACGACAGAGGAATTCAGCATTTTTAAAAATTAGCAATATGAATGCAAGGAATTGAACATTAAGCTCCTGACCTTCCTTTTTGTGTAAGGTTACACTCGGTAGGATGCTTTTCCACAAGGCTCTCAATCTGGGCTTGTTTTTTTAATAGCACCCTGGGAGCAAGCTGGTAGGAAACGCTCCTGGCGGAGTGAGGTAGCATGAAGGTAGGCTGGAGTGGGACCCAGGCGAAACGGAAATCCAGGGAAACTGCTCCATCAAGTGTTGAAAGGTAAAACTGGCACTGCAGGGCGCTAAAAATACAGGTCTTCACTGGGCCAGAAGCAAGGCACTCTGCAAGTGTCTCATACAGGTGAAACAGTCAAAATCCCTACGCATCGTCATAGGGACAGGTTTTGCTCTGAGCTGCGTAACATTTTAAGGGATGGCTTTCATTTTCATTTGATGTTTACACCCTCAAAAGAAAAAATCCACTGCAGTGGCTAGTTACAGGGTGATCTTTTTTTCTTCCCCAACAGTTCTAATAAAAGCAAATGTTTTGCATGTATCCAAATCACATTCAACTGCAGACTTTAAAAGTAAAGCTACTTGCTTGCCTTTGAAATTGCACAACAAGAGTTGTAAGATTTGTAGGGAGAGAGAAGTAAGCAGTCATTTAATCTTTAATTTTAAGAGTGTATTATTCTGTTAAATGTTCACAGATATAAAGGCTGGTCTACATGTACAAATGTCACTCAAATAACTTGTTGGCTTAGGTATGGCAGGCTTTCTTGCTTTCACCATGGAAATTGGAACCCTCCTGACCTGAACCTATATTTTACTTATTTACTTATTCATTTAGGATATCTGTGTTGCTCACTGCTTGGAAAAAGTTTAGCATCTATGTGTAGGCCTCGATTTTTTATTTTTTTTTTTTAATCCCCCTTCCTCCCCCAAAATGAGTCCACTCTCACATAGCTACTTGACTTAAGTGAAGTAGTTTTTTCCTAAAGTTCTTCACTTCTAGGGCTTCCTGTTGAGAAACTATGCTGAAAAGTTTCTGAAAACTCTTCAGTGATTAAAAAATGTATAAAAATCTTGGTTGGAAAAGCCAACTAGGAAATGCACAGGAATAACTTTAATATGACCTGATTTTCATGCAAATGCAGTGCTATGAAGAATTGCATTTTTTAAAAAGGTAATACGAGCTCTTAAATGTCAGGTCTTCAAAATGTCATTGCTGTTTAGATTTAAAAGCCATTGCTGACAGGTTTGTTCTGTTTTGTTTTGTTTTTTTTCTTTTAGCTGGCTGGCAGAAAAGATGTAAATGGTTTCTTCTAGTATTTTTACTTAAAGCCATTGAGCTTTTTCCTGCTTCTGCCCCCTTCCCAGGGGCTGCCCAAGGACTTGTTTTATCCTATCCTGACTGGTACCTTCAGGAACCCCAAAACTTTGTAGAAGCATAGAATCGTTTAGGTTGAAAAAGACCTTTAAGATCACTGAGTCCAACTGTAACTGTACTCATGTATTGCCTCTGTCTCCAAACGCTGAATGAGGTTGGAGGAGTGTACAAAAGCTAAAAATTTTCTTGTAAGCCTCAGAAATAGGTGCCTAATATTCATGTTGCTGATCTGCCAGGCAGAGGCTGGAGCTGAGCAGCCCTCTGGCCATATCCAGTAGCTGCTCCTTATCATTGCTTCGTCTTGTGGGGTAGTGACAGAGCTTGGGGAAATGTGCAGCTGGGAAAAAAGTCCTTAATTCTGAACTTAATTTGAATTATTTAATTTAAAAATTGTGAATTCCTAAGCTTTTTAATTGACTTTGAGGATATAGCATGGCATTCACCTTGCCTAACACTAGATACCTACCAACTCTATCTAAGCTAGCTTGTAGTCAGTGGAGGGAAAAAGGCACTTTTTGGGTGCAATTCAGATGGCATGTGTTAGTTGCCTGCCTTAGATGTTCCTAGGGGCCTGATCTGCTCTGAATAAAAAGCAGGCACAGATGTCTCCCTCTGGTGCGTATGTTTATATTGTAAATGTACAGCTCTGACGTAGGCACTTCTGGCCACCCCATGCAAGTTGCAAAGGGGAGAAGGTACAGCTCAGGGCGTACTCCCCTCCTCACTTCTGCAGCCTGTTTGTAAATAATTACAAACAATATGTTCTATAAATAATAGAATTTTCATGAAAATATTTCCAAATCCCACCTTTTTCATAAATGTGAGTTAAAAACCACTTATAAGAGAGCAGTCCAATCTGAGTAGCACTGTGCATTTCTGTTCATTTTTACCAGCACCTAAGGTCTTCCCCGAATTTTGAGTTGGTGAGAGAATGATTAGCATATAGAGAAATAAATAACAACCAACCCTACCTCATTTCAGCAAAAGGTGTGGAGGGTAAATTACCAGCTTAGGACCTATTGCCTTCAGCGGGGTGCAAAAAATGTACGTTGGATGGCTTCAGATGCCTCCCTGAATTGCAGGGAGAATGTGGTTTTTGGTTTGGTTTTGTGTTGTTTTTTTCAGTGAATTTGTCAACAGGGCTGACAACCAGCCTGAAAGGGAGAGCAGTAATTGCTGGGGAACCTGTCAGCAGAGAGTAAAGAAAAGGAAGGTGAGTCAGTGCAGAGTGATACTGTTTTTGGTCTAAAATCCCGAAAACCCCCTCCACTACTGTGTGGAGTAACAGGTGTAACCACAGGCTTTCCCTGCTCCCTCCCCCAGCCCAAGCTAATTTAGGTTTCTAAGCCTATGGAATGAGTACAACATGATGGAGCCAAAATTTATGAAAAAATATCCATGCTAATATAGGCTGTAAAATAAATGCAAACGAAAGCTAAAGTAAAAGAGCTTTTATTCACATGAAAAAATAAACCTGTTAGCTCTGATAATCAATTAAAATATTATAGAATCAAGCAATCACAGATGTAGAAGCTTATCCTCCTTAAAGTCATTATAAATCACATCCTTTCCTAAATCTCTCTATTCCTTCTTATTGCTTACATTATAATCCCTGCCTGGGTATCATTTTCATTGCTAAACATACTGTTTGCCAGTCAGTTTATTAAGGTTTGTCTTGATAGTGCCAAAACAAATGCTCTTTTTCAAAGATAAAAGGAAGGCTAATATTAAAATAATAATTTCACCTCTTTGCTAGCAGAGCCTAATTATTGAAGAAATTGGCACATGAAATCTCTGAGGTGATAGGGAATTAGTATGTCAATAGGAGCCTGCTTTGAAGTTGACCCATACTGTTCTTGGAGGTGTTGGGCATACCCAGTCTCTTGAGATATAGTGTGGGGAAAGAGAACTCTTTTTTGGGGAGGGGGAACAACTAATAATAAAACTGTTGTTCTTTACTGTTTTTAATTAATTAAAAGCCTTCATAAAAATAGATGGGACATATAGGAGACACAAAAAGTAAAAGCAGACAGAAGAATTATAGACTTGAGACTGATAAGAATAGCAAAGAGTCTTTAAGGGGCCTGGGAGAGCTAAAGAAAATGTGAAACTATTGTTTCTGTATGGGAGTGGTGGTTTGATGACATCAGGCTTACAGCAATGATGTCAATAAAACACTCCTGAGTACTGAGAGTGCATTAGGGTCAAAGAGCGTTATTGGATATAGTGAGGAGGGCTGTAAGTCACTGCTACAAAAGCAGACACTTGTATTAAGCCCAAAACTGTTATCGGTTGACTCAAAGCCTGGAGGAAGCATGAGCCTAACAGCTTAACAACGCTACTGATTTATATGGAAAAGCTATTATGAACAAGAAGCAGAGCTACTAAAACATGTCCTAAAACCAAGCTTGAGAACAGACGAGATGTAAACTACATGTGTTTATTTTTTCTATGGTTTAGTTGGTGGCAGGCAAACCCAGCACCAGGGAAAGCTGACAAGGTCATAGCTGTGCCAGTGCTCAGTGGCCTGAGCACTGAGAGATAGAAGCTGCTAGTAAGTGGGAAGGTTTTTAAACCCTAACAGTAAATACCATTTCAGTTTGAAATCCTCAAGTTACATGAGGACTTGATGAAATAAAATCTAAATAACATGTCATCCAAATATGTACTTTATATATATATAGGATATATAAGATTTTATATATATATACACACACACAAAATCTTACTGTAACAAGGGCAAGCCAAGCAACATCCCCTTTTTGCATTGATAAGACTATTTTAAATGAGAAATAGAAATGGCTCCAGTTCATGGCAAACAGCTGATGGATTGCTATGGTTGGACATGTATGGACGTTGGAAAAAATGGCAGTCTAGTCTCTAGTAGACCAAAAGACTAGGAATGACAGTGCTTGAGATAAAGAAATAGGTCAAGATGAGGTAGCATGGGTGAAATGTATAAGAGAAAAGAAAAATATCTGTCTGTTAAGAGCAGTCAAGTGTTTTCCTATGGAGTTGCATTTCACTTTGCATTAAATGTGAAACTATATGTTCTTTGATGTTCACAACTTCCTTTAAAGATAAAGCCAGCAAGAAGCAATTGATGGTTCATGGTTTTGGTCCTGGAATTGTAAAGGTGACCTCAGTGGTATGTCAGTTTATACCAGCTGGTAGTCTGGATATCAAGATCTGGGTCGCCATATCTCCGTAAAGATTTGCAGTAGCTCAGAGGAAGGCAAATGTTAAGAGTAGAGTGAAGAATTAATTATAGTTGAGGTTAGTGTTTGCATTAATGTAACTGTACTGATTTTGGTGTCATTGTTTCAAATTTATCTCTTAAGAATAGACTGTCTGGTGGGGTTTATCAGTGGGGGAACTACCTATTTAGCTGAGGGAAGGAAGTCTTTAATTTAGAAATACTTTTTTTTCTTTTTTCCTATGACTGAAAATGAAATGGAAGAAGAGTTATCATCAGATTTGAACACTTGGGTTTGCATTATGGAATTTGGAGAAGTACGTGATCCGTGGGACACTCATCCCAGTGTCCCAAGGCTTTGTTCTGCTTTGGAAATGTTACCCAGAGGAGATGGGACACTGTGTAAACTCAGTGTAGAGGGCTGAAGTTCCTTGTCTTTCTGAGTCCTCATCACATTAGTTACATCAAAATCTAATTTTCAAAGAAATGTGACCGGTGGGAAGATCTGTTTTGTTTCTGATTAATCATTAGATAATTGGTGCAGTTATATTTTTCTGACTGCTGCTGAATTAAGCCTAGACCAGAGTTCCCCTGAGATATCAGTTGGTTGTTTCTGGCAGTCCTCTTAATAAAACCCCGTTTTTATTAAATTCCTGGTCTCTGAATGTAACAAATTCCTATGTCAAAACTGATGGGACGCCAGCCTCTCCTCACTACAACCCTGCCTCGAGGCAGTAAGTGATCTATAAATGTTCAGCTCCTTCAGGACTAGGATGAATCAGCTGAAAAGTTTCATATAAAAAGACATCTTAAGTTAGTCCATTTTTAGTCACAATTATTCCCGCCTGTGTGAAGACCCAAGCATCTTGGTGTCCGGTTCATTTAATGGAGCCATTGGACATTTGGTGATACTGCAAGCTGTTTCCAAGCTGCTTCAATGTGAGTAACTTTAAATCCACAATGCAATAAATCTTTCCTTGAATATACGTGGACCACTATAAAGAGATAAGTGAGCTACCAGTTCTTTACTTGAACATACTAATGATGTACTTGCTTAGTTGAATTTCTGGAGCAATTAGAAATTAATTTTTTAACATTCTCTTCACCAGAGAAGATGATGTGTGTTAAGATCTGAAGTTTGGGTTACATTTTTAAATGTATTTTAATTCAGTTTAAGTGGTACTCTCGTGTGTGTGTGTGTATATATATACACACACACACTCTCTCTTTGTTAAGCTTTCTGCTTTTAAATTCATCACTTTGCTGTAGAGGGAAGGATATCTGAGTTGGTAACTCAGTTTGAGATGCTCATGGTAGAGACGAGTTGGCCTGGTGATGGGCACCACAGGCTCAGTGTTGAAAATGCTGTTCTGACCCTTTCCTGGCATGCACGCTCTAGACAGAAAGATATTTTGACATTTTTAATGTGGTATGAAAGCATATGGATATCCTCTTGTGAAATACAACCAACTTACGTGTTTTATGTCACTCTGCTTTGAGACAGCTGGAGCTGAAGACAGGCTGTAACTACAAACACAGTCTTTTTTTTTTTTTTTTTCTCTGTGAAGCACAGCCATCCCTCCTCCTGTGCTTTTAGACCCATAAGGACTGCAGTCTACCTGCCCCACCTGCACACCATAGGGGCGTTGAAATGTGCCAGGTAAACTGAGATACTGGCAGCTAGACTTGTGTGTATATGGTTATGTTAATATTTCTTGGCTGTGCAAATATTAATTAAAAATGAATGTTAATTACTGCTTATGCTGTAAGATTTTTATGAAGACGTCCTAAGAGATCCTTCAGGTTATTATTGAAAAAATGGCAAGAAAAAAGTAAGACCTAGTTGCTGTCCTTTGGATCTAACAAAAATTGTTTCATGAAGCTATGAGAAAAGTCTGTGGGCTTTACTAGGCAGGTGGTCAGGTTGGTGCTGTCTGGTCCTAACAAGACTTCTAGTAATTAATCTCTGTTGACTGAAGATGAATTCCAGTGTCTAGCAAGAGCGGTGCGATGGGGTTTTTTGCCTTCTAAAATGTGACGTTACATGTGCTGACATGTAACGATAACACGAGCACCTCCAGGGCAGCGAGGAGGAGATGTGCCTTCAGGAGCCTGTTTGCAGAGCCTGGGGTGTCCCTGAGCATCAGGGCACAGCCAGGGGAATGGGGACCATGTCGTGGGCAGGGCTGTGGGAAGGGGGATGACCAGTGGGGTAGGGGCTCCCAGGTGGACACATGCAGCATGGTAGAGCAGCTTCCTGGGCTTTCAGCACAGGAGTGGTGAGGGCTGTTGCCTTACTTTGGCCACCATCCCCAATGCTAGCATTGGAGAACGTGTGCACTGACATAGCTGGTGACCAGCGGGAGGGTGCTGCAACCCTCCCAGCTGGTTTTTGATGGCCGCTGGGAGAATCGATGGCTGGAGGAGGGCGTTCAACGTGAGTGCACTGTATCTGGATGAGCCCCCCAACACAATAGCTACTTAAAGCGCTCCCCAGACTCCCCTAAAGGAAGGGGAGGGCTCATCCAAGGGCAGCATCTAAAAGCCTTTTGCAGTCATTAGTGCTGTCCCCTGTGCTGCAAGCTGCCTGCAATGAGCATGTGCTCAGATTTCAAAGGCAGTCCTCCCAACCAGCTGCATCTGAAGAAATCGAGCAATTTTTTAAATTTTTTTTTTTTGAAGATACCATGCCAAGTCTTTTGAAATGAAAGCTGGGGCAGGCCTAGTGGAGATTAATGTAGGAAAAATGCTGCTGGCTTGATAAGCCACAGATGTCTGTGAGATTTGCTGAGGCTGTTGACAGCTCGTGATGGTTTGCAGCTTGCGAGGTCCCCCTGCCCCATGACCAATGCACTGGATACATGGCTGGTGGCACAGGACAGGGTTTGGCCCAGCATGGTTGTTGGGTGAAGGGTTTGAGGAGACCTGGAAGAAAAACTGATGAGCGCTTTAGACCTCGCCTGAACCCAGACTGTCGTTGCAGGGTTTTCTTATGTTGCTGCACCTATTTATGCAAAAGGAGTGACTTTTTTAAAAAAATAATGTCACTACTGGCACCTGCTTTTATAACACTGTAATGGGAAGACATAAGATGGTGAAAATCTGTGAAAGCATAAGATGGTGGTGGAAACTCAGCCTATCGCACTGACCTTGGGGGAATAAAAAGGTGACTTATGTTGGTGGAATCATTCCTAGTGGGTAGATAGGAGCTGCACTTCTGTTAACTTTACATACATAATTAAAACTATGCAACTTTTTTTAGAGAAGACCTTCATTGAGTCCTGTTAGGTAGTACTAGTAACACTAACAAATTGACAGCAACTTGTTGTTTGCTCTTTTTAAGTCTAAGAGCATCCTCTCATCAAACGCTGTCACAGGAGCTGTGTGAGAGTGTGACAGGAGGTCCCTCACAGCTTCTTGGGAAACAGGGTGGTCTGGGTCCTTTATTTTTAGAAAGTTACAGATGATTGCTTATATAAAAACATGACATAATTCATAATTTCTTGACATTGTCTACACATATAGACTACATTCTTTGTGAGATGCTGCCAGTTAGACTATTTTTGAATCAAGCTCTGTTGTCTTCATGATATCAAGGCCAAGTACTTCACTGACTTGTGGGGATAATGTATACGTGAAGTTATCCCTTGCACGCTGCCAATGACTTTCATGCAGAAATCCTCTGGGATTCTCATTGTCTGCTTGGATTAAGGTTCTTCCAAAGCTGCATTCTTGCATGCCCCAATATTGTACGTTCAGATTTATTTTAGATGGAAAATTAATTTAATTAAATTTGCAGTTAGTTTCAATTTTGAAGCGATGCTTTTTTCATCACCTTAAAATACCTTTGCACATAGTGGTGTTTATATGCAACTTCTTGGTACCAATACTTTCCACATCTGGGTAACAGATTGGAATTGGTACAACCCCAAAATCCAACAAGTCTCAGGCAAATGCAGAAAATTGCTTTGCCAAAATATTTTTTAAATAATTTGAACCCAAATAGCCTTTGATATTTTTTTTTCTCTCAGGTGAAAAGCAAAGTTTTCTGTAAAATTGTGATAAACACTAGGTAAGAAAGTATATTCACATTATCTTGAAATGGATGTAGTGATTTAAATGCAAATTTATCTGTAATATGAATCTATGCATGTGTTTGTAAATGAATTAGCAAAGAGTCAGGCCTTTCTTGCCATCTTTGCAATGCTGTCATTTTTTCCTAGTGGCAGCCTCTATTGCATACCCAGGCTGGTACATTTTGCCTTGTGTCTAATCAGTATCTCATGGTACAATTCAGAGGCAGCTGATATTTAGCATATACATTTTTATTGGGAAAACTTGTACATTGGTAGCACACACAAGCTTGATAGAGATAGCTGAGAAATAATTTCCATAAACGATAGGAAAACTTTATTTCCTGTACCCTCAAAAGTAGCAATAGTTTTAGGGGAATTTTAAAGGAAAATTGTATAAAAATGATCAATAATGTGACTTTAGTCACCCAAAATGTTTGTGTATTTGAGGAAGAAAATTGCAAATGGTTTCATTTCAATTATTCTATAAAATAGTTCCTACTATTTTGGAGTAGGTGAGGATGGAAACTGGCTATGTTATATATCATATTATATAGAAAATCAGCTTGATCTCGTAGATCTTTCCAATATTCTGTGTTCACAGTTTGAGGGGGGAAATAAAAAGTGCTGCAGACCATGTTCATCTGATTCTTTTTGCTCATGAGCACCCAAGAGACTGGTATAGCAATAGTAAAGTAAATACCTGATGCCATCTAGTACCATCATGGTATTAGCAAAGGAAATCCTGATATCTGCATTTGCAAAGGGGGAGTGGAGACACTGCTCAAGTGAGCCCCAGAGGAAGGTTTTTTGTCAGCTTTCCTCTTTGTGGCTTGTCAGTGCAAAGAAATATTTTGTTCTTGTTGGGTTTGCAGCTCCTGTGGGGTTCTCAGTAAAGCTCCCACATGTTACTGTTTAAAATCCAGTATCCTTGGGTGGCATTTAGACCTTCAGTATTCAGGACATTGTTTTTCCTTACCCAGAGAAATAAATGAGTAGTTCATCAGCTGTAGATTGGTGTGCACCTCTGCGGGGAAATCCAACACTGTAATGTAAATTCAACTCCAGGAGTTTTGTGATAGGCAGCAGGGTAAAAATGTCCCCCCCATTTGGTATGGGAATGTGCCTCCCTATCTCCAGACAAGGTTTCTTTTAGGTAGCTCATCTGTTGTGCCAAGCCAACCTGCAATGGGGATGATTTCAGCATTGTTTATAGCTTTATTATGCAAGTCTGTAGGGTAAGACATAAGTGCAGTTTAATGAGGTTCCAAGAAAGAGAGTTTTGAGTAACATATGCATTTGCTGAGTTTTTGACAGACTGCTGTGCTGTAGCTGAACTATGATTCTAAGTAGTTCTTAGTGCCTTGAATCTTATTTTCAAGCTTTTAATGGCTGTTATTTAAATCCATTATTTGTTGGGTGGAATGGGTCTATAATCTGAAAATGTGTTAAAGAAGCAGGTATCTGAATAAAATCGCGTGTGAAGTTTTCTTTGTGGAATTAAAAATATGAAACTTGCTGTATAAAATGTCAGAAATGGCACTGCTACATAAAACCCCTGCAGGACTGTTATTTTTTTGGTTTGGTTGGGGTCTTTTTGTTGTTGTTTTTTGTTTGGGTTTTGGGGGGGGGGGGGGGGGTTAAAGAGTAAGGGAAAAGTGTAATTTATGCCTAGATAATTAGTGGTGTTTTACCACTGAAATGTACACCACTTGGAGGAATAGTCACCAGAGCCTGTCACACCTGCAAGGGGTATGAAATTCCAAACAATTAAAACAATTAATATTTCCTCCTGAAAAGAAGTGCATTGTGCCTTAGCAAAAAGCATATTGCAGGAGTGAAAACAAATGTGGTAAAGCAGAATGTGTCATAAATGGAAAATGTACTGTCAAAGATTTTGACACATCTTTTCATTCCTGAAATTAAGTATGGAATAACTTTGTAAGCAAGTGTCACTTGCAAAGCTGATTTTATTGTAGTGTTCCTTGTGAAAGGCTTTTGCTTTTCAAGAATGGTAACAAGGAGTTGTGTGGTTTTGCTTGTTTTTTTAAAGACTTGGTCTTTTGATTGAGAACCAAATACAAGTTGTATGGGGTTAAAAGTAATCTTAAAAATGAACAACTTGTCTGTATTCCTACTTACCTTCTAGCTGAAAGGAACTGTAGAAAAGGGGATACCACACAAGTTTTTATATTAAATATTAGTTCATTTTGTCCTGTCCTTGCTGTGTAGGTGTTCACTTCCTATTTCTTCAAAGGTGGGAAAAAAAGACTGCAGTGTATCAGTCGCATCACTTCACTTTTACACTTGCATATTCCCTGAATGTAATTAGATTTTAGTTGTTACATTTAAAAAATTTTATATGTACCCTGAGAAAGTGAATACTCAAAAAGAAGGATCTTTTAGCTGACAGCTCCAAATGTCACTCCAGAGTGTTTGTGGAAGTATATTTAAAAAAAAAAAAAAAAAAAAGGCATTTTACTTTCATTATTTTGTGTTTTCATGGTCATCCTTGTTAGAGAAAGGGCAAAAAAGCATTTAAGAAAATGAAAGCTGAAATCCTTTGTATCCCTGGTGCAAAGCAGGAAGAGCCGCCTGCGCTACACGGGTGCTTGGTGCCATCATTCTCCTGGTTCCCTATTTTTGGAAGCCTCTGTAGAAGGTCAGTGGGAAACATAACCCCCAGCTTCTAAGGCAAAAGCAGCCTGGATTATCATTCATGTGAAACTAGAGACGGAGTGCTAGTAGAGAGCAAATAGTTACTCCTGTTAGTATTTCCTAGACGAACGCAAGCAGCTTAAATTTCAGTTGTTCAAAATTAGTTGCTGAATTAAAAAAGTAGTTTAGATCTATTGCCCGGTCCCGGTCAATCATTCATTATTTCAATCTAATGTTTGAAATGTAATCACTGTTGCTGAGAAAATACTTCAGGAAACTATCTAGCCAAAGCATTTTAGTATAAAAATTAAGAGAACAGCTGTGTGTCAATTTGGTAAGTTGTATATCATACACTTATAATCATACACTTTGTTCAGGTTTAATGTGCAATTGCTGCACTTGTATTAGGAAGCAATAAATACCTATATAGATACTTTATGTGTTTTATCAGAAATAGTCTTGAAAGAAAAACATACAGCAGATCACAATAGAGTTGTTTGGAAGTTCCTTGTTTCCCTGATGGTTGTTGTCTCCTCTTGAGGCTTCTTGGCTCCAGTCTCCGTGGTCAGACAGGGATGCACTGGACACAGGAGGTTGCTTCCCATATCTGAGAGCTGTGCTGGTTTTTGTCTCAAAGAAAAAAAAAAAAAAAAAGGTGGGGATGTCAGGGTGAGATACATGGAGGGTTTGTCTCCGGGTTTTGGTGCCAGTATGCCTGTACCCATCCTATTCTTTAGCTCCAGCTCCCCAAAGAGCATGTCTTCATGAGTGCAACAGTGCTGGGGAAGGGTTTTGCCTGTTGTGGCCAGGGCTGTGGTCCCCAGTGGATCCCCAGTCAGGATCTGTGGCTTTGTCCTGCTCGTGCCGATTGGTGGCTGTGACTTTCTTGAGGAAATCTTAGTACATGCTTTCTCCAAGGAAAGCTGGATTTGTGTGGTCTCTAAAAAATCTTTTTCATGTTAACTAAAATTATCAAATCTTGAAGTATATTTAGAAGATGCATTTAAAATTCTAGCCCTTCAGAAGGGGGGAAAGTGCCAATTTCACCATTCAATGAATACCATAAGCTGATTTATGTCTTCTTTTGACACTTGGTCATGTGGCAGAGGCAAAGGAGCAGCTGGTAATGCAACCAGTAAAAGTTAAAATAAAGAGGAGGAAATGCTATATAACAGAAGCAGAGGGATATTATTAGCTCCTGCACTCTGCTAGAGAAGATCCATGCTAGAGAAGCTCTTTAGGAGGCCAGGAAATTTTTCCCAAGACTCCCATACACATCTCCCACACACCAGCTTTCAGGACTGGTGTTTCCCAGTGGGAACTGGTCTGGACGAGGCTGCGCCACAACAGAGTTGAAGGGCGATAGATGCAGAGAGGTGCTGGGAGATCGCACAGCTGAGTCCGACGCTTGCCGTGTATTTTTGCTAAAAGGGATTTTTCTTCAGTGTAATTAAGTGTACTGGGCAAGAGATAAAAATGTCATGAGTTGAGGCAGCTTGGGGAATTAAAACTGAGCTTTATGGGTGTTGCATTATCAAACTGAGCAGGACTAGGGTGACCCTTCACTTGAAGGCAGATGGCAAAGTACAGACCTTCTGGGCAGACATTGACACTTGCACCTCGACTGCAATGCTCAGAGGATGCCATGTCAGTAACACATTGAAAATTGGGATTCCTGTTCCTGTCCTGTACAGCCCTCTGTCATGGGAAACATGGGGCAGTCCCTCTCCTAATCTTACCAAACTCGCCCTTAGAGCCTTGAATCTTGCTCGCACATCTCTCAGTGAGAAACCGCTGCAGACATTGCTCTGACAGTGCAACCTCCTCCTCCTCCTATTTGATGGTCCACCTCCTAAGATGAGCCATCAACCCCCTGAGATCAGTAGGCTCACAAAGTGTGAGGTGCTGTAATGTGTACAGACTCAAATTTCTGTGAGGAGTGAAAAGGCAAGAAAAATGAACATTAGTAACATTTAACTTAAAAAAACCCCAAACAAACAGAACAAACCCCCCACAACCTCTCATCCCAACTTTCTTAAAACAGAAAGAAGCTCTTCATGTAGGAAACTGCAGAAGGAGCTTTTAGAAGGGCAAAGAGAGAAGAATTCAAACCCTGGAAAAGGTACATGTGATAACAAATGAGGCTAGGTCTGGCTCAAGGTGATTTTTTTGTGACCCTTCTCTGCACATACTCCAGATGAAATTCCTCTTTCTTAAATACTCAGTTGAACCATATCCAATAAACTGAAGGAGATACTGTTGACACTTGCGTAGTGGCATGAATACTTCCTTGTGTCTGCCGAGGACTCCTCTTGTGATATAGTGTAAGATAGTATTCACTGGTTTGGTAAGTGCATCCCGTTGATGCCCATAGTTATTGCAGGACAAGCTCAGGCACACAACTGCTTCTCAGTCCTTTGCAGCTTTTAATGAGCTATCGGATTGTAAAAATAAACCCTTACAATTAGTCTCGTGCATTTAACATTGCGTTTTACGCTATGGAAAGGTCACCCTCGCTTGCATTTTTTTCTTAAGTTTAGGCAGTTCCTTATATACAGCAGCCCCCAAATTCCTTTCTGCTGGCAATGCTTTTCAATTTAATTCATTGAAAGATTTTGTATTTTTGTCTCAAGATAGTGAATGAAAATACTTAAAGATCTGTCCTAGAGCTGTTCTTGACAATTTCTGCTAGTAATTTTTCTCCAACCTGATAACTTCACTTCTCAACACTAATTTCCATTTTGTCTTGGCTCACCTTCTCCTGCAATTTATAGTTTCTCTGCTAATCTTTAATCTTCTTTTGAGTAATGTTTCTCCTGTGTCACCATGTCAAATGGTTTATTAATGTCCAAACATGAGCAATCTCTTACATCAGCTTTCTTTGATAAGTATTCTAGAAGAAAAAAGTAATTTAATAGGGTACACACAATACTTGGCAAGTTGGTCTATGTTATACATTCGCTTTCCCCTTTGTCTCATCAAGCTTCTCTCTCCTTTCTTTCAAGATTTCTTCAAAAGCATTAAATATGTAAATCTAATTCTTTGGAGTAATTTCTCTGAGCTCTGTCTTTAAATATCAGCACTATATTCTTGTACTGTGTTCTTTCTGATCAGCTGGAAGCATCTGTGACCTGGAAAACTTACCATAACTACTTAATGTAGCTTCTTCTGCCTTTCTTTCACTTCTGTGTCTGCCAACCTGCATATATTAAATTTCTTGAGTTTTGCTTCTGTCTTAGTTGTCATCATCTCATATTCTCATTGCCATTATTTATACCGCCCTGATCCATCTTGAAAACTGAGGTCAAGTTCTCATTTAAAGCTGTATCTAGATCATCCTCGATCTTCCTATCTGTATTCTATAACAAGCCCTTCCTCGTCTTTCTCCCTTGCTTTTCTCCTCTCATTTGTACACAACAATCTTGTTGCTGTTTGTTCTGAAATACAACTCTTCAAATTTGCAAAATGGCATTTGTTCAAATTATATTTAAAAATAGAATAATCATTTTTATAGACATTGTGATGTTTTTCATAACCTTAAACTTTTTTCTAAATCTGTTTTCCACTTTTTAAAATCAAGTGTGCATTTGTGTCATCTTAGAAAGCTAGGTATGTTTTATTTATTTAAAAAAAAGAGCTAAAAAGGAAAAGAGACAGCCCCCAAACTGCAGGTTGAAAATTAGTTTGTCCTTAGCAAGTGTTGGCAGCAATTGCACTTAAACAGGGATTTTCCAATCTTGGCTGCTAACATGAGATTCCTTGTTTAGGATTACATTGCTTGTAGATTACAGAATTGGCCACAGAATAGACACACTACTCAAATGACAGATTTGTCCAACCTGGGCCGTGTTACAGGAAACAGGGCCATGTTTTGTAAACCAGAGCTAATATTTTCCATCTGTAACCAAGTACAAGACTGATGAAGGACATAAAGAATATTCTGCAATGGAGAACAACTGGAAGAAGAAATCCCCAGTCAAAAAAAAAAAAAAGGCATTTCATTTTTGTTTATTTCTCTCATTATAATTTGTATTGTCCTGAAAAAGAATGTTACTCTTTTCTAGAAGAGTGTACCTCAAACAGCCCAAAGCAGCTATGAGCAGACAGATTCCCCAGAGAGAATTTCATAGCTCTTCTGCACTTTAAGACAAAACACTTCCATTTAGTAGTTGACTTTGTAACATTCCTGTGAAAATGCATTGTGTATGTTGTTGGGTGAAATGTCAAAGATGGGTCAGTTATGATGTGCTTCCTGTACCCCTCCTTCCTACAGGACTGAACAGGCTCTGCCAAATTTGATTGCTTTTCTGGTATACCCAAACTTATATGTGTTATGAGAAAACCAAGACTCCTACTTCTGCTTTACCCCAGCAATCCCCACTGACCGTGACAAATGTAGAAATGAAGTGCTAGATACTGGGCATAAAGAGCTTCCTCTTTCTCACACAAAGAATGAGCAATGGTAAATATTTCACATGTGTCCACTTCCACAAATGCTTTAGTACTTGGGTATAATCAACTTTTGGTAATTGTTAATAGATACTTAGCTAAAAAAAAAAAAAAAAAAAAGAAAAAAAAAAGCTAAAGGTCCCACTGAAGCATCACTTCCCATTTGGGGAGGGGGGAGATGGACTCTCCTAAACCACTGAGATACTCACATTGGAGCTGCTCCTCTTTGATGCTCAGTGGATGGAAATAACAATGCAGCTCTTCCTGAACTAGGTATCTCCACTAGGCTGGATGAATCCTGCCCTCAGCTGGCCACTTCTTTTCCCTGATTGTAAAGGGAGAGCTGCAGATGTTTACATTGTATGTCCCTGATCCTCAAAGCTGCTGAGTGTCTTGCAGCCTGTAAACGTAACACAGAATACCCATCCCAAGGGAAGAGGCCCATGTTATGGATTAGCAGCTGAGCTGTGGGGGAGTAGATGGACCTGCTCCTCAGTGTTCCCAGCCTTTACCTCATGGTCCCCTAATGCCCTTGGTCCCTGTTGTACAATGTGTTGCAGAGTCTGTAAATGGATCAGTGGCAGATGACTTGTGTCTTTGGATAGCTGTTTGGTTGTGGGCCACCTAGAGTTCCTTGTTCCCTTTGAACAAAAAGGTAACGGTGCCAATTTGAGACATTTTTCTGATTTGTCCTTACCAGAGGAGACCTTACTTGGGAGATGCTGTTGCATTTTCAAAATTGGTTTAGGGAGAAGGGGAGGCTCTGGCTGGTGCGGCAGCAGGGTAGTCCTCTGTCAAGAGCTCTTGCTGAGCTCATCACGTGCGAACCAAGTGTGTGTGGACAGGAGTTCACATTTGCAAGACTGGAATCATGTTTAGAAGATAGAGCCAGAAGTGCCAGTGTGAAAGTGAGAGCTGTGTAACATCAAAACCAAAAAGATCATAATGGCCCTCAATGGGTGATAGCAGAGTGCAAGAAGGGAGATGCTTGCCAGGCTGGGACTTCCAGGGCATTGAGGTGGTGTACCCAGCAAATCATGCTGGTTTTGTGCAGAACAGATGGCCACAAAAGTTCCACTCTTGTCAAAGGGGATTTCTAAATGGGCAGAATTTGGCTCAAACTATTTCTTTGAGGTTGTGGTGCCTGCAGCAGTCATGGGGCTGTGTGTTAACCACAGTGTGAAAAATGCTGTATGTATGAAGTGAATAGTCGTCTGTCCACTTGTATTTGATAGCAATGACTGTGCAAAGCCTGAGTGGCTGATTTTTTTGTTTTGTTTTGTTTTCATAAAGATCATCACTCCTGTAAACGATTGCACACACTTCCACCCTAATTTCCATCTGCACAGAGTAGCACATGGCTAATTTAGGACTGTGATGGAGGTGTACAAATATTTTAAAGTGCTCCTAGAAAGTAGGTTTTTATATATAAAGATTAGAAAATCACTGGTGGGAAATGCAACTCAGTTATGAGTTTCAAGAGAAAATAGCAGAGGTGACTTTCTTTTACCAGACAATGGACCCGGCTGTGAAATTTCAGTTAGTAATCATACATTTCTGATATATAGAGAGACAACTTATTTAACTTCTCAGTGCTTGTAAAACACAAAGATACTTTCAAGTAAAGTTTAGTATCAAATGAAATGGTTTTCTCATACTGAGTAACACACTTTTCTAGGAGCAAACAGCTTGTAGTGATGTTGTAGCCCCAGTTTTCAGTAGTCTATATAAGAGAAATATCAGTACCCTCTCAAATGGTAACAGTATTAGGGACTATTATTTCAAAGAAGCTGTCATCCTACCTTAGGTAGTCAGTGTCTATTAAAATAGTGATGCAAAAATATTAGAGACTGCAATTAGGAGGTGGTTCATCTGGGGAAATGGGTATCTGCTTAAGATGATGGCTGTTCCAAACTGGGAGTCTGTGCTAGTCTTATTGTAAACTAAGACTTTGAGCAACGGTCTGGGACACACTGTGATATTTGTAACTACAGTTCAAGTGAGTGAATACTAACAATTTAAATTAGTCTTAAAGAGAGGGTTGGAAGTGTCTAGCTATAAGGGTGGTGGTGGTTACTTTTTTCTGCATTTTCATCTGGTAAGAGTGAGAAAAGTTTTTTCCAAGGTTATTCTCGAATTTGCTTTACATCGGAGTTTAGGACAAGAGCTCCTTGGGCCAAAAAAGTCGGTGTACTTGTATATTTGGTAATATTAATTCTTTTAGAGTGAACACTGGTATTGTTTTAATGTAATACCTTCTTCATTTTATGAAGCAATAATAGTTGATGCTTAGTGTTGCTTTTGCTAAGGTTAAGTCTAGACTTCAAGCTTTGCTTAGGTCTGATTCGAGAAACAGAGAAGCTTTATTATTAACAGTTCATGTTAATCACAGCAAGATGGGACAGTAGAGCTGAGCACCATTTCCCACATTTTCAGCCAGGAGGAATGACTAGTGGATCTCTTCCTGTTTGCAGCTACAGGATAAATGCCAGCTTTAGCAGACACACATTTCTGTTCAGCATTTGCCAGAAATACCCATGATGATTGTGACTAGGTCTCCCGATTGTGGCTTTATTTATGAGTAGAATTGGAGCTAGCTTTATGGCTGTCAAGACAGGGCCTTCAAACACACATTGATTGTGGGTCCATAGTCCTGCATAGGGAGGCTGAGAGCTGGCACTTGCAGGAACCTGCTACTCTTTGGAACAGGGTTGAGTTTTAGATTTCATAAACTAAACTAAACACTTCTGTAGTATTAAGGGAGACTCCAGCTCAGGAAAGCCGAGTCTGCTGTTTCTTGGATCCTTGTACTTTAGTCAAAGCTGGACAAGGAAAAGGAGAATGCTGCTTCATCATGTCCAGTGTTACACCGTCTTGCTACATAGAGCCAGCCTTGCAGCTTCTACTACCAGGACCCCAGATGGTCTCCATAGCTGCTTTGCTAGTTTTGATTCAAGAATGAGTTGCCAAAGGCTGGATCTAGTGAAAGCTAAGGATGGAGGTTAGCAGTGGGACTGCAGACTTGCTTCTGCTCTTTGCCCTGCCTTTCAGGTTTAGTCTGGAGGCTGGGTCTGTGTGTGTGGTTGTCTAGTGACTCAGCCTGGGGCAGTGCTCGCAGATGGGATTAACACCGGATTAAGTAAGGAAAGGGACCAGAAGGAATTAAACACCTTTTTTGTTCAGTTCTTCCCATTGTTTCCCATTTTGGGAAATTTACTTTTCAGTCTGTGTCCAACTCGCTCGGAAGCTCCTTTTGTGGGTGATATGTGAATCTCCGAGCACAGCTCTGACCCTTTACATTTCTTTTCAATGGTAAATTGTTATTTATAGCAAGGAGTTTGACAGAGGCTGTGGAATTATTGGCTGTATGTTTTATAAAGCAAGCCAAACGAGGAACAAAAATAATTTGGATTCAGATTCGTCTAAGCCCAAGCTCTGCATTAGGTCTGCTGCTATTCATGGGATCCATAAAAATCTGCATTAAAGCCTTTCAGATTTGTTCAGTTCTTCTATTATCTTGCAGAATATGGACTTTTAGCCTAATTAAACCCTGGAAAAATAAGAATTTGGTGTAGCTGGAAATTTGATAGCAGACATGGAAGAAGATGGTGCTTAAACTGTTAAATTGCTGCCACGTGAGGACATGGACAGGAGGAACATATGGAGCAAAGCGGGACTGGCGTTACCGTTTGGAAAAAGCTGTTGTGTTTTGCAGAGCGTTTCTCCAGGATGGGGAATGACCTGGGATGCCCTGGAGACATACCTAAGCATCAAGCCAAAGTCATGCGCAAACACGTGGCAAGGGACTGACTTGCACTTGGCCCTGATCATTCGCTTTTCCATTTCCATAGCAAGTAGGTCAGTCACCATGCAGGCAATTAAGAGGCTGCCATCTTTGTGTGGCATGAGCATGAGCTCTTGGGGCTAAGAAAGTCATTGAGAGGGCAGTAAGAAAAGCTGTAGCCAGATGGGATTGTAAGCTGCTGGGAAAACACTTGTAATATTTGTAAATATTACCTGCATCAAACTATGTGTATCTTGGTGTTGTGAAAAGCTTTGGCAGTGCTTTGTGAAGAATTAGGTCTGCAGTGAAATGGGAGCAGATGAAAACTGGAAGTGATAGTGCTAAACACTTGTGAGTCTTTACCTTTCCAAATGTTTATGTAGGCCAGCTTGTGTTGTCCCTGTTTTGATTGCCTGCTTTTGCTGCTGAGTATTTTCCCTTTCCTCCTTGGACTTTAATGGAGCAGCAGCCTAATAAAAGACTGGATTTCTTTTTGTCCTCTGTTCTTCTAATACCCCATTAGGAAGATGAGTTAAATGTCCTGGCAAGCAGATCTGAAGCATGGCCCTGAGCTTTTGGGAGACCTAGTGAGGGTCGCTGTGTTGTGTGTCCAGAGGTCATGGCAGCAGAGAAATGGGAGTTTTGGTGTTGCTAAAAGGTGAGAAAAATCAGTATTTAGCTCCTTTCCTCATAAACACCAAACTTGCTCAGCCCTGCATCTTATGGTAGACTATGCTCAGGACCTTGGTGAGCCTCGGCTTTCCCAGTCCATCCCCTGTCCTCCAACATATTTGCTGTGTAGTTAGTCAGCCTGGGGCTGCATGTGTTGAACCAGAAGGTCCTGGGGGCCAGTCTCCCCGTGGTGTACGTCATCCACACTTTCCTCACCACAGGGGACACTCCCAGAGGCTGATATTTCATATTGCCACGTTGCCACAACCTTCCATGACAAGGAGAAAATTTCAGTCACTCGCCTCATTGGGTTGCAAACCTTTATGAATACCGCAACTAATAGTCTGGGTAAGTAGAAGATTAATTTCTATACCACCTGGCGGCAAGCTGTGGATTAGGCTGCTGTCCCTCGTGTGGGTTTAATGTTGGAGGAATGGGGCACTTGAGTACCCAGACAATTGGCCTCTTGTTTAAACAATGAGCTTCTCGGTCTTGTTAGCCAGCGCTCTTAAATTTTCATTTTATTCTGGTATGCAGGCTTGTGTGATGTGGAGAATTGCTTTAGCGCAGAAAGACTGCAAACCTGTTCAATTAAAGGAAATGCTCTGATCCAGCTGTTGGCGTCCCATGAATGCCAGTGCTCCTCGCAGAGTAAATAAAACCGACACTCTGCCCTTGGAACAGATACGATGATTTGTGCCTTAATTCTCCTGAAAAAAAGAGCCTTTGTTGGGGAAGGATGGTTGGGGGAAAAGGGAGGAATGCAAAGTTTGGTGCAGAAAATGCTCCATGAGACAGTGTCTTCTGCAGATAACAGTGAGGTCTCTACAGCATTGAGCCTAGTAACACAGCACTGTAAGAACCACATACAGTACAAGCTCCTTGTTAGTTATAGAATTGTCTTGTAAATTTTGAATGCTTTCCTCTCATGAAAAAAACAAAACGCATGTTGCAGAGTAACTTACCCCTATGCTTTCACTTCTAAGAATCAGAATAACAAGCATAGCTGTGCTGTGCGTGTATTTGCTGTGTATGCAGGACCATACTCTGCACCACTTGCATCTGGTTTGTCAGTTGCCTTTGTTTTTTTGGTGACATGTTGCTGCACTCATTGGTGAGTGACAGGATGGTTTGGGCAGTCTTGGCTGGTCAGTTGGTTATGCTAGATGTCTTTGTACAGGCCAGGAAAAAATACATGTGTGTATATAAAAGATCTTTTATATATTTTTTGGTATGTCTACCTGTATCAGTATATTATATTTTATTATTTCAATATATAAAAATATTATGTGTATATTTTTATGTATATAAAGGGCTGTAACAGTTTCAGTAGGTGCTGAATACACTTCCAACTACACATGCACAGCAGGTGACCTAATGCTTGTGTCTCAACCAGAAGCTGAGTACCCAAGGCTGGGTCAGGGGAAGGAAGAAGTTGGGATGGGACAAACCACAGGAAGAACTGATGGGCCATTGACCCAGGCTTCAGCTGAGAGACATGAGCAATATCTCATGTCCCTGGAGGCAATGGAGCCTGGCATCTGGAATCCTTGCCCCAGAGCAAGGGCTGGAAACCTCATGTCTGTCACTAGGAACTGCGGCTTTCCCCACTCCTGCTGTCTCTTCCCTCCCAGCCTCATTTTGTTCCCTGTTTAAAAATTGTGACAAGGGGGCTTTGAAATGCCACTGACCACAGTTTTAGCTGCTGAGATGGAAACAGATCTCTGAATGGCCCATGGTGGCAGGTTACCTGCTGCTGTCCCTTAGCTTGAGCACTCATGCTGTTTGTCACATGGGCTAAAACAGAAAAAGTTGCATTTCAACTTACTAGCTAGGACTGTGAGGTGCACAGGATTGCAGCCTATTGTGGAATTGGATAATGAAGTGCTTGGTTGTTAATTGGCCACTCCAACTGTCATTTTTAGTCAAGCATATCTCCACCTTTACCTGTCTATCTACCCCTATATATACATATAAATATATATGTACTTATGTGTGGCTGTGTGTATAATATGTATAGCATTTATGTACATGCACCTATTAAAAAACAAAAAAAATCAAATATCTGACTTTCTTGCCAGTGCTTTAACATGGTGCAGAAGATGCAGCAGCCATTGGGTCAAAGCTTTGCAGCTTTTCTAATGTGTGATGCTTGTTTCGGGCAGCAGCTGAGCCCACAACCTGTGTGCAAGGAGTTTCACTGAAGAAATCCCCTCTGCACATGCCCAGCAGCCCAGATCAGCCTTTTCTGGTGGATGGTGAAACACTGGAAGACCTTTGAAAGAAATTGTTACCATAGAGTAAGTGAGGTATGAATACTCCTTTATTTATTTATTATTATTGTGTATTTTAAATATGCATTACTAGTAACAAATTGAAACAGCTGCTTTGCAAATCAAAAATACATACTTCTAACATTCAGCATCACAGGACATACATATGGTTTACTTTCAGCTAAGTTAAAATAGTGAAAACAGAGAAGAGTTGTGGTCCAGTTGATGAGGTGGTATAAATCACTAAGGTGAGTGGGCTGAAAACAAGCACTTAATGTTTCCCAGCAATGTTCCTCTGTGTTTGGGTCAACTCTTATTGTATAAGAACACAGGGTAAATAAACAAACAGTCAAAAGCATCCCTGCAGCTCTAGAGCCAAAGCCCCCAGTGCGGTTTTGGTTCCTGATTAGTGTAGATGATTTCACAACTTTGCGCCCAGCAGGCTAGCAGACTGACCCTACCCTTAGGCAAATAAGTTACAAAACCACACTGCTGCTCTGAGGAATGTCTCCAACCATTAACCTTGCTTTGGGTTTAGGTTTTTGCAGGTGTGCTGCCATGAGGACAAAAAGCAGAAGGCTTGTTCCCAGGAGCTACACTTCTGCCCCACCACACCTGGACATGTTCCTGCACCCTCAGCATCTCCCCTGCTGCATGGGAGCAGTCCACCTTGCCTGCGCCTGCACCTTCAGGACTGTGGTCTTTCTGTAGCAGAAACCTGCTGAGGTGTGCAGAGGGAGTGTTACCCCACCACCTCCCTTGACAAAGCAGGGCTGTGCCGTGAGGGGAGGACACACAAAACCCTTCCAGCCTTGAAAAACATCAGCAAGGCTGCAGGCAGGCTCCTGTTGCACAGCAGCCAGACTGGCTGGCACCCCAACAGGGCACTTCATCCCCAGACAGCTGCAGCCAGGTCTGACAACACCCATGCTGAGCAGGCTTGAGGGCAGCTGTGAGGGGGAAACCTCGGTGGCACTTAGGGGCACATCTTCATGCACCACACAAACCACTCACACTGCAGATAGGAGACACCAACCACTCGTGCACACCACACTTGACACAAAACACACACACCACTCCCCCCCAGGCCCCCCTGGAGACAAAACACTAGTGCATTGTACATGTGAAAAACAGAATAGCTGTATGCTGCACACTCCAGGGATACAAACCACACCAGTGACACACAGTGGAGACAGGACCTGTGTGCTAGTTGTACAATACACAGGTGAATACAAAGCAGTGGGGTAGCACAAGTGTGTGCCACACACCGCCTCTACACACAACACTTGTGGTGCAAGTGTTTTGTCAGGTATGGCACACAAGACACTCAAGCATTGCACACTTATGCTCCACATTTGCTGTACACATGAAACAGCACATGCTACACAACACCCAAGATGCTGCGTGTGATGTACAACATAAGCTGCACATCAGGACACACTGCATGTGTAACACCACACATTTGCCACACACATAGTGCTCTGACATACCATATGCATTATACCCCACATGTATAATGCTGCACACATCAGATCCCACATGCATGACACCATGTGTGCCCACACCCATGAAACACCCCATCTGTTATGCCACACATGATGCACTGGACATGTGATGCTGCACATGCATGACATACCATATACATGTGCTTGCAGACATGACATCACAAATGCATGTCATATACCACACATGACACTGTACATGCCAACATACATACTACTGATGACAAACCACACTATGCCAGTCCCCTGAACATGTGCCAAATGGCCACAACACATGCCCATTGCACACTCACCCAACATACACACAGCACTCCTGTGTCCCACACATGCCATAACTCACCCCCCCTTCTACCACATGGTCCCCCCCTTGTCATTGTCATGTCCCCTTCCATCGGTACTTACTGTGTGAGAAAGATGCTGTTCCATAACTCAAGTTCAATAAAGTCTTGCAACACAACCACAGTATTTTTTTTTTAGATGTTTATTATATTATTGGACCCTTTACTTGCATCAGATACTTCACTTTAACAACATGCCCACACATTGTACAGACACTCTCAGTCTGTCCCCTGACAGCAGCCCACCCCACCACTTGCCCATCAAACCCCACTTTTTACATTAGGGGATACTTTTACAGTTCAGGTTTCCCAGCTACTTGCTTTCTTACACTAGTGGGATTGACAGGAAGCAAAAACAAAGCACATCACCCCCTGGTAGTAGAGCCAAGGAGAAGGCAGCATCCATCCAGCTGTATAGTCCTTTCCTCTGCCCCTCAACTTTAACTACACAGCCAAGTAATAGCCATAACATTTGTCTTAGACCAAGATGATGGTCATTTACCTTTCCCAAGGCCTTTATCCCTGTGACCCTCAGCCATACCCGCATGCTTCCAAATGATGAGGCAATGCTGTAGCTGGTATACCACTATGTAAGCCATGCACAGTGCTAAAGATGCAGCTGGATAGCGCTGCAATGTAATGCTGTAGAAGCTGGAGAGTGACATTCATCATTTCCCCCGCCAACTATTTAATAACAATGGTTAATTTCAATGACCATAAAGTAACTGCTCTGCCTCACTTGTTTGAAGAAAATATAACCAAAACCAACAAAACCCAGAAGCTTTTATACCTTAGCATTATGGTACAGCAACCATCCCTCTGCAGTTCAGGCTTCAGTTTGGCTGACTGAAGTCACAACTCTTTGGTCAAAGCTTCATTTTCTTTGCAAAGTACAAGTACTCTTTCCCAAGTAAAGCATTTCATCTAAGCAAGCTAGTTATCACACACCCTCTCCCTGCTTTCAGGGGAACAAGATACACACCAATGCCCTCAGCTAACATTACCTCCACAGACGGAAGTTGGAGGTAGCCCCCAAGCAACTCAGTCTGTGTTTGCACTGTGGCACAGCAAATGCTCAGCCACGAAAGAGTCAGCTTGCTTCTCTACGCAACCCAGTGCCACAGCTCAAGTGTTTCAGCTGTGAGTGTGCCTTCCCAGGAATGCTGCAGGACAGTGCTGCTGGCTGCTAAGTATAGCTTTGATTCAGAGTCTAGTCACACAACATCTTCCTGCTCCCTGTGGGCACACACATGCCTAGCAGGCAGATGCTCTGTACACCTGGTTTTCTCACATCTTAACCCCTCCTGGTAGTGCTAACAAACAAAGCCTGGAGCAAGAGCCATATTTTTATTGAGCCTGGATAAAGCACCAGGATTGCTGTGGTGGAAACTTGCACTTTAAAATAACAAAGCTGTTGAGCACTAAGCTGCTGCATGTTCTGCATTAGGGTGCAGGCCTGAGCACTGCCATGCTGGGGCTGAGGAGACCAGGACCAAGTCTATCTTTCTGCAATCACACACTGTGCATAGCCAAGCACCCCATGAGCTGCCTCCCAGTCAGCACTACAGGACTCCATCACTGGAGACCTCTGAGGTTAAGAACAGTACATCTGGATGCTTCCCTCCCTCTGTGCTCAGCCAGTTTCTTCCTCCAGCATCCCTGTTTGAGACCCACATTATAAAAAGATTCACAAAACCATTACATTTTGCTTATCTAGAATGAATTTGTTCAATACTTAAAGTTTGAAGAGAAGGTACCCATGTGCCAGCCATAGCACTTGACAGTTAACACTTATGCAACATAAGGGAGCACTACTGTAAGATACCAGTTAAGTCCATCACACCCATTCTGGTCCATAAAGCTTATGTTAAGACAAGCAGTTTCCAAATGAGCAACCACATTAGTTAGTTATTAGAATCATTCATCAGGTTACTCACTCATTGTCCTATGCAGGTGAATATCCCCTTGGTTTGGTTTTTTTAAAATTCTTTGTTTATTCATTGAGTCAGAGACAGGCAAATGCACTTTCCTCCCCTCTGGAGTCCTTCAGGATCCAAGAGCCACTCTGTTCACTAACAGCTATCTACCAGAAGTTGCTCAGTTGCTTGAGGCCACCAGCAGTACATGTCCATGAGAGCTCAGTGGAGGGGAAGACAACAGCTTTACCTGCAGAGTTTATGAAACCTGGACACATTTAACAACTCAGAATTGCCACATAAGGAGTACAGGTCTTCAGTGCATGAGACTACCTCCAACTACACATCTCTGAGGCACTGTTACCATTTTAATGAGTATTAATTAGCAATAGAGTGGGACAAGGTAGTTTCTCTGAGGCCATGCTGAAAGGAAAAGACACCTTGGATCCTCTTATGCCTGAAAAAAGGTTTTAAATTACACATCCAACTCCTGTTTCAGAAGCGATTTTGTACCACTGAGAAAGAATGCTGTTGCTGGTAGGGGTGAGGGGGACCTGCACACCTTGCTGGTGAAGGGTCACACAATGTGTGACAGGTAACAACACACACTGGTGACTTTTCCCATCCTAAGACTCAGGCAAACCCACTGCAACCTGCTGACCATCCCATGAAGCCTCACAGATGTGGACAGGTACACTCAGCAAGCAGCCAGAGAAACCTAAACCAGTTACAATCACAAACAGTAAGTTCTGTACAGGTAAAACATTAGTACAACCATTGCATCTGTCAAAGACACAAGCTCTTGGCACCCTTATTCAACATATCTTCTTACAAGGCAGAGGCATAGACAGTTTATACCATAGGCACCGAGACTAAGAATTTTTCTTCCAAGCTCACTACATGCCTCCGTTGTACTTAGCTCATGCAAGTGGCACTCTTATTCAAAGATTTAGAGTGATCAAAGTAAAACTGAATTAATCCAAAACAGTTTGCAAACCCAGTGGTTTTCTAGAGTTCTCGCCAAAAAACTTCAAATTTTATTCAGACTTTACATGCTAGCACAGATTAGGCATTGTTACAGTTCCAATCTAGCACAGCACATTATAGCATAACATGATGTCATGGTGCCAAGAAGTCAAAACATCTGCTGAGCTACCATCACCATAACTTGAGTTTCTATGAAGTACAAAAGTTTAACTTGAGTTTAGTGCATCTTAAAAACAAATTTCCATGTTACACTAATATATTCTGACAAGTATAAGTGTTAAGTCTTGTACACCTTAGCATAAACACTTATGCACAAGACCAGAGTCACAGAAACTGAACAAAAGCATCTTCAGAGGTCATCTAGTTCTTCCCACCATTATTCTGTAGTGCAGGTACATCTACAAGAGGCCCCATAGATTTATGGGCATTCATACTTGACCCATGCTTGCCAGCTATAAAATGCACTCTATAAAGCTCCTTGTGAAGTCTGTAGATGAAGTAGTGTTGGGCAATCTTACTTCTAGGGAGATCTGTTGTATTGTCTAAACTTACTCCTTCTCTTTAGCAGCTGTATTTCATCTTTTCTTCCCCTCTGACTGAGGCCAAACAGGTAATTTCCTTTATTGTCCCCCCCTTGGGTGTCATATTTTCTAGACCCAGTTGTGGATTTAACTCCAGTGATCCAGAGGAAGGATCAGCCTCCTCCATCTTAGCTTAATGGCCAGAAGAGTGAAGCAGCAAATCCCCCTGGAGTCAGTAATTTTTATCCTGTGACCTAGGAGACATCATTCATGTCGCAAAACTTGGATGATATTTCTGGAGCAAGATGTGAAATATTAATTACTGGATGCTGGGCCCATGGAAAGCATTCCTGTTTATCACCAACTCCCACCAAGGGCAACAAGGGCTTTATGCAAGCATCTTGGACACAGCCACGTTAGACTTATCAAGTCCAAACTGACAATTGTCTAGAGCATTAGGCTTACCTATAAGCATCCTTCAGGAGGATGATGGGTATCATCCAATAAAGCCTAAGGTGCATGCAGCAGACAAGTATAGTTTGGGGTACTTAGTTAATATTTAGTTGTGCTTTTTGTAGCAACTAGAAGGTTTTCCTGCTGCTTAACATGTTTCCATGATATTTTAATCAGTTGCTTATCTGTCACAATCCAGTCTGGCTATATTACTGTAATCATCTAGATTAGAAATGAGAATAAACCTGTGCTATCTGGCACACAAACGTTTGTCCCCAACCTCAAAAACAGAGAGGGCAAAAAGAAAATGACCAATTGGCCCCACTGCCATGTCAGTCAGCTTGTATGCCAATTGCACCACAGACATACAGCCTGCCGTCAGAGTTTAAATGCACACCTTCATTTTCCAGGGTTTTACACAAGTTTTGTCAGTCACTTTACAGAAGTACCATTTACTTGGGCCCACTGTCTGAGACCACTTTTAGTCCAGCACTCTGCACAGGACGGTTACAGCTAATAAAGGTACTTTTTCTAACCTAGCAATAGCTTTGGACCAGCTGCCTTCACTAAAAGAAGGACCAGAAAGACATTTTGCCCTCTTCCTCCCCAGCATGTAGATATGTAATATGTTCTGGAGACTTGGAATATTTGAAACAAGAGATAGTAATTTGTCTTTATGGGCTGCATCAAATGGTGGATTTAAGACAGTTGGAAGTATACAGAGGAAGGGTAGGAATGAGGAAACTTAGTTTGCTTCCTTGGTAACAAAATCTACAGCACAGCAGGAGAACAGAGCATGATAATTAGGGAATTACAGCTGTTAGTCACAGAAAATATGCTGCAGTTGCAGGTCAGGGACCTGAGGTTGTGGCACAGGAAGGAAAACTGTAATTTAGAGTCTGCAAGAACTCACTGCATGCATTAGACTTCTTGCTACTTATAGCATCTCTACACCTGTTCCAGGGTGGAAATCAAACAGACAAGAACATAGATCAGCAACAAGCACCAAGGAAAGAGTCTCCACAAGAGTTGGGACAAGAACTACTTTCATAAGAACTATTTTTAATAAGAAATGGATATTCTATCAGCTCTTGTTCATTGCCCCTCCTTCTCTGTTGGCAACCCTATTTCTAAGCAGGACAATCAAAAGCATGAACTTTAAGATGAGGGAGAGGCCAAAACTCGATCCACAGAGTTATTCTGAGATATAGCAGCTCCCTTAAGAAGTACCAGTTGTTACAAGGGACATATAACACAAATCCCACTGAAACAGGGCTTTACTTGGAGACCTCTGTGTATAAAGCCAGAGCCCTGCATTAGTTTCCTACAAGTGGTAGCTGTTCCTGAAGGAACTGAAGGATACAAAGGGCAATAAAAGCCTCAGATTGAAGACAATGCCACTTTATTTTCCTAGCCTTCACCTTACAAAAAACCAGTTGGCAAACTCCAGTCAAAGGCACAAGAACAAACCCAATAGATACCTGCAACAACATCTTTAATGTTAATGTTGCTTTAAGCAACTCTGACCGTAGTTTGTCCAAATGCCATGTAAAGGAGAGGACCTGTTGGTATAGTTTATGACCAAGACACTCACCAAGCACCTTCTGTGAAATGCTATGCCACCAATGGGAGCTGGTCCCATCCCAGAGGACCAGGGTGTGCTATAGCTACTGCACACCAGAAACCTTCACCTGACTTCAGCTGTCCCCAAAGCTGGCCCAGAGGCTGTCATGACCACACGCTTTGAGAGGTGGCTTTTTATCTGGACAGAGACCTTATGGCATTTTCCTCATCATACTCTAGTGAAGTCCTACACAAACCATGTCCAAAGCAACTTGAAAACTGGACTCCCATTTCGGTTGAGAAAGAGGGGCTTTTCCAGACCTTGAAGAGTGTTAATATTCTTTCAGTGAGTTAAGCAAATTCATAGAAGACAAACACATTCACACTGCACTGATATGCATGACTCTTGGAAAAGCTAATCTATTAAACTTGGTGTGCTTTACTGTAACCTTTGATCCAGCTAAATCCTCCATAAGGAGTTCCTCATTGCCACTCCACTTGAGGGGAATTCTTATTTGTTTACTTCTCCAAATCTCCTCCACCCTTTGTTCTGCACTGGTCATGTTTGGGTTAGTTTTTTAGATAATCTTCCTTTACTAAAATTTTAGTGCATGGAAAAAGCATCTTTCTTCTTTCTCTATCCTTAAATCAAGTTGCTTCAGAGACAGAGGGCTGACTCTTACAGGTGAGAACCGGAGCATAAGGGAACCCAAACTTGCTGAGGAACAGAAGAAACACCCACCACACCCTGAGGCTGACCACAAGCCTGTCTCCTTCAGACCTGCACCTGTACAGCCTGACCACACCACTCAGACTCAAAGGGTAATACCAGGAGACCTCAGGCCATGAGGCTCAAAGCTTTCCACAGGGCCAAACTTGCTCATTCAAGTGTTAATAAACAAGACTTCCAGCATTTGCTTGCTGTACCAGCTAGCAGCTTTGCATTGCATCTCAGCCAAACTCATTCTTTCCATGGAAGAGCAGCTATTAATAACTTCCTATCCCCCAGCCCAGCCTGCTGACCAGTAGCCAGGCCTCCCCAGTTCTCCTTGAAGGCTGGCAGCATGCCATGCAGATCAACTAATTCAAACTATTTTGGGCAGTAAGGTGTTTCAGTGTCCTAGACCCTCAGACTGCCCTAAGCCAGCCTCTGTTTCAAGGTGAAATCACATGAATTCACTCACTGCTCACAGTTGTGAGAAGTGTCACAGCAAGAGCTCAGAGGTGAGCAACCCCCTGGGCTCTGGGGTAAAACCCCATCCCTCAGTACTCTACCAGCTGTCTGGATGTCATGTTTTCCTGACCTTGTGAGCTCTGGTGATAAGTGGCAAGCACTTACCCCCAAACAAAGGGGTAAAATACTTTCATTCTCCTTGGTGAGTTGTCCAACCTAGGACCTGTGCTTCACTGAGCATTAGCTGTCAGCCAGATGGTTTACTCACTTGGGGGCTGGGGAACTCATGCCAAATGCTTGATTGAGACTTCCTTCCTTTCCTGCCTTGTTTCTAGTTATTAGCACACTGGCAAAGGCAAGCTGGCTCCCAGTCTCTACTCAGAAGACAACCTGTATTCTCAACCTTATTGAGATACAGCCTCTCAGAAAAGGCATTGCTGCCATTTGGGATAGAATTTCTTTACATTAAGAACAAATACTAGCTGAGATGCACCTCAGTCTTGTAGCCTTTTCACCAGAGCCACTTAACCATAATAATGTGATATTTGGTTTTAAAAACTTCCAGAGGAAAATTGTAATTTGCATTTTAGAGTCCCATGCATTGACTTGCCCAAGATGTACCTATACCCACTAGTTTTCTTGCTGGTACTTGTGCAGTCATTTCGCTAGGGGAGACAAGGATTCACCAGGTCTTGGTGCAATGCAGCCAATACATCTCAGTAAAGTTTCAAGTCAATCCTGATAGTGCCAAGTGCTTGATGCCATTTTTAGCAAGTATTTAAGGACAGATCCTTCCCCAAATAGATGAGAAGAGCCAATCAGCAGCTGTTTCTCTGGAAAGATTTTGCCAGCACTACAAATGCTCCATATGGAAGCAGAAAGATGCTAGTTCTGAGCAATAAACGCATGTCAGATGACACTGCCACTAAATATACCTGGTGACTGTTAGCACAATTGTTTTGCTTCCAGTCTGGTTCCCCTCTTTGGTGTGGGCAGCAAGGGTATCTTAAATGAAACGGCCCCAAGATGAATTTAGTTTAATCACCAAGTGTGAAGGGGGGGGCCAGGGAAGAAGGGAGGAGAACCATTATTAAGTGTGGAAACTAATACAAAAAGCTGCTGGGATATTAATAGTGTGCTGAACTAATAAGATGCAGTCAAAGCTATGAAGTTTCTGTAACACCACAGCAGCTGCTACTGTGAAGTAAGAGACTAGAGTGGATCTGTGTATTTACAGCAGTTATCTGAAAGCCTGGGCATGTAATTCCACTCAATCCCCACCAACACAAATACATTAAAAGCAGACTCAAAAAGCTCCTGTAAACTGACTAAGGACAATAGCTAAAGTTTCCACAAGAAATCATTCATAGCATTACAGCTATTCTCACATAGATGGGCTAAGAGCCTTGCTGGACCAAACATGGAGCAGAAGCTATTGCTGACAGCAGGCTAGCCTGTAGCAGCCCAAATACCTTCCAGCCCTCTTGATGGTTTAAAAAGCCTTCTGGGACAGGAACTTTTAACATAAAGAAGTCTGCCCCATAGAAGTTATGCTAGACAGTGACGGTTTAAAAGCCTTAGAACTGCATCAGCTTTTTTTTTTTTTTTGCATGCACCTACAGGCAAAGCTGGTTTGTCTATTACGAGATGAGATGAGGCATCTGTTTCCTTCAAGAGTTCGATTCTGGAGACAAGAAGCCCCTTTGGCCAAGCTCTGAGCCCTGCTTCAGCTGCCTCGAGAACTGGAAGGCCAGCAATGCCTGCACCATTCAGGGATACACCAACCACATGGAGAAGGAATATCAAGGCCCAACTTCACACCTCTGAAAAGAGAAATCAAGTTTTTCTTTGGAAGTGTTATCTCCACACTGTTTCTGGCAGAGCCAGAGGAGGTCAGGGATGTAGGCTCTGCACAGACTGCTGAGCTAACAAGCAACAAGGCCACTTACTAAGTCTTTGAAGGGTTGGTGCTATAAGCAATCCCTCAGAAGTAGGTCTGCCCTAGAGCTTTTGTTTTGGAAAGAGCAGGGGTTTGCAGCCTAACACAGGCAGCTGAGCATTTGTATGTCTGCTGCTCAGCTCTTGCTTTTCCCCAGACTCACTGCAGTTACACTTGCCGATGGTGGAGTGACTTGGCCTCACTGCCTGGCAAGTGCATTAGACCCAGCTGCAATTCCTTGGTGCTTCATATTCTTCCATTTGCTTGAAAGACCTGATGGACATTTGAGAGACACCAAGGCCTTAGAGAAGGAAGTAGTGCAAAGGCTGTTTTGGTAACAGCCCTAGCAGACAGCTCCGGGCTGACTACTCAAATGCTTTAGGCTCATGAGCCTTCATGAAGTAACCAGGACACACACCTTCTTCTGTCAGCAGATCACAAGAAGGGCCCAAGCGCAAAGAACAGGCCCAGGCAGAGACACATCCCCAGAGAGCTAGGGCAATGCTCACAGCACCCACCACCAGGGTGGGAACTCCCTACACTAGCTGGTAAAGGGCAGCAACGTGCTCACCAATAGCTCTGTTGCACCTTCTATGCTCAAAAGCCACCCATGGGCTTTTACACATCACCACAACCTTGCAAGAGGCTGCAGAAGCCTACATGATTGATACCCCTTCACAAAGCACAAGAAAGGCAGTATTCAGTGAACCCTATGGAAGAGGCAGGGAAGCCTCAACACACCATACACATGGCACCTGCCATGCTAGGGGCACACTAGGAAGAGCTGCAACCAGAATAAGCACTGGTATTGCCCAGAAACACCAGTTCTGGGTATGGACCAGGATCCCATTATGGAATGAGCAGATAAGCACAAAATATGAATATATTATGGATTTGAAAGTAGATGAACATGGTCTCTATACAAGAATACTACAGTCAAACAGGATCACCATGATCCCCTTGGACTCCTTAAGATAAGCGGTAGCCCCAAAGTGCCTAACGCCCTTGCCATGGTTAACTATTCCAGCAAGAGCTCTCTGAAGGCTAAGCAGTAGCCTTGTGTTAGATAGCAAGTCATTAAGAGAGCAGCAAATGACATTTCGTTAAGGAAGCTTTAGAGAAGAGTTACAGTTTTGAAAACTCATTTTAAGCTTTTGTCACTGGCAGGGAAGGGGAGAAGTCAGGTTACTTAACTGCCGTTATGACAATTATCAAATGGAAGAGACCAGTGACTTGAAGAGAACATTGCAGTTCATAGCAAAATTCCACTATGCTTTTCATTAGGTGTGTCCAATTACTTCCAGTTGAATTAGCCAGACAGTTGAAAGCAGGTTTGCAGAAAATGAGTTTAATACTATTATCAAGTGGAAAAGAGAAAACAAGGAAATATTAGTTTCCCATGAAATAGTCACAAAAGTCTAAAGCTACTTTGGAGATCTCTCAGACCCTGCAGAATCTTTCAGGCTTCTTATGTACTTCATTGACAAGATTCAGGACTCCAACATAGCGCTTAATGTTAAATTTGTGCAACAGTTCTAGGAATAAAAACCAAGAACTTAATAGGGTTGGCTCTGCTAGACCCAACTTCAAGTGCACTTTCAGGCTACTGAGCAACTGCAGATGCAGGCAGATGGCTCATAATGACATTATTCTACCAACTTACTCATACCAAGTATTGCTAATGGAGCCATGCAAGTAATATTACAAACCCTCTCCCCAGTCCTACTGGGTTCAGTGACCATTCATATTGCAAACTAACAAGTCAGCTTCAGCACCTTCACCAGTTAGGCCAGAAGGCAAGCAGGGAAAAGAAAATAGGAGTGATACCATGCAACTCTACCATTGGTAGCGTGGGCTGTAGTTTTCTCTGAAAGTTTAGGCAATCCTGCCGACTCAGACAAGTTTCTTCCAGAAAAGCTTAGTTTTTTTATCATACTGACATGCAGAAAGAGGGGCTTCATCCTATTTACAATATCCAGCTCCAATAAAAGCAGAAAGTACATCATCCTACTTGCAATAGGACACTTCAAAAGCAGAACATATCGAAACCTTGTTGAAGAGATGCTTTAACCCCTTTACGTATGGCAAAACTGTGAAGGCCTATTCATTTAATCTCCACTTCAAAACAGAGGTAGGGAGGGGTGCAAGCACTAACCTGAGGACAGAAAGCTTGAAAGAGCCTGCCCCTTGCAGTAACCCCAGGAGAGCTCCTCCACAGACACCCCGAGGCTGAAGAGCACTCCCACCTGAGCCCAGTGCCTGCTTACCCCAGCCTTTCCTCCCCCATTGAACCAGAAAGGGCCAGCCCCCGCTGAGGCAGCCCTTGGGAGTGCTGAACAGCATTACATACACAACAGAAGAACAGCAGCTCTGCACTGTAAGGAGACAGGCATGCCACTGGTTTCAAGGCATACTGCTGTCAAGTAAGCAGCAAGTTTCTCAGTGGCAGTTTATCCAGCCTACCAAACACCAAGGGTAGTTTGTGCTCCAAATTTGATCATTAGCTGCCTAAACACCATGCAGCTTAAGGCTATTCTCTAGAAGCAGACCAACTGGGGCCTATTCTTTCATTGTCAGAAAAAGAGGGGGAGAGATCTACATGGAGGGCAAATGAGAGCCCAAAGCGCACCTATGCCTAGTTCCCCTATTGCCTGCACCTTCTCATTACTGAGGGGGATTAAGTCTGGAAAAAGCTTGATTATCTGGAACAGTGCTATGATCCTACACTTTGCCTTTTTGCAGTTGGGTAGAACCAGACTGGGTGCACAGCAGTGCAGGGTGAGCCATGCACACATGACTGAGATCAGAAGAGACACTAATAAAACCTCCAGGGCTTTCTCAGACCATCCTGTCATTCAGTATAAGAATCACAGAGGAAACAACTCCACCTTTACCTGAGCTAGGCACTGAAAATAGTCAAGCTCCAACATTAAACGAGCACACACTCGCTCAAGCACAAGTTAGTAGTGCAGAAATAGGCTAGGTGGTTTTTATATTAGCATCCGGTTTCAACCAGAAAACATCAGCTAGATCAAGAAGAGTCAGTCATGTTTTACACTGACCAAGATAAGAGTTTAAGGAGAATTTCACCATGGTACTCCTTTGTTCAAGGCAGAGTTTCAACCAGGAGGCACCAAAGACTGTTGTTCTCATGGCAGAAAGCTTATTCTTCAAAGCAACATCTGCTGTCATTTACAATAGCCATATGAATACTCCAAGCCCTTACTACCACATACTCATAATAGAGTTAAAGGTTATAATACCTAGACAATCAGAATATGGTAATCCATGATATTATCAGAAACATAAGTGAATAGGATGCCTGCATTAAACTTTATGCAAAACAGTTTTCAGTGATGCTATCCTGACTATGCAGGAGCCAGGAGAACATTAAGATTTCATAGACTTTTAAAGAAAGTACTTTCCCCACACATACATACATTCAAGGAAAAACCCACCACTGCACACAGTGCCAGGAACCAGTTGCTGCTGCAGCAGATCAAGGGTGTCTCAGCCATTCCAAGGAAGAGCATTTCTATTGCTACTTTTTGCAACTGCCACAGCAACCACCACAGTGGAAAGCACTGCGCTCATACCTACTCAGCAAGGGCACTGGAAGATAAAATCCTTTTACATGAGAGCTGCTACAATGCATTCTCTCCGCCCGTGCAGCTTTGTAGCTTAATTGAAGTTCATGCATATAGTTCTGGGCTATAAACATTTGCTTTACTAATCAAATCATTATTCCTCTGATACATTTGTCTTCATCCACAGGCAGATTTCTGCATCGACCACACCTGTAAGCTTTTCCCATCCTGTGTCCGGACCAGCCACTGCTTAATAATCAGAATCCAATCAGAGAAGGTCTTAAAACTCGCTAGGAAAAACGGGTAATGAATTTAAACCCTATATACAATAAACTTCAGATGTGAGGCCATGGACTGAAAAAAAAAAAAAAAAAGTGTTGAATGCACAAGTACAAGGAAACAATGTTCACAAGGAAATGAGCAAAATAACCAGACTGAAGAAACAGTGACAAGCAGGTCACAGAAGTGATATTAGCAGAATTATTTGCTATATTGGGACTTTACCTGCAAACACCAAAATCAGAAATTTACTGACTCTACAGAGAGGTCAGAGACCAGAAGTATTTCCATTTACTTCCATCTAGTCACAAAAGTATCAGAGTGGGACTAGATTACAGTTGTAGGTCCCTTCCAACTGAAATATTCTATTCTAATTCTCTTCCACCATGATGATCTCCAGAAAAGGAAACCCAGTCAGTGCCACAAGACTGTCCAATGGTACAGACAATTTTTGCAGCTTCCTGGTTTTTTGAGAATTTTGGGTTCCTACCAACCAGCAGGAAACTTCAAAGCTGTGACAACAGTCCTGATCTAGTAGAAAGTTATTTTATTGCTTTGTCCTGCACAGCGTGAAAGCTGCATGACAATTGTGCATGGAAAAAAGTCTTAGGAATAACAGATTTGAGCATTAAAATTGAAGTTCACACAGGAAACATTGGCTAAGAGACAAAAGTGACATTAAGGTGAAATTTACTATTAGAGTCTCCTAGATCTGTGTCTCTTGACCATACTCAGTGACAAGCAAGAGCAGTAATCAGGGTCTAGGAAGAACCACAACAGATAACATGTTCGGCATTCTCCACGCAACTGGAGGTCTACCCCAAGTGTTTTAAGTCTCAAACTGAAAGTACTTGGAAACTTGTGGGATTTATTATTCCTGATATATGCACCAGAAGTAGAGCTCCAGTAAAGATGAGAACATACAGACATAGTAAAGACTCCTAGGTTGCTGTACAGCAAGCTGACCATGATGGGACCCTAAAGGCTCTCACAACAGAGATCTGCAGTTCGATGTCTGAATCCAACTCTTGTTCTCACAATCCCTAGATGGCTAGGACTTATGTGAATGACTTTATATTCCTCTATTTCTGGAAGTCTCTTCCAGACTTCCTTTCTGTACTTACCTTGATTCCTGTAGCATCTTTTACTTGATAGTCTAGAGATGAGCCAGAGTAAACAATGAACTCACGTTCCCTAAAAAAAATTTCTACTGAAGAGCAAGCAGCAAGTTACTGGAACCAAGTTGAGCACAGGTGGGAAAACAAAAGGACTCTGCCTTTCACTACAAAGGTAGCCACACAGTCAGGTCTTACATACAGACCTCCTTTCCATGTTGTTAGGAGATGATGACCAAGAGATACAGTTGCAAGGCAGATGTGATGAACACAACAGCTCCATTCCCTTTTCCTGTGTACCAGGTGGCTGCACACCTGGGGATCCTGCCTGGATTGCTGGGGCTACTCCCAGGTCTCACCCACAGCCTGTTACTGCCCCCGATCATTTTGCTCAAAACGCTTTGATGTTTTCACCATTTCCTTGGGGCTGACTATGACTAGCTATCCACTGTAGAGCCTCAAGCCTGCAGTGGAAAGAGGTTGGCAGGGGGAAGAAAATGGTTTGCACATGAGCTCAGTACCCCCATTTCTGAGCAAACACCCAGAATTGGGCAATTGGTTGGCCACTAGCAGTGAAGGCAGCAAAACTTGCTTGTTGCACCATAGACCATAGGTGACCAGAGTGATAGAGTCTGCCCCTTTCCTTGAGTCCCCAGCTCCTTCCAGCTATGCAGGGCTCATCCATCAAGAATTTACCACTCGCTCCATCTCCACATTTTTGCCAGTGAGGGAGAAGCAAGGAGACAGAGGGGCTACTTGTCTGGTATTTTTTGCTCCCTGCTTCCATAGTGCAGTGATATCCTGAACAATGCCAACCAACCTCTACCCGATTTTCGTGAGTCTTAACTCAAGAGACCTCACAACACCCCCGTGCGGTTAAGAAAAGGATATTGGCTCATGCCACCCACCACTGAAACAGACACCCCTAGGCTGGAACAAAGCAGCTGTATGACACCACAGAGCAACACTTCACAGCATTTTAGGCTAGAGAGCAATTAACCTCTGGCTGAATCCCCTTAGCTCCAAGCTACAAAAAAGAGTGTTTGTTCTGTTTTCTTCTCTACCCCCCACCTCCCTCAAGCCTGCACAGCTCTGGTGTTCTCATTAGCTCACTGCCCAGGCTGCTTTCTGGACTCTGAAATGGAGAACAACAGTTGTCATCAAATTAATGGGCTGTTTATTCAGATATTAATTTTGGTTTTTCTTGCTTCTGCTCTAGAGTAGTAGCAGCCGATTCAGGCAAAATTAGGGTGAGGCTGTAGTGCATTGTGTTTCTGTTCAGACAGTAAATACACTAGAGCTGAGATCTACTTGAGATCTCAGCTGTACTTTAAAGCGAGTTCAGGAAGTTCAGGCAAGGTCCTCTGTACAGGTCTGAAAAGACCAACTACTTCAGCTGAGGTAAGACATCTTTCTGTTCATCACTGTTTCTTTCCAGGTCTGACTGACATTTAGTACTATTTTCTGTACTTCCACGGAACCTTCATCTTCAGGTCCTGCCCTAAGACAGAGCTTCCCAGGATCCAAGTCTGCCAGCTACATTGTGAAAGCCTGGAAATCCTAGTGGAGTCAGATGTCATTTAGATTTTTAAGCCCTGAATGAACATCCTGTATAGAACAGGCAAAGAGTGAATGATTTAAAAAAAAAGTCAGAAGGCAGGTAAGTGAAGATTTAGAAATATAATCTGGGTCTGACTCATCAAGCAGGATTCCCCCACTTTCACCCTGAGCACACATTTCCAACTTCATCTACCTCAGAGGCAGAGAATGGGTTCCTGTCAAAGACTACCACCAATTTAAGACACGTCTGGTGCCCGACTCCTGTCCTTGAAGGACCATTATCTCCATCCTCTAGGCTTACTGTAGTCAACTCTTGTGCCACACCAGTGTGGCCACCTTTGTATGCACTCAGCACAGCTCTCTGCTTCTGCAGAGGCAAAAATTGGTTTTGTGTTGCCCTGAATTCAAGTCGGACTAGTTCCCAGTCAACATCAAGGAGATGCATTAAATGACCTTAGGGGTTACATTAAACAGTATATTAGCAGCTTTATATTTCTAGGTGCTGCTTATCATCTTAATCCTATTAATCTTCCACACTGTTCCTTAAAGCATGTTCATAAACACACATGGTTTGTAACTGCATCACTTCAAGCAGTTAAAAGAAACCACTCTGACACCTTCATTTTGCTGCATGCTTCTAACATGAAGTTTTCTCAGAGCACGCTCTGTTCTGAGCCATCAGAAATTAGAAGCTGTGGCTGAGGCTGTGGTCACCTGCAGGAGCACTGGGCAAGCAAAGCCAGACCAGCACCAGTTTATGAACTGCAGGGGCAGGGTGCAAAGTCAGCTTGACACAGAGGCAACATATTTGGTGCTTGGAAGGCACCCTCAGGAGTGGTCTTTCCAGTAACCTTCAGGCACCACTAAGACCTGCCTGGCCATAGGACCAGTAAGTATACCCCTCCCCCCCAAGTTGGTGAGAAGAGCAAGCCCACTACAGATCCTCAACCCTAGGCCAAAACCTTTTGTTTCTATCACCTGAATGACATGAGACCTTTCACCAGCCCTTCCCAAATTAGGGTTCTCAGTTTAGGAGTGAGCCAGATTAGAGACACAAAGCTACCTGGGTTTAACTCTGCCTCTTGGCTTGGCTTCAGGTAGTTACTCATGTGAGCCTGTCAGTCCCAAAATCTGGTCACAGGCAGCAAGGGTCCCTGGGCCATACTCTGCCTGGCCACCGCACCGTCCCTTGGGCTGCCAAACACCACAGGCTGTACCTGTACAAGAGCACATGTGGTGCCCAGCCAGGTCAGCAGCAGGAGTGCCACTGAACTGCTGGCAGCAGATAGCCCCTTTCCTAGGTGCTACGAGAGTAGATTTGAGTATAACCTGACACTTTCCAACTCCGATTGTGGGTCTGATTAATTCAAACATGAGTGTTACATTCATCTTTTCCAGTACCTGAAGTCCATTTTGCCTTAGTTATCTACAGAAAAGGCTGCGGTAAGTGCTCAGAAGTCAGAAAACAAAATTAAGAGTCAAAACAAAGCAGTGCTTTCCTTTAAGTCAGCCTCACTAAAGCAATGCAGGCAGGAAAAGAGAGCCTGCATTAGCAGATACTCTGCTAGTGGGCTTAAAGGAGAAAGAGTCCATAAAACCTCCAGGCATTCCAGCAGGCTGGGTACCCAGGATCACTTTCACAGTTTAGGAAACAGTTTCACCTCAACCCCCACAAGTTGACTTTGGCAGAACAGAGAAAATTTGTGCATAACAGCCATGTTTGTGCTATGAGTAATCCAGTACTCTTAAGTTAATGTTCCACCAACAAAATGGAGCAAAACATCAGAGGACAAAAAAAGAACTAAACCACATTAAAATGATATTGATGAGACTTTCCTAAGTCAATTTAACAAGATCCTTCTACCCATGGAATTTCATAATTCTGTGCATCTTCACATCTTTCCCACATAATTTTCAGTTTTACACATTATCACATTTTTCCAATACACCAGAAGCAAAGTACATATGCTCAGGCTGAAACAACAACATATCCTGGGCAATTAAATGGGGGAGTATCTTCTTCAGAAATAACCAAACATGGATCTTTTGATTACTCACAGCTCAGTGAAAGAAGAGAAGGTGAGTGACTCTACATTTACAGACAACATACATAGCCTTATATCTTCCTTTTGCTTTCCATTTTGTCAAGCTTATTGCATACACTCAGAGCTAATCTCATTGAACTCTGCAGTTCAGGTTTGAGACCCACTGTGCACCTGAACATGACACGAGACTATTGCCTGCTGCTGGCCAGCAAGGGAAGGAACAGCACACTGGGACAGCCAGAAGTGGAAAGTATTGCTTATATACCTGCTATCTTACCCAGTCAGCTAGGTTAAAAAAAATTCAGAGTACTGCATTTAGGGGTTTGTAGCTAAGTTGCATTTCTAGTTTTTATTCATTTTGTCTTCCAACTTAACTAGTTACAGCAACTCTCCAAAAGAAAGAGTCTAAGCAAACACAGACTTAAGCATCTGAGCAGAAAAAATCAGGAGTCTCATCTGTGTCCTATAAATGCTCCAAGACTGCACATCAATACTCTGCAAGGCTTGCTTTCATCTCTTAGAAGAGAAAGCAACTTCAGCAAGTAATTTGTGCCATAACATGAAAATTAGGTCAGGTACCTTACCTATATTGCAGTCACACTTGTGATCAGTTCAGAAGCCCTTGGAGATATAGCAGCTTCTGGAAATAAAAACTAATGGATTTAGTCAAATAAGCTGTAAATTGGGGTGTGGGAGCAGTGAGAAATATTTAAAGGCTAATGAGGAGTTTGAGTCCAGTGGAAGAGAGATGCCTGCTTTTCTAATGAGACAAGGTGCCTATTTCTAGCCCAGCTGGGCCAGGTAACACAAACTGTTATAGTTTGCTTATATTTAAAAGCCTGAATCTAGAGCCAGTGACAAGCTGGCTTTGCCACAGCAAGTTGTTGAAAGAAATGAAAGCATGAAGTACAGGTTTAAGTTGTGGTATGTCTTTAAAGTTCTTGGGCCATTTGGTGTTAGAAGGATCTACAGACAAAAGGAGAAATAACACATTAAGAAGTGTGTGGCATCCAAGTTCATATAGCTCATGGCTTTGCAAGTTCTCACAGAATTAGCACATTCACTGCATTAAAGGGTGGGTATATAAATAGACCATACGTTTGGCTGCATTAATGCCATGCTTATTAGTACTGATAATATTCATGGGCAACCCTTTTCTCATATCTCTTCCATACAGACATTGTAATATACTAAGCTATATCAAGTAGTTCATGGGTAGATGCTTCCAACAGTAGCTGAAGCTTTGCCTTCCAAAATTCACTCACTGTGCCATGAGTTCAGAAGTGCAGGACCACCTTGCAAAGGATGAGTGCTCAGCCTCCCAAGGAATTTGAGAGCAAAGACAGGAGCTGATGTAGTGATGAGGAAGTTCAAGGCGACTGATGGCTTCCCAACATCTGAAACATACCCGGTAAGGACAAGGTCACCAATCCTTAGGCAGCAGACACAGCATAAAACCCTAGCACAGTTTATGCCTGACAGATGCAGACAGATGGGCAGGCTGTGCTCAGAGGGGCAAGCAGTTGCATGCACCACACTTGCCAGCATCAGAAGTTCTGCAGCTTTTAGGCTGACATGCGACTGCAGTTTTTCAGTATAGAAACAGGATGACTCCCTATGGTTACTCATACCTCCAGGGTCCAAGCCAACACAAGGAAAAAAAAACATCCTCTCTCCTTGCTGGTCCTGTCCAAAAGGTCAGCCTAGGCATGGATTCATTGCTGAAAACCTGGAGCTGAAGAGCAGTCTATCAGGACTCCCTGCACACCAATTAGAATAACTAGCACAGAGTGAAGATGAGCCACTCCACAGGAAGGGCTGTAGAGGCAATTAACTTCTCTGGAGCAGAAAGAAAAGGTGCAGCTCAGAGCTTCATATAGGTTCTCCACAGACTGTTCCCAAAATGGTGCAGCAGACACTACCCCATCTATGCTCCCTGCACGCACATACACACTGAAGAGCTTTGAAGCAGCATTCCCCAATATGGGAGTAAAAGTGTTAACCCCAGCTCCCATGCTTATGCTCCTACCAGCCAGTAACTCTCACTGTGTCAGTCACACATGCAGCACACAGGCTTCCCCAGCTCTCCCCATGCCCATACATACAGGTTTTTGCTGTTGCAAAGAGAAAAAGGGAAGAAAATCAAGGAAAATATACTCAGCCCAATGTTATCTGGCAATGCTTATAGAGTGAGAGCACGTATTAAGCAGCTAGTGCAAACCCACTATGCAATAACCAACTGACAAGCTCCTGGAAGATCTATAAAGTGTCCTTTCATTCTTGCCTGCCCTCAGCTGGGCAGGTGCAGGCAGTAAGGCAGGAGTGTAGAAAGAAAGTCTTAGCCCTCCAGACAGTATAGTCTCCAAAGCTGGTATTATGGTCAAATAGCACAACCCATAAACCAGCCCTTTTCTGTCTGTCATCATTCTTGCCTTATTGTCCTGGGCTTTGCTTTGTTCACTGTGAGCAGGCATGATCCAGTTCTCAGCCACATGCCAGCAAACGTGCTGGCATGCTGCCCAGCCTAAGCACCATGTAGGCAGGATGGCGCCTCCAATACTTAAAACAGTATTTAATGTTTTACATCATTGTGGGCCTGTAGATTATTTTCTAAATCCATGAAGCAACAGTGGATGAGCATGTGGTTTGCTAATGCTGCACAAGGAAATAATGCATGAGGAGAAGAGATTAGTGTGGAGCACTTGAAATTACAGTTGGCATTAGCTATAGAATAACATATAGCATGCAATGACCTACTCCTCCCAGGCTCCACAGTGCATCCAACAGCGGACTTTTAGGAAAAGCGCATATGGAAGGAAGTCTGCCTTAGCAGCAGACAGTTCGCTATTCTAGTTGTACCCTCCCAAATCTTTGAAGAAAAGTTTCTTTCAGAACTGCTTAGATGAGTAGAATTGCTAAATATTAGCAGGGACATTGTTTTCAAAAGAGATGACATAGGTGTAAGGTAAAAACCTCAAATACAAGCCTGTTTTTCACGCACAAGGAAAAAATCAACATGATAAGGAACGACATACTCTGGTTGATGCTGACACATACCACAGACCTCAAGTTTATACTTAGAGCATCAATGGATTGTTCTTTCTACCACTAGTGTTAAAAATCACCTTAAAGACCTGATCAAATACTATGGCACTGAAGCGATTAAGATAGTGGTATAAAATGCAAAAGTTCAAGAACAGTATCATAAGTGATAATATCTGGTATTTGTTAACAGGACAAAGTTGTCTCAAACCACATGAGGATATCTTAACACTGTCTTCCCAGCTCTATTTGCTTGTTCAGCAATCAACTATGTTATGAAATTAATTTTGCAGGATTAGTGCTAAGTCCCTTTTGGTTGCCTTATGTTTGCCACTGGTGAAGGTCACAGCAAGGAGCATATCCGCTTTTCCAGAACAGAAGTCTGACAATAAAAAAAAAAGTCTGTCCAAGATGAACAGTGAGGTCCACCAACCTCAAGGTCAAGTGACACTTAAGTCTCAAATACTGCAGCTCAAGAAGCCACCCATACATTTGCATAGTAACTCCTCAGTAGGTACTTAGAGCTGAGACTAACACACTAGACACTGCAGGTACCTAGATCGCCCCCCACAGCCATCACAAGGAAACAAAGGCAGCAAAAGAGAGAAGTTTCCCTTAAAGATGAGCAGCTGACAAAAAGAGGGATTAGCCATTTCACCACACAAGCAGCCACCTCCGAAATCCAGGTGCCTTGGTCCCACTCGGATCCTAATACAAGTACAGTTCTTGTCATGGTGACTAGCCCTGTGCTTTTCAGTAGAGTCACTTCAACAAGACACTGAAGATTTCGCCCTGGCGATCGGGTTACAGTCATTGACCAGAAGTGACTGAGAGCACCATGGACACCAAGATCAAGTAGAGCATAGCATACAGTCCTTCCCTGGAAGGAGACACTGACAGCAGAGCAGCTTGTCTATGTTTCTGTACCAAAAATCTTCAGGACCAGGCATCAAAGAAAATGTAAGCATACTTAAGTGCATTTCAGTTCAGCAGTTAGTATTTAATTACTTACCTGAACAGACCCTAAACTCAGGTAGCACTGGGCTTTCCCAGCTTATTTGGGGGTGTCCATCCTGCCCTGTCCCCATTCCCCCTCCCCACTGTTACAGAAAACTCTGGATTTTGAAGTTACATCTGCATGGGAACTCAGGTACTGTTCACTATGGTCATTCTTGTTAGCTTTTCCACTTCATATCCCAAAATAGTTCTGACCACTGAATGAAGGATACAGAAACTTGAATTCAGACCCTTCTTTTGCTCTGCCAGGCTCACAGGACAGCATCAGCAGCTTTGTAACATACATGCTCACCCTACCGGCCACATGTAAAGAGGTAGAGACCCCCAACACTCCCTCGCACAGGTGTCTTGGAACTGTACATGACTTCTGAATTCTATGCTGTAAAAAACAGATTTCTTGCTTTTATTTAGAAAAAAAAATTAAAATCCCTCAAATTGAAGCCATCTCTTGTTCTTGGAATACATTAAAGCTTTCTTCATTCTCTAAAAAGTTTGCCTGGCCCCACATAATTTTTCCTTGCCTGTCCAGCCACCAAACTGAAGAAAAATAACCAATTATTCACACACCTCTGGTTTTCAGCAAAAGTCTGTTCAAAGGAAGCTTCATAATGTATCCTTCGGTGCCAGTATTTTCTCAATACTACAAGAGCTTCCCCAGATACACTTCAACACTTTTCCTTTTCAAAGAGGACTGACTACGGAAGTCACCCAGCAGTGCCTTCTCTGCTTATTTACAGTACTGCAGCAAGTGTCATTTGCTCACATGCAGTGCAACTGCTATTCTTTTTGCACTGAAAATTGCACTATTTTACTTAATAGCATTTTTCCACTATTTCTCTGTAGAAGCTTCCAACCATTGCTGGATACAAAAATGCATCTAAACCAGTTGTGCTCCAGAGACATATGCCTACCCTATGATTCCAAGATTATTTCCTCTAAAATTTGATAGGGAGATGTGTACTACTTTGTAGTATGATCCATTTCAACTGTGTTCCAGGAAGGCAGGTAATCCTACACTGTCCCAGTTTTATAAGAATCCAGGCAGTTCGAATTAATAGCATAAAAGTATAGCACTTGCCATAAACATGGAACAGTCACTTTATTGCACTTGTCAAATGCATTCCTCTCTTTGGTCACAGTTATGGTCCAAGAATTTAACAAAAAATTAACAAGCAATTCACAATAAAAAGTAACACAAAAAGAGTCAAAGATGGAGAAAGCATCACATACCCTACATGTTTGAATTCTTGTGGGGTTTTTTCCCACCTGGTTCTCACTCTTAGTTCAGCAAGTTTCTTATAAGCCCCATCCCTTGTTCAATACAAATTCCAGACTGGAAAGGACACCAGAGAGGCTATTCCCTTCAGCCTCCCAATAGATACAGAGTGACTAAACAAGTAGTTCTAGAGGTGTTTACCAAGCTCATTTCAAACTGTTTTTCTGATTGTATCTATACTGCCCCATAAATCAGCCAGCTCATTTCAAACTGTTTTTCTGATTGTATCTATACTGCCCCATAAATCAGCCAGGAAGAAATAGCCATCCTCATCATCTCACCTACTGAAACATAGTCATGACCAGCTTTATGGTGGGCACCACTACCTTTGGGAAGTCTCAGTGCTCCCAGGGCTTAAAGCATCCTGGGCACTTCGCACAGCCTCCAGCTATTACCATCTGCCCTGTTGTGATAGGGGATGACAGCTTGAGAATTATCACCCCCACAAACTCTGAGGGCCAAGTGGCATCTGCAGACAGTCTGAGCTCACACTGAGTGCTGGCTCCTTACATGAATACCAACACAAGGTCCAGGCACCAGCTTAGCAGAGGACTGTCCCAAAATTCACATGCTTCAATGTGTCCATCTTGGACAAATCCTTAAGATCAAGAGGTTCAGAAGCATTCTAAGCCCTGACACAGAGCACCACCTCCAATCAATGAGGAGCATCACCCAATTTCCTTGGGACCATCCAATCTGGAGGAAAGCATCTGAGAGTTGCAGTCCAGAGTTCAGAAGAGAGGACAAGCAACACTTCCACAGCTCCTTTGAAAACCATTGCTGATGGCAAAAGATTAACAGAAGGTGTGACTGGAAACAGAAACATTCAGCTCTGAAAAAAATGGACAGATGCTGCACCCAGGATAAAGATCTGCCCTATTTGCTAAACAGAAACAGAAGCAGTAGCTATGCACAGAATGGCTGACAACATCATTGCCCAGGTTATTAACCTAGATGGCTCATCACACGTACAGCCATGTGCTCACAGCTTGGCTTTGAGTCCCAGATATCTGAGGGAGACCCCACAGGCTGCCGTGCCCACACAAAGCATGGCTGGAACACACAAATCTGCAGCACTGCCGGCCCCACACCCTCATCCTGCTGCCAAGCCTCAAAGCTTGGCCACCAAGCAAACAGTTTAAAGTCTAAAAAGTTCTATTTTCCAGCAGCAAAGAACAACAGTGGATAGAAAGAAGTCTCTAACATGATATTTAGAAAACAACCCCCTTTATTTTTAAAGCACTGCAACTGATCTGAAAAATTCATGTGTTTGCTATAGTAGAACCAAATAGCTGCACAGACCCACTACAAAACAAACAATTTACTATTTTGATGTGGCATGGTGGTGGTAGAAAGCATAATTTTATCTGCTTTTACTGCGCTGACCTCTGAACCTTTGCATTATAATTTGAGAAGCAGCTGCGTATTTAGACTCACAACACCCTGCTACGTTCCTCAGTCTGCCGGGCATGGCAAATGTCACTCTTGGTGATTAGCACAGCCACCGAGAAGGCTGCTGCAAGGGAAGACCTAGTGGCCCCTGCCTGAGACAGGTGCACACCACTGTCACATCCCAAACATGTGTCCTTTGGGCTCGTTACCAGTACTGTCAGCAAAGCAGACTATTATCAGTAAGTGCAACATCACGCAAGAGACTCCCAGTAGTTTGTATTTAGTATCTTAGTGGTGCCTGTCAAAGGCTTATTTTTTTCCAGAAGTATAGCAGGAAGAGTATAAAGATAGAGTAGTGGGGTGAGAGCAAAGACACTGCAGGAAGCTTTTTTTTGTTCTCAAACAGAAAAACAAAGTATCCTATTAAATAGAACAAATTTGAAGTCAGCAAATAGGTTTTCCTTCAAGTCTGCCACAGGCCTAGTCAAGAACTATTCTTGTATGCAAAGTGTAATAGTCATAATATAGCAAAAACTCATGAAGTTTTTGCTGAAAATGAGAAGTTTAAGGACGTAAGTGTCTAATACTTGTCAGTCATGGGTGTATTTTAGTAATCCTACAGGCCCAGGGGTCCGCATGAAGGTCCAGAACAATGCCTGTTACTTGAGAAAGCAAGGGAACCTCCAGCACATTAGCATTTTGGCCCTGATCCAAGAAAGCACTTAAGCACATGCTTAACTTTAAGCACGAGTGCTCCCACCCACATAAAAGGACCACTTATTCACTAAAAATTAAGCATCTGCAGAAATACTTTACTGTATCAGCTTCTTTGCTGAGCATCTTACAGGATTATACCCTATCAAGTGACCCTCTGAAAAAAAAAAAAAAAACAAAACCAAAAAACACCCCACCTAAACAGAAGTTGACTTCAGGCAGGACTGCTGATTGCCAAGAGCTGCCTAAGCACATGTGGCACTCCCCTATGGAGGCCCATGTCCTCCCCGCCTCTCGCAACAGCTGCACAGCAGCGAGGAGCCTCTCCCGAGGGCAGTGCATGTTTAGAGCTGCTGTTTCAGCCTTTGCCTTGTGGTTCTAAAAAAGTTATGTAGAAGATACTCACTCTGACCAAAAGCTTGCCTGCTTCACTGAAGGCTGGGATGTAAAAGCACAGACCTGCCACAAGGCACTACACTGCCTAAATGAGGTGAGAGTTGCTTCCAGTTAACATGAACAAGGTGTTAGGATGAAAGCAGCAATCTACTCCAGGTTAGTTGCTTTGGATCAGGCCCTAAAGACCTTAAATTATATACAGAAGGAGGCAGTGAGAGGATAAGAGCAGCACAGAAATTAATGTATACAGGCAGACCGTAAGGCAGTGAAAACCAATTCTAAGCAGGCAGTGGAAAGAGATTGTGTCATGTCTGTCGTGCATTTTAGAAGACCATCACAATCACAAATACTAACTATGGTTCAGGCTCCCACAGCAGAGTAATACTCAATACCTCCAGCTACATTTAGAAAAGAGAAATTACTCACAGTGATAGATTAGATATCCTTAAAAGAAGTCCATGCCCAAACAGCCTGAAGCCCTTCTGGGATGAAGCCTGCTTATACCTTCCTCTTGCATGCTGGATCTCCCTCCTTGGGAAAGAAACCTGTGTGCTGAAGGCAGGATCCCAGTATAAGCAACTGGGGAACTGCAGGCTGTTTTGTGTTCCACAAAAAGCACTTGCCTTAACACTACAACTTAACATGAAGGTTATCGTGACTGTTACAGAGTGTAGAACTGGTTTTAAAGTAAAAGTTACTAATTACAAGCTACTAATGACAGTTTGTTAGCAGCAGAAGTTTAAAGACACATTTGAGGGAAGTGCTGGTAGAAACAGCAAGATAGCAGTTTATGGTTTATACAGAAATACTAGTCTGACCAAGGCTGCTGGACCTGCCTGAGCAGTTGTGCTTTGAGATGCAGAATAAATCCCTTCTTTGCAGTGCAGCTACATGATGCTGCCAACCCACCCTGAATTCAGAGCAAGCAGCAGTCAGTCCACTTTAACGAAAAACAAATGTTTCTATTTCTGCACCAAGTTGGGCAACAGGCTGCTACTGTGCAGAGAATTTGAGTTATTTGTACTGAAGTCACAAGCTGGCCACCCACCACGCAGGTTTCCTACCTGCTGCGCCACACCAGGGCATACACTGCATGCAGGACACCAGCACAGGCACCTGTCAGCCCCCTTGATTTGTGACCCATCTGACAAGGATGCCTGGAGCCACTGTTTACAGCCTGGTGTCACTTCTGGCTGTGTGTGTTCCAGCTGCTGTTATTGGGAGCACTTTCCTTACCGATTCAGATCAAAGGCTGCACCAACACAAACAAGTCAGTCAGCTGTGCACTATAATGAAGGTGTGTGCCTGAGATGCTCCTTAGCATTTCTCTCTCTATGCCTAAAATTGGCATCAGCTTGTGCAAGGATTAAGATCAGGTAGAGAGGAACTACCAGCCACAATGCTGGCACCAGAGTATGAGGTGACTGTAAACAAGACTTGGGAAGTAGTTTTGAATGCACGTACAGGACCAAGCTATAGTTCTTACTGAGCTGACCAAACGCAAACCAGCTTTTTTTACTACCTCAGATACACGGACTACTTCAAGATCTAGATACACAACCTCATGGCACATGACAGAGGGTTTCAAGAGGTCCTGTAAAGAGGTCCTTCATGCTTCTTAACTATACTGTTTTAAGATTAGAAGAACAACTAATCTTGCACAAAGATCCAGCACGCAAGTCTTGTTAACCAAGAAACAGTGATGCACGAGGCATGGGGTAGAGTCACTGACTAGGCTGAAGCGAATGCAACAGAAGTCAAAGCTTCCTGCACCATTATTTTGCTGGTGACTCCTAACTTGAAAGTTTTACAAGGAATAAGACCACCATTTCCACATTTGACTATTTCACTTTGAAAGGAATGTAACCTAGGCTTAGCTATTTTCTTTCTAAATATATCTGGTAGAGATATATTTATTATCAAGAGATTTTCCTCCTCCTCTTCCCCCCACTTAACAGCTCTTGACTTTGTGTGGCCCCTCTATGCCAGTATATTGTTTGTGCTTTTTGTAAGACCCTACTTTAAAGTACGACATGTTTATGTAAGAGGCATTGATGGCTAACACAGGCTTCAGCTCAGTAGGGCATGTGGGATCATGTCACAGAGGAATGCTCTCCCCTGATTTATGAGCATGTTATAGTTATTCAGGTGGAGTGGCAGGACCTAGCAGTAAGCACTATCATACAGATCAAATGTGTTTTAAGTTCATAGATCAGGCTGAAGCACCGCCAATTGCCACAGGGTTGTGGTAGTAGAAACTAAGCCCTCTATTTTTAAAAAGAAAGCACACTCTGAAGGCAAGGAGCTGCCCTCCTCCTCAAGCCTTACTAACCAAAATCTTGAACTCTTCTTATGAGCCTCGTTCTGCAATTTGATGATGGCATATGTGCAGTTTCAGAGACAGATACTCATGCTAGCCTACAGGTTTGCCTTGTTACAGCATTTTCATAAGACAAGTCTGATTCACTTAACTGTTTCCAGTTATCTCCTCAACTACTTCAAGAAAGTCCTTGAACTCTTCCCCTTTTAATCCGCTTTATTTATAACGGGTACAAGTTGAAGAGATGTTCTTTAGAGGCGTGTGACTTAAGTTTTCATGTTTATAAGCCCATTCACTCTATACTGTGCCTCCCCTATAGAAAACAAGCTTTGGGGCACCACCTGCTTACCCAGCAGCCAAGACCCACACCCAGTGTTTGGCTGGATCCTTTCTACGCAATGTGTTTAACATCTTCAGCTCTCAATGAAATAAATTCCCCTCATGTCCCTCATAGTGTGAACAGCTCTGGAGCTTGTTCACATCTGCAGTTTGCACCTTTAATTAAGGGGTGTTCAGCTTTATTTTTTCACTATGCTGTTATACCTTCCTCCGACATCATCAATTTGGCAACACAACTCTGTAAACCTGTTCTCATATAAAAGCCTATGCTGAATTAAAACACCTACATGAAGTAACAGGAGTGCAAGTCCTTCACGGTTTTGTAAGAAGTGGGAAGAAGAGTAGGAAAACAGGTTCTCCTCAGCATTTCTCATACTAAAACTCCTGCAGTTGCGTAAGTGAAGTCATTTAGGATACTACCTGTTTCTAGGAGAAAGGTATAGTGACTTTATTCCTAGAAGTTTATTTAATAAATAAGTAAGCTTTATGCTGCTGCTTTCACGGAGCTAGTGAGGAAGTTACCTTGGCATGCATGATTTCAAGTTGAGGAGTTACTCATCTCTACAGTGAGCATACAAGTGATATAACACATCACAAGGAAGCCTTCACTAGTTTTTACTGTCTTGGCCAACTCAAAAGTTCTATTCTCTTTCAGTGAAGACAGACACCCCCCCCACACACACGCATACATTAGGATCAATAAGCAGACTCAGTTCAGCTTGAAAAAACCAAAAGAGCCAGCCATAAATAAATTCGAGGTACAGTTCTGTACATAGCAGTTACACATGCTGATAACCAGCTTGTGGCACAGGACTTCAACCATTCCACCCAGCTTTCCAGACAAGCAGTTCATGTTTACACAAATAAAAGATGATTAACTTCCAGACAGATACCACTCTAGCAACAGAGAGAAACACCAACATAGCCAAAACCTGAAAGAAGCAAACTACTTTAAACAGACTCATAATGCAAGACCTGGGAGAAGAACCAAAGTCTCAGTGCATTAGAGCACACCCAACTGCTCTTCTGTAAGACCTTCATCTGTTATAGAGCAGATTTTGGAAGTTACTTTTAACTTCCCTTTCACCAGCTACAAGTCCAGAACAATAAATCAAGCTTCAAGGGTCAGTTACATGCATTGTAAGCATAGTAAAAAGGCATCAGAATCTATTACCATATTTCCTTACACTCAAAAAAACCCCAAACCCACAACCCCCCCAAAATAACCCCCACCCCAGCCATACCACCATTTCATCCTTCAGAAATGACCTTGTACTCATTGATTATCACTTTACAATGAAAGCACCTTTTAGAGACTCATTACTGCTCTGTGAAAAACTTCACATCAGTGGAGTTAACTTCAGCTAGTACACCTTCCACAAGCCTCAGACTCCTCTACTGCTCTTCCCAGAAGGCTACTGTACCGCTTCTTCTCCCCCCCCCCCCTTTTTACCTTGGCCACAGCAATCCTGCCCAAGTGCCCACACGTGCAGCGAGCTTGGCCAGGGATGCTGGGGCTGCGCTCAAGTGCAGTGCTCTCAGACTGCACAAGAGAAAACTCATGGAGCAGCTATGTCTCACCTCTTTGCAAAGAGCACTCAACCAAATTTCTGTTCCCTGATCTGTCCATTCTCCTTTACGGTTATAGCGCCAGACACAGAACTGATTGAGATATGAAACACCAAGTCAGGGGACTGCCTCAGACTGGTTTCCAGGTGGAGAAGGTTCAGGTGAACCTTATCTGTGAGACATTTGGGAGAGGAGAATAAAAGGAGTGACCTGTAGCTGTGTTAATTTTAAGTAACATTACCTACTATGGGATAGGACTAATTGATTATTTTTGCTGTCTTTGCTCAACACACAATTACCACAGACAATGGAAAAGCCAACAACAAAGTCTGTTGGGTTTGAAGTTTTTTTAGTCTGCTTAGGACTTTGCACATTAGGACAGAAAATATGAATCTACATAAAGTTGCTCCTTTTTTTTGGAGCAGTAAGCTCAGGGGTAATGATCCTCCAGTTTTGCTACTAGTGTCTTTTGACCTTGCTACGTTTTTGTGCCAGTACTATCTGTGATACAACAGTTATTTGAATGACTAAGAAAAGGTAAATGTACAAAATACAAGTTTGATGATTACCCCCAAATACTCTACTGGGAACAAGAGATTAACTGTTAAAGCCAAATCCCTCCCCGCCCCCCCCCCCCAAGAAAAATGTCAAGAGAGGCAAAGCCTAGAAATATATTGGGTTGTGGGGGCTACCCTGCATTTAAGTGCACTCTGCTGATTATGCTGGGATGAGTGGAGGCTTCCCTAGATTCATTCTGCTTTTGTTTGATTTGCAGAGACTTGAAATGCAAATGAAAAGTCAGGTTTGAGTCCCTGCTACCGAAATCTTCTAAATATTATTTACCAACAGAGTAAAAGAGTAATCAAAGATTAGAGGTTAACGAGTAAGAGTCTATTTTCTTGAAGAAATACAGAATTCCAATGTTACTTTTATTCTGAAGTTCTTCAAAAGAGTCATGTTTGGAGTTACACAACTTTTTCCTTGCAAATTTTTGTAATAATTATAGAAGTCTGAGCTACTGGAATGAACATCGTGAACTACTTTAATTAGCTACCATTGAAGAAAATCCTTAAAACCTGACAAAATATTCAACTGCAGTTATGATGGCACTGAAAAATTAGTATGGAAGATGGCTGTAGCTGAAATAGGCTGTAAAAAAAAAAAAGCAAGCACTGTTAACTACATGTAGTTGCAGTTGTTGGGTTTGCAATTGTTTCATGCCAGTGCATGCCCAAATCTCCTGTATGCCAGATCAACTGCTTACAAAGCAAGCTCCATTAGAAAGTTCTCCATTTACATGGAATTCAGGGCACTATGAATTACACAGGAAAAAATACCCTCTGCTAATAGTTCCATTTATCTTATTAATTTCAAAGTATTACCACAGAACCACAGACACATACTGGTTGGCATAGACCTCCAGTAGTCTCTAGTCTAGTGATCAGAGTAGAGCCATGCTGGACCAAGTTGCTCAGGGCTTGTATAGTCAAATTCTGAGCATCTCCAAGGACAGAGATGCCACCTCCTCTCTCGGCCACTGCTCCAAAGCCTACCATGCTCTTTGGGAGTACTTTTTCTAGCATTTACTTGGAATTTCCCTTGCTCCAACCTGGGCCTTTTCCCTCTCATCCTGTCCGAGACAAGCCTGACTCCATGCCCCCCCTCAGCAGGTGGTTGTGGACAGTGAGAGATCACACCTGTCCAAGCTGAACAAGCCCAATTCTCTCCTGGTGTATCACAGGCTGCAGCCCCTCACCTTGGTGGCTCGTTCCAGTATGACAATGTCTCTCTTGTATAGGGGAGACCAAAACTAGACACAATGCTTCAGATGCTGTCCCTCATGACACTGTGTGGAGGGGAATAACCACTCCCCTTGATCTGCCGGTCCTGCTACTTGAGCTCAGGATGTTGCACTGAAGATAAGGCAACTGACTGAAAACTATTTGTATGGGCAACTCTATCTGTAAAAGTTGCCAGAGAAAATACAATGTCTGTACAAATCACTGTGTTCAAGTATTAGGCTACATAATTGGAGAGTACATGTACAATATTACATGGATGTTTCCATGTATTTCTAATAATGTCTAATTCTAATAATCCGTGTAATTCTAATAATAATAAAGTGTGTAAAATTAATGGGTTTTAAAATGAAATTGTGTCCACAAACCTGAGGTTCATGGAATCAAACACTCATCTTACCTTTTAGAAAACATTCATAAGTAGTGATACACTATTTTTTTCTTAGCATGAAAGAGAATACAATAGTCTGTGTGGCACATCAGACAGCAGTTATCATCAAAATGTCCTTAGGCCATCAGGCATTTCTTTGCTAAACAATCTCAGTGTATTATTCAGGTTACATTACACCAGCATTTAGAGAGATCTAGAAGCTGAATGATTTGGAGAGACCTGGTGAGCTGGTTCCTCCCACAGGACTCAGTTGATCTCTATGCATTCCACTCATTCACCAGAGGGTGAATGTGTGGTACAAGACCAGGCTGTGTAAACCTGGCCTGCAATCCCATTTTGGGTCCAGGCTGTGGGAAAGGAAATAAAAGTTTCCTTTTTTCATCTACTGAAATGCTTTTAGCTCCTTTCAGATCTGTCATAACAACAATACACTTAAGGAATAATCTAATAATGGCTTAAACCTGTGTTCAGTACAGACTGCTAAAAATGCCCTTCTCAATTTGATATGCTACACTGACATATTACACCTTTCTGTATCTGTTTCATTCCCTTATGGTGGATGAAATTCAAAGGTATTACACAAAGTAATAGCTAGCCTCAAGTGAGGCAGCTAAACCTACAAATCTGGATGTACAATGAATATGATGTAGTCAAAGCTAATTAATTTCTCTATATCCATCATCATTCTGCCATTACAAAGTTTCTTCCCCTTCCTCTCAAGGGCTTTTTTCCTTCAATCGATACCATTTCTGACTTCTTTCCACTGATGTCCAAAGCTCTAAGGCTCTCTTACATGAACCTAGGTTTCTTCCCCAGGCCTACTGGCATCATTTCCATGCATGTTTGCCTGAATTTCTTGCTGTTTTCTTCCAAAGGATGTGCATCTTGAGTTTAGTCCTGAAGATCTGAACTGAACACAAGACCTCAGAGCCTTCTGGACGTGGCTCTGTAGATGTCTGCTGCTCCTGCTTCACTCTCTGAGACTTGTTCTGAAGTCAGCAGACAGGAGCAAGGCACTGTAACTACCTTCTCTCAGTATCTCCTCTCCTCCTGTTTCAGCAGGGGGATGACTAGGCAGGGAGCAGACGTGAACCTTCCTCACGCCCCTCTCCTTCCCGAGCAGAGGCCTAGGCACACCCGCAGAGAGGCACCACACTAACTGGCAGCTGGCACTGTCTGTCTCCCAGCAGCAGGGCATTAATAGCCATTAACAAAATGCTATAGAGTTCCAACATGATGTCAGTGGTATTAACCTCTGTCATTCCCATATCAGCACTAGTGAATGACTGGTTTTAATTTTTTTTCTTTAAAACTTACCTTTGAAATATTCCACAGTGTTAAAACCAACAGTGGCTACTTAGAATAGCTCTTATTTTCCAATTTTGAAAATGAACTACCAGTTATCAGTACTGATTATGTTGAGCAACAGCTGAATTGCTCTCACTCATAATTTTTTACCAAGCTTTAAAAAAATGAACAAAAGCAAAGCCTACAGACTTGTGAGCAGCTTTTGAGAGGTACTAAGGATTTGACACCTATTAGAGAAAATAGGTACAAGGGATTTGGGAGTTTTCTGGAACTGATAGCTTATGAGCAAATTACCCTGAGCTGGTGTATTATAGCAAATCTGCTACTGCTTTCAGGAGTATGAAATATAAGTATCTTTTCTCAGTTCAAACTAGTAACCAGAGCACAAGCAATTCTTTTTAAATGGTATACTCATAAAGCCTCTTAAAATCTTACAGTATCTAGGTATGCATTGCTTACCAGCTCAAAACAAAGTAAATGCCAACACTATGAACAGATGAGATAAGGTCTGTAGGGAGAGAGAGTTAGTATCATTTATTACAGTAATAAAGATAACTGGAACAAGATACAGTTTTCCATGCATTCAACCACATCTATATTCTTAGATCACTAATAGGAACACCCCTATTGAATTTCACTGTGATGATTCAGGGTCAATATGCTTTAAGATGATTTGAAAGATTGCTGGATTTTCAAGACTGTCCTTTTCTTTTTTGTAGTTACAGATTGGGAAGGTCATATTTCCATTGATCATATACTTTGTTATTTACTGGCAAACTCTAAGACGTGAGATATGCCTAATCCAAACTCAGGTTAAGTGAAGTTACATCCCCCTATCTCCTACAACGCTTTAAGATGTCCACTTTACCGCAGTGAAATCTTTTTTTTCTAGAAAATAGGATGGGGCCATCAGATAACTGTTTGCATGGCAGACTAGTCCTGCCCATCTCCGGGTTTACACTCATGCCTAACAGCTATCACATTTAATAGCTAGGGGGAGTGGATGTGCAAGACCAGATGGAATGGGAATGCTTTGTACTCCCATGCACTGTATCAGCCACATGATGCTGTTGTTTCTCCAACTTGGGTTCAACGTGGTGGTTTTTTGGTTTTTTTATTAAAAAACTTTACCTCTCCAAAAACCCCAAGAAGTTTCTGTGGTGTAGACCTTCAATTGAAAATTGAAAGAGGATGTAGATTTGCCACTTTTGGTTCCTGTGTGTAGAGCAGCTGGTACCAGTGGAATAAACGCAAGGATAAACCCATCTTCTCCATGAATGACACAGCAACAGGGGATACTGCCACCAAAAGCAAAGTCCACTTTGTACCAACTCAGTACAAATCTCCATCACAAGGAGCATTTCAGGGTGAGTGAGCTGAGAGCACAGCACAGGCACTGCAGTCGTGTAGAAACAAATGACAGGAGGGAAAGGATGCAACATTTGCAATTCTTCAGCCCCGTTGCAGACCTCCTGAGAAAGTGTATGCTTCAGGTTAAATCAGGTCTTAAGAGACACCATCTACCAGGCAGTGAACCAGTCAGCAGCACCTCAAGTCAGAGACAAATCCGCATCCCTGTGGAAATGGCAGAAAACTGATTAATTTAATCCCATGCCCTTTCTAAGAAAAGACAGTAAGAGATAGTGAGGGGCAAAATTTGTACATATGTATCAGTGCCTTCTTCCTCCTTTGGCAGAGAAAAGGAGGAGCAGATTCCACATGTCCACCCCTCTCCTGATCACAGAAGTCAGTAGTAGTAGGGGGGAGAAGGGGTTTTCTGCAAAGCCTGTGCCTTTGAGGCAGCAGACGGGCAAGAGCTCAGTTTTACAACTGTTGGCCCAAACACAATTTGTCATTTACAAACTAATCCTCCTCCGTTCGAGAGCACAAGGCCTGCTAAAGCTCTCATGTCCACTTCTCTGATTCTTCATTGTCCACACTGACAGAGAGAAGCCGAAGACCTAATCAGTGTGTAATTCAATCACTGTCCAGGCTGTCACAGCACAATACTTTGCTTGTAGTGCCACGGGTTAAGTCAGCCAGCTACTGTTATGCACCACAGCAGGTGTGAAGAATGTCACTTGGTCTAACTGTATGTTACCACTCTGTCAAGGTCCGTTTCTGATGCTACTTTCACTCACCACTTAATGATTGTTTTTCCTACTGACAGCAAGCTAATTGTCGGCTGTATATGGTAAAAGGGCACTTTCAGTATTTTTGACCCTGAATTGGGAATTCCTGCACAGCATAACATGGGCCTCATACAAAGTAAAACCCTCTGTTCTCCAGATCCCCAAAACATGGAGGCCTGTTAAAAAGCTCTTTATTTCCTTAGTCTTAATCCAGCAATTAGTAAGTTATGACTTACTACACCCAAAGTGCTTCACTCTGTTGTTCCTCACCAGACAGGACATCAGACATTGCCACACACCTTTTGGGAATGGCTTGAATCCACAAAGCTCCTTGGTACCTAATTACATTTAAATCAAGAAAAGACAGGTGCTTCAAAAAATTCTTATCCACATGTAGGTGGTTAAAAGTCTCCAGAAAACGAAATTAAATGTGCTGCCACACTTAAATACAAATCTCAGGCCACTCTGAGAATGGCATTTTGTTTGCCTTTTAAAAAAAGTTCACTACTCCAAAAGGAGTAGAAAGTTGCACTTCCATTTTTCTTGAATCATACCACAGTGCAAGGAACCTGAGGAAGAGAAGTACAGAGGAAGAAGGCAGGGCAACACCTGCCACTTCATCACTAGCAAAGCAGCAATGGGTGTGTGTATCATCCAGCCATGCTACTGGTCAGATATGGAGACAGGCAAGAACTGTTGCTGATAAAACCACAGCAGCATGAGTGAACTGTAATTTAATGAAAGTGGCAAAAACATAGGGACAGTAACCAGGAGCACATCAGAGGATGTCTTCCCCTCACACAGATCTCACACTTGTAATAGTCATGTGTGATGTTTCTTTCCATGTATAACAGTGACATGTCCAAGGGATGTGACACAGAATGAGCACAGAAACCCCCTATTTCTAAAGCATCTGTTTTCTTAATAGCCTTGAGAATTTAATTTATGTACAGTTTCTGGTGCTATTTCTCCAATTCCTTAATTTTCACATAGAAGCAATACAAATAGGATGAATATCTGACAGAAGAGCTGCACTGGGACAGATATTGTACAGGCCTGTACCAGCAGAGCAGGAGTAGTTTTTCGCCCAAAAGAACGAACAACTGAAGTCAGCTGGACAACCTGACCAATCCAAGAAGTGGATAAACTGAAATGGAAACAATTTCCCTGCCACCACATAGATAATCTTAAATCAATATATCGCTGTCTAGAGTATTTCTATGTAATTCTATACAAGAATTACAGTTACCAATCTTACCTAATCCTGTAAAGGGATGAAATACTTTGTCACACTTTCAAATTCTGGGAAGACAGTGAGGAGATGAAGAAAGATGATCCAGCTTCTTACCACTGGCTACAGAAAAGGTCATAATATTCATTATTCAAATACGAATTGGACATCTGTATTTCCAATGTTTAACAAGTCTTGCTTAGTGCTGAAGCCAAGCTGCTCATTTCACCCATACTCATCTACTGTCATCATTGACGGCTGATTTCCAAACATGGCCAGACACCAGTTTACATGGCAGGGGTCATGAGACATTCTTGCATCCTGAATCAGGATTTAGCAATGCCATGTGCCAAGCCTTAGAAGCATGCAGAGCATTTGCAACTGAGCACCTGCGGAAATCCCATTTCCTGACAAAGAGAGGCCTCCAATATTCATGTTTTTCTCCTGCTCTTAGGCCATGCTGTAATGAAATATGGCCTGAATAATCCTTTTATAGCTACACAGGGAAATGTCCTTGCTTAGCATTTACCCCTCCTTATGGAGGTTCAGTGGGAACTTAGTTGAGCAATCAGCAAAGATATACAGAATGAAAAGCCTGGCTGATGGGATACGACCGAAACCATGCACAGGGTAAGGATACAAAGTGGACATGCAGGTTATCAGAGAAACTGGAAGGACTCTGGTAACTTTAGTGGATATAGGTGAGAGGACAGGACCCTAAGGAGTCACATTAAATTTGGTGTTAATGCTGACAGTGACATATACAAGCACAGCCTAAAGAGTGCATGCTCATGGAAAGGTAGGCCAGGAGGGCTGTCGCTGGCAGCATGTGAATAATCAGAGAGTGCAGGACTGCACAAGACCTCTCCCAGTCAGTGAGAACAGTGCAAGGGGAATAAGTTGAAGGCAAGCTAGAAGGGACTTGGAAGGGGCTGGCTGTGAGACCAGCAATGGGAATGACTTTGAACAGCTTATACTCTAAGTCTCCCTGCTCTGCAAGACACTCCCCCAGTACCTCCTGCTGCAGCTCTGGGTTGCCCTTACTCTAAGCTACCTTCTTCCCTTTGAAGCCCTTGATTCCCTTACCCCAAGAAACCTGCATCCTTGTCCTGCCCCCTTCATTCTAACCCTGGGTTGCTGCTGCTTTACCTCTGACATGGGCTATCTGTGCCCCCTCCTCAAACTCTGGCTGCTACCTCTCAACCATTCACATGTCTATATGCACCGACATCATCTCCTCACCCTCCATTTCCCTGATACTGTCCCCTGTGGCTGCTTCATAACCCCAGATTATCTCTGCTTTTGTTTTCTTCCCTTGCTGCTGGCTTTGGCAGTGTGACAGCAAAGCCCAGGCTATCACTTGTAGCAGACTATCAGCCTGTACACTGTTCTGCACCTAATCTCACTTTTGCTGGGCCGCTCACTGGAGCTTTAAACCAACGACTCCAAACACTGAACAACTGTGAAACACTACCAGCCCTCAAAATTTCTCACACACCGTCATGTACCTGTATCGTATCTTCAACTGACAATACACATCTGGCAGTTTAGAGATCAATCATTTGTCATGGCCCTGCAGGTCTTCAGTGGTCCCTCAGCTGCGTTTTGGGAACCATCATCCATCACGGTGCTGTGCAGGCTCAGCGCATGCAGACAGACAACCACTATTTCCCATTTCCACAAGGAAATCCTAGAACAACTTTTGTCTGCTAAATGCTGGGTATAAAAATCAGGTCTCTGTGGCACACTCCCTTTTCCTTCCTTCCTGCTGGTCAGCTCTTCCTCTGGGTACTTCAGGGGACCTACCCCCTCCTCTTGGCCATAACAGTGTACATTCAAACAGCTGCTAGGGCTGGATGAAGCACCTGCTCTGGGCAACAGCAGCTGGAGTTCATTTTGGCTCCAAAGGGCCGAGGCCAAGCAGGCTGACCGCATGTGCACTAATCCAGTATCATCACCAACTCCACCAACAACAGGTGCCTCTTTGAAGCGGGAGGGAAAAACTATCTGGGGAGGAATCAGAGCTTTATAAAGGACATTATGGGCCAAGTCCTCAGCTGGTACATGCTAAGTTAAAGCATGTATTCTCCTGAAGTTATATGAGTAATGCTCATATACACCAGTAAAAGATTTGGCCCACTCTCAGTGCTGCTTCTCTTCTCTTTCTGATTTTCCTAAGGATTTTTCACCTCCTCTCTCTGACCTTCCTTTAAAAAAAGAAAAGAAATCTTTCTGTCCCTTGCTTCAGACCAAACAGCTGAAAGTCACAAGCTACATATACCAGACTTCAGCATCATCCTGTACGTAGGTAACGCAATCTTACCATTGCCTGACAAGATCTGTCCCTCAGTCCTGCTTAAGTGCTGGAGTCCAGATCATGAGCATGCATCAATGGGAACAAGGGCGATCCCATTCTGGAACAAAACAAATCAAATGTCCTTCAAGGTCCCTTAAGAGAAGTCTTTCAGCACAGGCATCATAAGAATTGCCATGCACTTGCTCGGGCCAGTGGTCCACATAGCCCAGTGAATTATTTCAACGTATGGCCATTACAAAATGACACGGGAAGAGCACAAAAAAACCCTGCCAGAAACAGCTATTGGCCAAATCGGCTCCAAGGAAAATTTTCTTCTTATCTCATTTTGCTAGAAGTTGGTTTATGACCCAACGCACACAAATCTCTTTAAGTCCCTCTTAGTGTCTTACTGATAAATGCTTGTATTAATGAAAGCCTCTATGTTTTTTCTTTTCTGAGTCCTGCCATTCTGACCGTCAAAGGTTAGATCCACAAATCTCGTCTCACTCCTTGCAGTTACTCTTGTGCCTGTTTCTAGAGAACGTGGATGCTCTCTGAACCCTGAGAATGGAGCTGGATTCACAAAGGTGGCACCGCAGAGCACTGCCAAAAGCACTCTGCTCACACACCACAAGTGAAAGCAGGCTTTCCAAATTCCTGTCAATGCACTATTAGTGGAAAACATGACCTTGCTACAAGCTGCTCATGTGAATCGGTCACAGCCTTTATAACTTTGTATTCCAAAATTTATTTTCCTGAACTGTACATCTTTTAATCTGTGACTTTCTGAGATTTAAATTTAAGTCACTTTCCCCTTGGGACCATGTCTCAGATGGCTTATATAAAAAAAGAAGCAAGTGGAGACAGTTGAAGGAGCAGAGCTGGTGGTGAGAATAGCACAGGCAGGAAAAATAGTCTCCAATCCATAACAGTTACTGGCATCTCACCCAGAAGTAGACACAAGTGTAAACTGTACTGTGTTGGACAAGCGTAAATTGTACTGTGTTGGCTTGCCCATTTAAATAAGTGTCCAAGAATTTCCCTTGACAAACACTGCAGTACAGGCTAGATAACGCCATTTCCTCACCAGTGAAGAGACATTCACACAACCACACAGGAACGTCCAGTGCTAGAAACATATTCTCAGCTGCTGCAGACTCACAGATTCCCTTCGAGGCTTTAACCACAGTTTCAAATTTGCAAAACATCAAAGCATGTATAAACATACAAAGGCAGCAATATTGCACACTTATGTATCAGTTTTGTCCACATATATGCCTGAGGGAATGACACGGCCATCACCACTTTGCACACTTAATACTGAGCAGTATGGATACCTACATGTTACTGCCCTTCACAGCAAAAGCAGTAAAACACTCCTAGCATCTGACAGGCACAGAGCTCTTCCTAACCCTCTGAATCCTCTCTGCGGCTTGCTGTCACAGGGCACATTTCACGCAGGCCAGCTGCACAGGATTTATTCAACCAGTTTTGGAGTATCAAAGCTAAATTTTTTGTCTTTGCCCCAGGCAGGCACTTGGTATGCAGGATTTAAATCAGAGAACAAAATGTTCTGTGAAATTTGTAAATACTCAGCACAGTAATTTCTAAATTCTAAAAAAGATAGCAACTGGAGCTCGTGGTTTAAAAATCAAAAAGTAAAGCATTTCACTGCATCACTCTGAGTAATGCCACTGTGTCCTAAAGACCAGAGTAACTAACTTCCCAAGATTATCATTAATTAATGGTGCTGACCACCTTAAGTGGTAGGAGACAAACACACTCTGAGTTACACCTAATAATTCCAATGAAATCAGAAGAATGCTCAATTCAACAAGTGCTCTGCATAAAGACACTGAAATTGAAAACAGTTTGTTTGATCCTTGCAAACTGGCACAAAAGACACTGCCTGGGACATACTGCCACAAACAGACTACAATCTAACACCTACCATTATAAGATTTTTGTAATGTATTTAAAGCCATTGAAATGGAATTAGGCTGAAAATTATACAGAAAGAGAGACCCTAGGGAATCACAACACTTACACTATGAAGGATAATATGTAGATAGCCTAAAAGAGGTGTTTTGAGCAGAAAGCAGCAATCAAGGGTCATTTGTGACTGGAACTAGAAGAGGAATTACTTCACTGGAATTTAGCATAGCCTTCAAGGTCTATGATGTTTGAGTGAAATTATCCACTTCTGTTTTGTCTGGTTCACCACCACTAAATCTGTACTAATACAAAATTTAAAACAAACGTTTAGCTGATGAATGTTCACATTAAAGTTTCAAATAAAGAGCCTTCTCATATTTTTTTTTCTCAAGCAGTTTCATTTAAACTTTGAAAGGATTCTTTTTCAAACAAAAACTGTGAAAAGGGTTCATTAGTTATTTTTTGGTGACTACAAAAGCTAAAACATTTAGAATCATTTCCTCTTCACCTGCAAACATTTTGCACACCTCTTACCACATCTGTGGCTTTAATTTCTTCTCTCTCAAGCCAAGAAGCAAATGGCACCAATCAAACCATTTAACTCCCAGGAGTACCTGTACTTTTAGAAGCAGGTGCTCTTGGTACTAGCAGGGACTCTATGAAGATGGATTATCAGGAGCATACAGCAGCAAGACAATAAATGCTTTCTGGGTCTTCATTCCTTGCCCGTAGTTTACTTCTGCTAGCCCAAATATTCTGAGCATGTACAGAGTGCATCTGCTCATGCTCACCTCAGAGGTAGGTCTGATGCTCCTTCAAGGGCCATCTGGAGCACAGAGTGCACCTACTAAAGTTTACACTGCCTGGAAGGCATTACCTGCAGTCACTGATTTCAGATGGCACGGACTGTACAAAAAAAAGGCACTGCCTTTTTCAACATGTCAAGTCTTATTTTCTCATTTGTCCAAAAGTAAGTACAGATTCTTACCCACAGCTGTGGAAAGGAAGATAGAACAGAAAGGCAAGGTATACAAATCATGACAGACTTTAGGCAGTTTGGGATTGCACAACCCCCTTATGCAACATGTTGCCTGGGGTGCAGGACGTGTTTTCAGAAATTCCACAGAATCCCCTTAAATTTGCTCCAGTGCTGAGTCGCAGTCGCTTCAACCTGCAGTAAGTGACTGGACTTACAGTATGCCATGGACAGATTGCAAGGATGAGCCTTATGTTTGCTGGCCTATGCTTTTTTAAATGTGACTTGAAGTAACAACTGCAAAATCTCAGAGGCAGATGAACCCTACCAATTTATTCTAATTTACTCCTAAGCACAGCCTCTTTAGAAAAATCAAATGGGTAGTATCAGCCAGTACCGCCTGAAATTAATAGTCCACTTACAGGTTAAGTGTATTTATAAGAGAAGAAATGGAGATTGAAGGGCCAATACTGCTGACTAGGCTGAAGCTTGCTCAGCCTGGCTGCCGGCCCTCTGCAGCCACCAGGCAGAGAGGCAGCGAGCACACCCAAGGGCTCCAGCTCTCCTTGCTGCCTCTCTGCCCAAGCCAAACCGCGGGCTTCCTGAGCGCTGGCAGAGGCAGGGCTCTTAAAGTCACAGATGAGCTGAGAAGCCTAGTCAGCACACCTAAACAGTTTGTAAATACAACGAGAAAAGACTAGGGGAGAACAACTCAATGTAGGTGAACTGTCAACATTTAAAACTGCATTGGAAAGAGTGACACATGCTTAAGAGAAAATAGTGATATATGGCTCCTAGACACAAGTTAGTAGTGGCCGCAGTGCAGTTTTACCTGCAGCCCCAGCATTAAGAAGTCTACACACATGCACACAGTCACACAGACTCCAACACGGCCATATGCAGCTCGACTTGAGATACAAGACAGCTGAAGATGTCAAACACAAACCAGGTTAAGGCAGGACATCAGTCACAGCCAAAAGTCTACCTATGCAGTCAGCTGAGATGCAGTTACATCTTCCAGGCTTGACTGCAGAGCTCACACACACAGACAGACCCCAAACCTGCTGCTGACATGGAGCTTTCTCAGGAGCCCACAAAAGGGCAGGTGAGAGCAAAGGGAGAGGAGGAGGCTGCCTGAGCACTGTGGTTGTGGCAGCAGCTGGAAAGAGCCTACAGGGAGAGAGAGGAGAAGGGAGGTGTGCCTGGGGACTGGCAGGAGGTTGAGGGCAGGTGCTACGCCAGCAGGATGTGCCCTGAACATCACAGTCGCAGGGCAGCTCTGAACGCCAGCCACAGTGGCCACAGAGGCTCCCTGCTGTGCTGCAGGGCACTGGGCCGCTCTGGGTCCCTGGAGCACGCTGCCAAAAAGGAGCTGAGGCTGCCTGCCTCCTCACGGCATTACCTGAAGCAAACTCTCTGCTACTGGAAGGGTCCCATGGTAAAAGCAAGCATTAATTACATATAATCTAATTTAAACACTGCAGAGAAGAAAATAGCATGAATTAGGAAGCCCTTCTATACCTGTTCTGTGACACAAGGTTAAAGATAAGCTTTGCTTGTATTTGAGAAACTCTTATGAGCTTGTCTTCTATGTTTGCTTTGGACACGGCATAGACATGCCCATGGGCTGTGGGCATATTCTGTTTGAAGAACAGATTTCAATCAGTAAAGTTTCAAAGAACTCTCTTTCTATCACAGTGGTTTGTATTATCCAGAGTTTGGAAAGTTCCTTAAGGAAGAACTTCATTCCGAAGGAAGAAAGACAAATGAGCCAACTTCTCAATATCTGTGCCATGCAGACTTGTGTCAAGGAAGCCTATGGAACTGAACTGCTCAAGATAAAAGTTACATCAGAGGCGAAAGTGTCACAACTTCATGAGGCTACTGATGCAAAGTGGGAAAACTGAATGAAGGCAAAAAAGACACGGCTGTTTCCAGTGCAATTGAAGAACACCCTCAAACATCTCCATTGGCTTTAAACGCTGCTGTAATGGATGTTTTGCAAACACAAAAATATCAGTGAGATGAAGAAAATCTTTGACTTTCTAAAGAAAAGCAATGGAAAACTAAGCTTTGGAGTATTTGAGGTGAGTGCCAGAAAAAGGCACTTCAAAAATTACTACCAAAATCAAAATGAATCCAAGTATTTTACAAACAGGATTTAATTGTGGTACCTCATTTTAGTAAATTGAATATACATAAAATAGGTGTAGAGACAGCACTGCATAGTAATTTTCAGCACCTGTAAGCCCAAAAAATAGGCTCCTGTCTCCTCTGTTTGCTACCAACAAGATCAAGACTCTGACTTCAAAGGGACTAGGCTTTAACTTTTACTTTTGGGAAATCCTTCTCTTTTATCGCTAAAACATGCTGATTTCATAGCACTACAACAAACTGGACCTTTCCATTTGCTCAGTGACATACAGACAAAAAGCATTTTCCAGAATGTCCACCTTACAGCCTGGTCACAGTGCTATTGTCACCCCAGGGCCATCCCATGTTTTGCTGATGACTAATTTTACTGTAAGACACTTAAAAAAAGTTATTTTTCTATGCTTACTTAAGTGGTAACCTCCCAAATTTCAGGCTTCTTTTTTAATTTTATGAGTCATACAGTGCAAAAAGGCAAAAAAACAACTCAGAAGTCTTGCTGGCTTTTCCTCCATGGAAAAATGAAATAAAAAAGAGTAAGATCAGATAAAATACTGAAATGAAGCACCTGTTGATAATGGAAAAGCATACAGAAAAATGGGTTAACTGACTTCAAGTCCAATACAAGCAATTCTGAATTCACAGGCATTCATATGAATCATTCTCCATTTCCTGCCATAAGAGAGCTTAGGTTTCACTTAATTACAAAACAAAATCATGAATGAAGAAGGGTAATTAACAAGCACACATATCACACATTTATTTATGTATTACTTTTTCCTCACATAGCCCTCCATTTTCATCATAGCTATTGATGGGCACTGAATGACCACATAAAAAAAAAAGTGTAGCAGCATTAGACATGCTATTTGCAAAGCACATGACAAATCTGTCACAGCTAGAAAGAAGCTAGCAGATGGTAGCTGGATAGAAGCAACAGCCACAACTCTTGCTACCTGTGGTTAAAGAACAGTATCAACTCCAGATTACAAAGTGCAGTTTAAACAGCCTAGCTTTAAATGAGAGAGAATCAAGGCAGAAAATGGCCAGATACAACTAAATGTCTGCAAAGTAGTCTCAGCAGAAAGGATATTTTCAGATGATTGCTAAAGCCCTTTGACAGCAACAGTCCTCTCTGCTGCACTCTGCCAAAGAATAAAAAGAAAGGGGGGGCAGGGGGTGTGGGGGCAGGGGTAAGAGAGCTTACTTAGCTGGAATTTTAATTGCTGTTCTGTATACCACGCTGTGGTAGTTTGGCTTCCCACTCTGCCATACACTTTCAACACTCTTTAAAATTTGTTGTACCAAAATCATGCCAAATCGTAAAAATGAATAAAGACATCTTTCATCAAGGCAGGTGCCTAACATTACACATTTAAATAATCCTAGATTATGGGAATAAACAGGGTCAATCCTGTCACCAACCCTATTTACAGATGTTACCAATCTTTTTTGCAATGACTTGCACATTAACTATCTGTTCTTGCTTTCCCTTGGTCAAGATCACTGTGTCCAACCCTCTTCACCCCAACATCAGTTCACTGAGGAAATCTGCAAAGGACCTTCATACTTCAGGATTTAGTGGGAATAAGGATCTAACCCAGATTCACTTGTATCAAAGCCATATACAGATATTGTTACTGCGAGCAGGCAATAACTTTTCTGAAGCATAGAGTTTGGGAGAGAGATGCAAGCCTTTCCTTTCAGTTTAGGCCAGGTGGGGAAAAAAGCAACCTATCTTAAAAGCAACACTACTTGATAGCAGGCAGCTGCACTTACTCCATGCCATGCTGAAATGTTGTAACTAAGAAACTGAACAAAGCGCTTGTTCCCTAGGATACAGCATTTCTTGAAAACCAAGAATTGAGGTCACAAGTTTTTGGAACAGATGATACTTTCCTCAGTCCAGATACCACCAGCATGTGACACCACCTCATCCTATGTAGCAAGAATCCCTACATTACTTTATAACTGAATTTTTTCCACAATGCATTTGGTTACAGTACAAATGACATATTTCCTTTAGTTCTATGAAGCGCAAAGCAAAATAAATTGAACAGTGTTCTCATAAAAAAAGAGGTTAAAGAACATATGGAGATTAAGGAAATTTAGAGTCAGTTTTCAGATCAGCCCCACTGGTGGCCCTAAGAAATGTCTTTACGTCTTAGTTCTCCATCACTGAAATGGGATAACTTAGCATCGACTTCCAAGGGACCAAAAGTCCACTAATACAGATACAAGCATCTATGAGCTACTACGCGCAGAAGTTAGTCATGAATGCCCACCTAACAAAATACAACTATAAACTCTTCCACAGAGACACTAGCTAACTTCCTTTCTATTGCGATTTCGCACTTCAAATTATTTGGACTTTCCACAGAAAGGAGGTCGTCAAGTATTTTATTTAAGATTAGGGTGTCAATACATACACACACACAGACACCACATTTGCTCTTCCTCTTCTGAGGCAGTCACAGGATTATTCTGGAATAATAAAACACTAGCAACTATTTTACTGGTTAAAACAGAGACAGTTGGAACGGAGGGAGCTAAAAGGTAACTGTTAGTAGTACATCTTCCCAGCAAAAGTCCCTAGTGTGCCAGCGAAAGAGAGGACCCTTTTTGAGAACTTCAGAACAAGGTCATATATTGTTGAACTGTCTTGTCAATGAATATATCATAAGTTATGAATTTAGTTACTTACTTTAGCCTTGCAAACATTACAGGTATGCTTTACTCACATGCAGTTTTACTCATATGCTTAAATGTTGGGTTTTTTTAAAGTAAACTTAGCACACTATTTGCTGAAACTTCTAACTATAGCATGAAGAATCAGAAGAATGGAAAAATGGACAATTAGAGTGAACAAAGAGGGCTGAACAGCATACAAGATGGAGGCACTGAACAAGAAGTATGTAAAGTTTCTCATGACCAATTCTCTCACATCTTCACAGGACTACTCTCAGATGATACGTGCTCTGCTCTAGGTAGTCAGATCCAATAACAATTAAAATGTGCAATGGAGTAACGATTCTGCCCTTAGCATCCTGGGTTTGTGGGTGAGTGGGGTGATCTGCTAGAAAAATATTCCACAGAAAGGCACGTAACATTAAGCTTACTAAACAGAAAGTCAGTGAACAGAAAATTATGAAATTTGAAGGGTGTTGAGATTACTCATATTTCCACTCCACTGGCTGGAATGTATTAAAGGTAAATAAATGCTCAAGCAGTAACAAGCAGCGCTCCATCCATACAGTAAAGCAGCTGAGAAAGTCAGAAACCTGTATTTTGAAGTTACTGTACAAACCGAGGACTATTAGTTACTAAAATACTGAAGACGGTTTAATCTGCCTAGATAGGACTGGTTCAACACAAACATCTTTAGCGCTAAATCAAAAAAGATAAAGAATTTACCCCGTAGCCAAGACATATTTAGATACATGCTAAGGTCCCTGGATTTTTTCACAGATCGCTCCCTCCCCACGACTGCATCTGACTGCGAGCGACCATCAGCTACTCCGGCCTCGACTGCCGCGCTGCGCTTTTGCCCGCTATTTAAAGGAGGTGTTTAAGCGTGGACGTCCCTGGCGACCGCGCCTCAAACGAGCTGTAGAAATGCCGAGTCACCGGTCGCCCCTTCCCGCCCTGGCAACCGACGCGGGGCAGACGGGACCTGCGCGGGGGCCGCACCGCTTCGTGGGCCGCCCCGGCACCTGCGCACCGCCGGCTTCTCGCCGCGCGGGACCAGGCTCCCGCCGCGCCCGCCCGCGGGCGCGCACGAAATGGCGGCCCCCGCCCGCCCCCGGCGAGGGCGGGCGGGCGGCCCCACGCGCCTCGGGTCGGCGCGCTCCGGGAGGGAGGCGGGGAGGGGAGGGGGGCGGCCCGCCCGCCGCCGCCGCCGCCGCCGCCGCCGTGCGCGGCAAGGTGTGTCCCAGGTGCCCGGGCTATATCAGGCGGCGCGGCGGGGCGGCGCGGCGGCCTCATGGCGGCGCCCGCCATGGCCGAGCCGCGCTCCAAGCGGCCCCGCGTCACGCTGCCCGCCTGCCCGGCGCACCGCCCGCTGCCCGGCAGCCGCGTGAGGCAGAGCTTCCCGCCCGCCGTGGAGGAAGGCCTCTGCGGTGTCACCAGCGCCCTGCTGGAGCTCGCCTACTGCCTGCAGGCGCTGGTAAGGCGGCGGGCCGGGGCCGGAGCCGGGGCCGGGGCCGGGCGGGGAGGTCAGGTCCCGGGAGGCGGCCAAGGGCGCAGCGGGGGTCCCCCCTCGCCCTGCCCGGGCGGGCGCCGGGCGGGGTGGGTAAGGAGGTCCCGCCGGCGCTGTCGGGGGTTCGGGAGGGTTTCAAAGTCGGGCAGGGATGAAGAGCGGTGCCTGGCCCGTTACTTGACCCAGCGGAATCTGGGGGCTGTCTTGGGGCCCGGGCCCTGCAGCGCAGCAGAGCTCCGGTCGGAGCCGCCAGCCGGCGCCGGGCCCGCGCTGCTGCCTGTGCACTTACCCGGGGCGGCCGCTGACACGGCTACAAAAACGCCGAAGCTCTGGAACAAGCGGGTGATGAATCAGGCGCTCGTGTGTTTTGGGTCATTCGCGTAGAGAGTTGTGCCTGCGGAAAGAGGGACAGAAACGGGGAACGCTGACAGCTTTGGAATATGACTCTTGGGTGCTTTTTTACCAAACTTTGTATGTAAAACAGTTGTGTGTGGTTAACTGGCGAAGTCACAGTTTGTGATCGCTGCTGTCAGCTCCCTTGCTCCACAGGCAGGAATGTTGGACATGAATTTAAAAAGTTATCTCTGATACTGTGTAACATGCGTGCCAAAATTGTGACTGGCTACATGTCAAATCTTAAGGCAACATCTATCTTAACAAAGCCATTAAAATCAAAACCCAAAATGATCAATGCCATCCCTTCTGATGCCAAGCATGCACTGAGAAGCAACACAAACTATATGCAATATATCCCCAAGATCCTTTGAGCAAGCTTGGTGTCAAGTATTAGTCCCCAAAAAATTTAAGTATGCAGTAAAACCACTACTAGTTAAGCATGTGGATTAAAATAATACTAGTGATTGACAGCTGGATGGGATGAAGAAAATTCAGTTAGAAATTGACTGTGGACAAATCAAACCTAGAAATGCAAACATCTTAAATAGTTAATGATTGACATAATAGATTTACCTTAACAGTTAGGCAGGTGTGGTAACTTGTGCTCTACCTGAAGTCATGCAGCACACTTGCACCGAGGAACTGGTTATAAAACATTGAATCTTGACTCTTCTGTCAACAGAAACATGAATGAATGACTCTGGGGGGAAAAAGATTATGCAGATATTGTAATGAATGTTCTTAATAAAACATTCCAGTATGTACTTTCTCTTGAATAGTTTATGGTCTCACATGTGTATGTGTGTCACAGATTTGGGGCATCACAGATGACCATAAAAATGTAAGAAAAACAAACTTGTATTGTGTTTGTAACTTTTCTGCATTTTTTCTAAACAGAGTAACATAGATGAAACACAAGTATTTCATATTTAAGCAGGGTAATAGATGAAAGTGGGGAAGACAATAAGAAGCAGAAAAACTTATGAAATGCACGTACTTGTTCCTTGCCCCTCCTAGGCAGGCTACAAGCCAACAGCTTGACATGCAGCACTCCAATCCAGAGTACGTCCAAGAGACAAAAGCTGTGCTGTATTGCATATGCATGTTTAAGGAACCAGCAGATCAAGATGCTGTAGGTCCCTCAATTTGGTTCCTGGCATATTCCTGGTGCTGCCTCTCATTCTCCACATCAGAGCTGTGCAGAGCCAATGCTGAAACTAGTATAACCTGGTGGCTCTCCTTTGCTACCTGTCTCCAATACATTCTCTTTATGGGACAGCAATACCATGGATAAAATTATTCTAATGTAAGAACTGATAGATCTATTAGCATAGCGAAATATTGCAGTGGTTAAAGTTGTTACTTTCCCATACAGAATAGAACAAGGCCTGCAGTGGGTTTAGGGTTGTAATACCTCTTAAGTATTCCTAGGCATGAGCTACATATAATATTAAAGGTGTATACAGTATAGTTCATTAGCAGTATTTATTTTGGAATAACATTATCCATAATGAAGCTGATAAACGGATGCGAAGTTGTGCTTGTTCTCTTTTCAGTATTTGCCGCATCTTTCTCATACCTTTGAAAGCTAACTTTTCACTGGAATGCTGACCTGAAGGGATAAATCTTGTGTTCCCTGCGCTGAGACTATGTTTAAAAAAAAAAAAAAAAAACTCACACAAAACACAACAACAGAAAAACGCACACACACATAAATAAAATATTCTGAGGATCTCTGGCTGCTACTGAGAGAGAACATCAGTACTACAGTTACCTGTCTAGTATTAAAGGACAGAAGGAGTTCTAGCAGAAGTATAGAGATTTTTAATTTAAGACTGTAACTACTTACTTCATTTATTGCAGAAATGTATATTAAGGTCTTCAAAGTGTTTGTGCTGGTAGAACAACTTCTATTAGAAGGGTCTCCTGAGTTCTGATAAAGCCATGTTCTGCTGCAAGTGAGTCCCGTCTCCAACAAATCTTAACATTCATGTTTTGTGTGCTTAGGGTGAATATTTTGATCAGTCACATGTGGCTCTACCAAATGTTTCAAAGTTCTTCTTGCATCAAGCTCTGGAAGAGAGAAAAGCCGCAGAGGCTTTGATGAAGTATCAGCAAGAAAGAGGCGGCCATTACTGTTCTAAAACCATCCAGGTGCGTAGTAGACAGCAAGCTTTCAAGCAGTTGCAATCCCCAGTAATTACTCTTGACATCTTGCATTATATTGTTGTTACTTCAGATCTCTGCATTCATCTGCTGTTAAATTTCCAGATATAATTTTTCTGTCTTATTAGCGTACATGGTTTTGTTCTTGACTGTGATGCCTAGAAACTGTCAGACATACAGTCCTAATTCTACGTGGTTGCTTTGGAGCCCAAAAGAATATGAACAATGGCCCCCTTTTTCTTTCACTCAGCTGCAGGCTGCTGTTTCTAGTGTGCTGTAATGGATTATGAGACTCTTTAAACTGTGCTGAAACAGCCCACTTGTCTCCTTCACATTGAAACTAAATAGAAGTTTGGGAGCCATTAGCACCTAAGAAATGTGGTAAGGAAGGAGGCAGAAGAAACATCCAGCTTGGGGTAGTAGTTGACTTGTTGGAGCACAGCTCAAGATAGAATTTGAACTAGAGATCTGACTCAGGCTTGCACAGGTACAAAGGAGTAACTCAAAGTTATCAGCAAAAAAAACCAAACCCACCTCATTTGTTAAAGACCAAGGGGCTGATTCTTCTCTGCCAAACTAGCATTCTGTAAATAGTTGATACAGAATGCTCTTCTTTGGCCTATCATAGCAGTTGTTAAGCTGTGGAAAGTAAAAATAGAAAGTTTTTCAAGATGGCCTTTTTAAATATTCAGTTTGAATCAGGGAAGACCTTATGGCAGACTTCCAGTACTTAAAGGGAGCCTACAGGAAAGATGATGAGGAACTCTTTTAACAGGGAGTCTAGTGATAGGATGGAGGGTAATGTTTTTAAACTGAAACACAGTAGGTTTAGATTAGGTATTGGGAAGAAATTCTTTGCTGTGAGGGTGGTGAGACACTGGAACAGGTTGCCTAGAGAGGCTGTGGTTGCCTGTCCTGGTTTCAGCTGGGATAGAGTTAATTGTCTTCCTAGTAGCTGGTAAGTGCTATGTTTTGAGTTCAGTATGAGAAGAATGGTGATAACACTGATGTTTTCAGTTGTTGCTCAGTAGTGTTTAGTCTAAAGTCACGGATTTTTCAGCTTCTCAAGCCCAGCCAGCAAGAAAGCTGGAGGGGCACAAGAAGTTGGCACAGGACACAGCCAGGGCAGCTGACCCAAACTGGCCGACGGGGTATTCCATACCATGTGTCATCACATCCAGTATATAAACTGGGGGGAGTGGGGGTGGGGGATCGCGGCTCAGAGACTAACTGGGTGTCGATTGGTGGGTGGTGACCAATTGCCCTGGGCATCATTTGTACATTCCAATCCTTTTATTATTACTGTTGTCATTTCTTAGTGTTATCATTATCATTATTAGTTTCTTCTTTTCTATTAAACTGTTCTTATCTCAACCCACAGGTTTTATTTCTTTTCCTGATTTTCTCCCCCATCCCACTGGGTTGGGGGGGTGGGAGTGAGTGAGCGGCTGCGTGGTGCTTAGTTGCTGGCTGGGGTTAAACCATGACATTGCCCCATCCCTGGCAGTGTTCAAGGCCAGGCTGGATGGGGCTTTGAGCAACCTGGTCTAGTGGAAGGTGTCCCTGCCCATGGCAGGGGGGTTGGAACTAGATGATCTTTACGGTCTCTTCCAACCCAAACCGTTCTATGATTCTATGATAGGGTTTCCTGGTGTGATAATGCTCCTCAGGCATAGCTGCTGCTATCTAAATCTCTGTTCTTTGAAAAAGTGCTTGGGTTCTGCCACTTCTGTATGTTTACAGCCATCCAACTTGGCAAAAAACAAATACTCCAAACTAGGAGTTGTTGCAAAATCCTAGCATACCTTGTTTAGAGCACCAGGTAAGTTGCAGGAAACCATCAATGATACACTAAGACGAGCTGTTCTTCTGAATAAATGTAATTCTGTCTTTGTTTTTAGAAACCAAACTGTGAGTATGCAGTCGGTCTGATGAAAGCCCTGGAAGTAGCAATGGTACAGTGGAAAACTATGATACGATATTTTGAAGAGCTTTATGCCCTGAGTATTGAAAATGCAGACCCTCATAGTGCAAGCACTATCAAGAAACAATTTATCGGGCCCAAAATCCGGAAGATCAAGCTGATGGGAGATCTGCTGACCAATGCTCGCAGGCTTGACTGTTCCCAAGATGGCAGAAATAGTCTTGGGGATTACTTTATGGACCGGTTGCAGAAAGAGTTCAGAACAGGCATAGAGCCAGAGTCTAGTCAGCACTGTAGCCCCTGCCCACCTCTCCAGCAGCGTACGGGAGCTGCAGAGGGTCTGAAGCGACCCCAGAGAGAATCTTACCAGCACAGAAATGGCATAGGGCCAATATATGCAACCATACACTGCACTACCACGCTGCCACAGTGTAATGATGGGACAGGAGCAAAAGTGAAGCAGGGCAGGGAGGGCCTTTAATGCTGTGGCTGTTGCAGCTACAGAGCAGTTCCTAAGGCAGACCTGTACGGAGGCTGGACTTGAGACCAGAACTCAGGAGACACGGTGCTGTATCGCTCCTCCTGCTTTACACCCTGTCCCCTTGTCCTCTATTGAGTCACAGCTCAAAACCTAGCCTATACCATTATTTTATTTTAGCAACCAAGGTTGCTAGTTGCCTAGATTGTCGGCATTAGTCACACTTTTCTATGCAATTCTTCCTAGAAGCCAAAAGCTTTTAAGCCTCTTTTCTGTCTTAAATGATTAATAGGATTAGTTAGTGCAAATTATTTTTAACAGTATATATAAATTTTATTAAAAAAAAAAGAAACTTTAGTACAAGGAAACTTCTATGTGGCAGAAAATCCAATGATTTAGTTTTATATTAGTAAATATTTCATATTACTAACAGATATTTTACATTACTAACAAGTATACTAAAATAATGAACTTTTTAAAAAGACTTGTTTTAAAACAAAGTTTTCTTGTCTTATTTCTGTCATAGTAGCAATTTAAATAAATAAGTCTAATTCATTTACTTGTCACCCAGCTACTTCTAGTGGTATACTTCTCCAAGATGAAGGATGCAAACATTTCCTCAGCTGTGGGAATAAGACAATGTGCTGGTTTTCTCCACAGTTATTTGCTCATCCTCCAAAAGCAGATGAGAGATAAATTAGGGGTTCTCATTAGATGTGATCTTTACAGGTTCTAGTGTTACTTTGCAAGTGTCACTGAAGACACTAGCTCTAGGGCTCTGTCCAGACTTAAATGTAGGATGGTTCCTTTAATTACCATACAGACCCCTATTTCAGCTAGCTAAATTATGGTATTATTATGGTACTACTGTTATTTCTTTTATTCCCTATCTTGGTCCTCAGTAGAGGAATAAGATCCTAGTGAAAATGCAGCACGCTTAACTGAAGTTCATCATGGAGAGAGGCCACTCATTAGTTTTGCATTTCAGTTAGGGCAGTGTTTAATTGGGGGGGCTATTAGCACCACCACACCTAAGGCCTTTACTTTAGCTAGCTTGGTTAAAGTTCAGAGGTGTCCAAATTCCTTCCATTCATCTCCTACAGGAGTGCTTCTTTTTCTGTACACTAGCTACCAAGGTCACTTAAGAAGAGCAATTGGCTAGATCAGCTGCCTGCAGCTAGTTTTTTTCTGTCATTATATACAACACCTTTTATGCAATTGGGGTTTGCTTCATTGAAAGATTGTCTCATACTTTTATGTAATACTGTAAGTGATACTCCTATTACGCTTGAAAATAAATTCAGTTCAATGTTCAAAATGGCACTTTGCAGCTACATTGTATTACTCCATTTACCACGTAGGCCTGCTAGTATTTTTCTCCAAGAGATTTTGCATATGTATACAGAACTGCACCAGTACTTCTCTACTACTAAGGAAGTTGCACAAGATGGAAGAGTAGACCACAGAATGAAAATAAATGTCAGAAAACTGCATTAAGAACACTGCACAATGAAACATTTTCAGTAAACTCTTTTATACACAGCTGCAGTTAAGTAGCCACTTCTGCAGAACTGCATTAGCCCACCTACTTTCTGTTGGTGGTGTAACACAGGGCAGACAATTACAACACAGATGCTTTCCCAGTCTTTCTGTTAATGTGATTCAACCTTGGGGGGGGGCAGGGGGAGATCACTTTAAAACAGCCCCTGTATTCATCTGTAAAAATACTGCAGTGTGCCACAAAAATGGCTTGAAGCACTTTTAGCAACATGCTAGATTTGCCTGTTTTGAGATGGCTGCTCTCTAATACAGCAGTAGTTTTAAGATATTTCCATCTGGGCTAGATTCCATCACCCATCCTCATGCTGAGCGTACCTTACTCAACTATTAGTTCCACTGACTGCAACTCAACATGAGTGAGAGCAATGGAACCCATCCCTCTCAGTATTAAAATACAGAGTATGAAGAGAGCAAAGCTACTATCTGAATTATAAACTAGTACCATATAAAACCACTTCAAATACTACTGGTAATGTTTGACCTACTTCTACAACAGTCTTCTCCTTTAAGAGTTGGTGACCTTCTGAAATGTAGGTGCAGCCTCCTCCATGGTTTCCAGGACTTAAGACTGTCCTTTACCTTAAATGAATTCCAACATAACAAGGAGCCCAACATTTAAATTTTTCAAAGCAAGAGTTACTTGCCTCTTCTTTTTCTCTGAAATACTGCCATGTCTATTTCTCAGAGACTCTTCTCATATTCATCTTTCTAGCCAAATGTATCCACACATTCTCAGATTTTAGGTCTTTCTCTCTTTTCCAAAACACTTTCTGGGCCCTCTGCCTGAAGAGACAATTCTGTTAATTTTAGATAAACTCACAATCAGCTATTTTCACAGTCTCTATCCTCTGAAAAACAGAAATCAAATCAGTTACTGTAGATAACAAGCTCTTGTTGTCCACATGCTGCTGCTTCTGAGAGAACACATATGCTTGTGAATATCTCAAACTTTGTTAACAATACCTGTCTATTGTGTATAGGATGAGTCTGTCCGTGCTTCTCAGCATAGGAAGTACAATCTGCCTCCACCTTCCCAGCTTCCTTTTCAATCACACCCTAAAAAAAGGAGATGAAGGATGAATGTGGAACAGGTATAAGGGCAACAACACTTACAGAAACTACAAATTTTCTTCCTCTGCTGAACGCTTGTTCATACACACACTCTGTATCTGTACTTCTAAAGCAATGCCCAACTATCCAAACACACAGTCTGGGGCAGCTCAGAATAACTATAGCAGCACCAGTACCCTAAATATAGCATCCAAACTGAAAGCTCTGGAGAGACCTAATCTTTACTGAAATTATGAGTTACAGCCACAGAGGCTTCCAAACAGGTATTAACAATGGCATACTTGCCATAAGCACCACCGATGGTTGCACAGAAAGGGCCCTTGCTGCTGCCTACTCTCAGAGTTAGGAATTCACTTAAAGTCTCTAGGTGAGGATCATGCTTGTCCTTCACCCTCTCCACTATGGCCACACAAAATTGAGAAGAGCACCTCAGGATTTATTCTTTGCCAAGGACTTCTTTTCAGGTCCCACCATACAAGGCAACATCTTTCTGGACAAACCCACCTTTGGGAATAATACTGTAAAGTGAATGTTAGTTAGGTGGCAGCAGCAGGGAAGAAGTCCTCAAGGGCACCTTCACTGGAAGATCACTCCAAGGAGAATTCACTGTCTGGTCACAGCCTTCTCCTGACTTTTTCACTTAGGTGAATTCATGCACTTAAGCACATTCATGGGCAATTACTGGCAGTCTCCTTGTATTGCTTGTCCAAGGCCCACCATTTGTTACCACTTTGCCCAAGGTAACCACTATATGCGCAAGTCCCAGAGTGCCTTTTCCTGAGGTCAGATATAACCTAGAAACGCACAGTGGCAGAATACACTACAACACTGGCTAAATACTAGGTAAAATTACCTTTTCCACAAATGATCTGGAGAGAGTTTAAGTGTCTTGAGTGGGTCACACAGCCAGCACCAAGCCTTGATATCCCAATTTACATGTTCAGTTGTTAAAGCATACAACTATTTTTCATTTATACTTATTATGCATTATTGTATACCTAGCACTATTTTGAATACAAATAATTTTTACTTTTTTAACTGTTCAATAAAGATTTAAAAAAAAAATAATTCTGTTCATTCCTTCTGGATCAAAGAACCTCTGTGATAACAGTGAAGTGTTTCCACAAGCTTGCTACTCTGCCTCTCAGAAACAGCTGAGAGATACTCTTCTAAATGTATCAGGGTGGTCAATAGCTGATCTCCTTGGGACATATCACTTTTCAGCATTGGATACAGTGAAAGAATGAATTTGTACAGAGTCTAAAACATATACTTATTTTTTTAAATAAAAATTTTCTCTTTCATCGATAATGACAGAATGTGACTAACAGTGCTTATCTTTGTCTGTACTCAAAGACATTTAAGTAAGTAGAAAATGGCGACTGCGGATTAGGAATTTTTGCAAAAACCAAATCATATAACGACAAAAGAAGCCACTATCACAATAGCCCCTCTGAGAAGTCATAGGCACAGGGACTGGGGACTAGATCATTGATGGATGTTTTTTACCTTTTCAGATTCTCTCAGTCTTTGGCCCAGTGAAGACAGAGTTTTGCCTCTGGTTTTGAATGAGTTGAAATTTCACCAACATTTATAACTGCAGAATGGAGATTAATTTCAGCTCATGGTACATTAAAAATACCCATAACTATTTTAACCATGAAGTCAATGAAATCACACAGTTGAATTGCTAAAAAGTGCTTCCGTATTGGAAAAAGAACCGAGTTTCTCATCTCAAATGATATTCCAAAACCAGAGTAAAAACTCTGGCACCCTTGAGAGATGTTACCAAAAATCATCCCATTTCTCCAAGGTCCAAACTCTGCCACTGCTAGTTACCTGAAATAACAAAGTCTTGGTGCACAAGCAATCCAGTTGCAGTGCAACTAATGCACAGCAAAATGCTACTTCACCAGGTGAAATCAATCACTTCAAAGACTTCAGAATAAAGGTAAACAGAGGCTTAAGTTGAAAGAGGAACCTGAAATGCAAATTTATACATTGTAGCTCATGTGAAAAGAGTAATTCGCTGAAGTGATAGCTGAATTGGGCCTCAGCTCTCCTCCAGTACATTGTTATTAAACCATTACTACATTGGTTTACTGGAGGAATCAAATACTTCCTGTCATAAATAGGGTTGAAACTTGCTCAGGCACTAGGCTGAGTGTCTCAGCCACTCCAGACCTCACCCTCCCACACAACCTCTTTTTGCTCTGAGGTCAAATAGTTTCAATAACTGCGCTTGAGTCTTGCAGAACATTTTCCATCCTCGGTATGTATCTCTGAACTGCACCTGCACCTGGGTCAGACGTGGGCAGGGACACCCCGATTCCCGAGAAAAAGGCTAACACACTTCAACGGGCCCCAGACACATCCGCTTTTTCTGCTGGGAAATTTTTTTCCCCAGGTGAGAGCAGAGCACCTGGGCTCCAGAGTAACGTCTCTCCTGGACAGGCCCGCTACCTCCTTCCCTCCCCTCCCTGTCCCGGAGACCCGGCGGCCCCTCACCCTCCTGGGGGAGTCGTGCCCCTAATTCCTGCCCCATCCCACAGCCCCCGCTCAGGGCGCGGAGGTGACGGGGGGAACCCCCGGCCTAGGGCGGCCCAGGGCGGCGGGCCGCTACCCCCCCCTAGAGGCGGCCATGTCACGCCGCCGCCTCCCGCCGAGCGCAGCGCCACCAGGCGGCCGCCATTTTGAGCGCCGCCGCCCCGCTGGCTCCCCCCGGCCACGACCTTTTCCGTCGTGCCTCTCCGCCCGCACCCGCTGCCCTCGCGGGGCGGGCGCGGGCACGGCCCCGGCCCTCCGCGGCGGCCCCCCGGCCCCGGCGCCTCGCCGCCGCCCTGAGGTGCCGCCCGCACTGTCCGCCCTCGCGAACGCCCCCGCGGTAGTTACCCTGTGGCCGCAGAGCCGCACAGCCGCGGCCGGCGCGGAGAAACCCGTCCCGCGGCTGGGGGTTTCTTCCCCGGGAGAAACCGGCGGAGCCGCTGCCGCAGCCCTGCCCCGAGGTGCGCGGCGCCGCCGCCGACCACCGGCCGGGACGCGCGGGGGAAGGCGCCGCAACGCGGCCCCGCCGGGGCGTGCGGGAGAAGCGGGGAGCACCGCTGTCCCCCGGGGCAAGCGCTCCGCGGCTGCCGGCACCTTCGGGCATCGGGGAGCCTTGCTTTCCCTGACTGGCTGGGCAGGAAGGCTGCTTAAAGCGGGGGGGAGGAAAAAAAAAAAAAAAAAAAAAAGCGGAGAGGGGGGAAAAAAAGGACAACCGTGCAGCCGAGCGCCGGCAGCGGCTGGCGTTAGCTCTGCAACAGCCCGAGCGCCGGCAACACCGCCCCGACGGCGCCCCGCGCCCGCGGGACACCGCGCCCCGCCGCCCCCACGCCCCCCCCGCGCTGCTCCGGGGGCTCCGGCGGCCGCGGCCCCCGCCCCGCCGCGCCGCGCCCCGCCCCGTCCCGTCCCGACCCGACCCGCCGCGCCGGGGGGGCTCCGGCATAAATACGGCCTCGAGTGGCGCTCCCGGACCGGCGCGGCTGGGGAGGGGGTCGGCGGCAGCAGCAGCCAGCGCTGGTGGCCTCGCCTGGGAGCGGGTGTGAGGGCCTCCGCTCCGCGCAGCCGCCCGGACGGTGGCTGCCGCTGAACAGCCCGATCGAAGCCCCCTCTCTTCTGATCCCCTCCCTCGCCCCCTCTGGCCCAGCCGCCGTCTCCTCCGCCGCCCCCATGGACTTACTGGGCCCCATGGAGATGACGGAGGGCTCCCTCTGCTCCTTCGCGGCCGCCGATGACTTCTACGACGACCCGTGCTTCAACACGTCGGACATGCACTTCTTCGAGGACCTGGACCCCCGGCTGGTGCACGTGGGGGGCCTGCTGAAGCCCGAGGAGCACCCGCACCACCACGGGCACCACCACGGGCACCCGCACGAGGAGGAGCACGTCCGAGCGCCGAGCGGGCACCACCAGGCTGGCCGCTGCCTGCTGTGGGCCTGCAAGGCTTGCAAGAGGAAGACCACCAACGCCGACCGCCGTAAGGCTGCCACCATGAGGGAGCGGCGGCGGCTCAGCAAGGTCAACGAAGCCTTTGAGACCCTCAAGCGCTGCACCTCCACCAACCCCAACCAGCGCCTGCCCAAGGTGGAGATCCTGCGCAACGCCATTCGCTACATCGAGAGCCTGCAGGCGCTGCTGCGGGAGCAGGAGGACGCTTACTACCCGGTGCTGGAGCACTACAGCGGGGAATCAGATGCCTCTAGCCCTCGCTCCAACTGCTCCGATGGCATGGTGAGTGCCCCAGGGAGGACACCCTGCCACCGAGGTGCCCCAGACGCTGTTGGTCCAAACCTGCGCAGGGCGAGTCACCTCCTGCCTTTCCTATAGCAGCTGCCTTCCGTACCTCCCCAGGCAGAAGACAAAGTCCCTTCTCGTGCCTTGAGCTCCAGCAGCAAAGGGAGGTGGGGTCCCCACATGCCAGGATCTCTGGGAAAGAAAAAAATCTTTTCCACACTTCTTTTTTCCCTGGGATGTGAAGTCAGGCAGGTCCCCCTGTATCCTGGGGGAGCCAGGGGAGAGCTGCTGGGGGAGCACTTTGGGAAGCTGCCTGTGATGGGTACCTGGGGGCATGGTGAGGTCTGAGCCCTGCCTGTGCTCCTGTAGTTCCTGGGGCATCTCTGTTTCCATCTCCTGCTGTATCATTTCCTTCGAATCCTCTAGGGACAGCAGAGAGGAAGGTCCCCCTTGGTCATGGTAGTTGCAGGGGAACTGCTAAGAGTCTGGGTTTTGTTTTCTGCCGTTCGTCATGATAACAGGAGAAGGGTCTAAGCAAAAGGAGTTGTTTTTCTTGAGCCTTAAGAAAAAGGTTCTCTATTTCTCCTCACACTTCATCCCCTCCCTAGGCAATTACCAGCAATAGGAAGGAGACCCCAGGCTTTCAGTCTTGTTTTTATGTTATGGGGAGTGGAGAAGAAGGGTGGGTGCCAGAGAGGGCGTCTCACCGCTGCATCTTTTCACTGGGGCTATAGGCTCGGACTCTGGTCTGGCTCTGGGGTGGTGGGATGTGGTGACTCGAGCGCAGGACAGCTGTCTGGGATGGGATATTGGCAGCACTTTAAGACCTGAGATTTTTTTCTGTGCTGTGGTGGGGATAATCATTACTGAGTTGAACATCTGCGATTATGAGATAGTTGGCAGATTGGAGAGCAGATTTACACAAATGATCCCTCCTCAAAATACAGCCTTTTTCTTCTGTCAGAAAGCGTAATTTCATTGTGGATTAAAGTATTGGAAACAAAGATATTGGTCAATGTTTGGGGGATTTTTCTCTACAAAATGGAAATGGGAAGAGAAACTAAAGGAAATAACAAGGGACAAAGGTAGACTAGAGGCTTTTTAAGAGGAACTCATGTTTGGAAAAACCTTCAAAAATTAAACCAAAAAGAGACTCATTACCCTTTCGGTCTCCTTGTTGTAAATTGAAGATATGTGTAGGACAGTATCTGATCAGAATGCTGGAAAACCTCATCTCATTTGTAAGCTACAGCATTCAATACAACAACAATGGTAATTTTCCCTTGGAACAGCTGTGCCATATAAAATATTCTGAGGTGAATCCCCTCCTAGCCAAGTTAAGTTCTGCCTCATTCAAAGAAACTACAATTTGATGGCATTTCAGCCAGGACTGGAATGATGGCACAGTCTAGGGACTGAAATAAGAAATTGGATGGTTACTGGGATTTCAGTAAATGCTGTCCCCAACCAGTGACCTCACTCAGATTGCTCTCCTTTCCAGATGGAGTACAGCGGGCCTCCTTGCAGCTCTCGCAGAAGAAACAGCTATGACAGCAGCTACTACACAGAATCACCAAATGGTGAGTATGTGCCGTAACAGCCATGTGAAACATGGAGACTGAGGCAGTCAATGCAGCAAACTTCCCCATGCCGTCTCTGTCCCCAGTTGTTCAGCTGAGCCCAGCTGGGCTGAAAGAGGAACCTGCCTTTTCAGCCAGCGAGCTGTTGATGCTAGTAGAAGCATTGGATTTCCTCTAGATGTATTTGCAAATAGGGGGATATGTTAGAGCTGCATTTCCTATTTTGCAAATATAACATCTGGATAAAAAATGTATTCCTCTCTTCAAGTAATTTTCAGTGTTTAACCATGTTTTGCATGAAGACTTCTATCTATCATTGATCCAAACTGGAGAAATTGTCAATTGATTTCAAATCTTCCCTTCCCTTTCTATGGACTGAAGTGAAGCCCTGGATCCACCCTGTCCCAAAAGTAGCATACTTTGGTCGCGTGTCTCTTCCATTTTGCAAATTACAATCTGTTTCCTGATAATTGGCATCCTTCACCAATATTCATTTCCTCTGAATCTTTACATGCTCACAGATGCATACTGTCAGGCACTCACTGGTGTTTTATGAAAGAACGACATCCTACTGACGTTAAATACCCGTTGGATAAACTGAGCACCTTTTTGTCTGTTTTTTAGATCCAAAGCATGGGAAGAGTTCTGTTGTTTCCAGCCTTGATTGCCTCTCAAGCATTGTAGAGAGGATTTCCACAGATAACTCCACATGTTCTATACTGCCTCCAGTGGAAACTGTTGCTGAAGGGAGTCCCTGTTCCCCCCCAGAAGGAGCGAGTCTGAATGACAGCGGAGCCCAAATTCCTTCCCCCACCAACTGCACCCCACTTCCGCAGGATAACAGCAGCAGCGGCAGCAACCCTATCTACCAAGTGCTATAAAGGCAGGTCCAGCTGGACTGCACTGAAAACAAATTGCTCTGTTCAGCCATGCTCCAAGACCTGCCTTCTAAGACTAAAAAGACTTCTGAAGACTTGTTCCAGTTTTAAAATATCACTGAAAATTCCTTCAAATATATAACTTTTCAAACCTGTATTACTTCAAGATACACCTAGTTATTTATTGGTTGTTACGCTAAAGTTATTTAATATGTCTAGAGATAAAATTGTATACCATGAAATGGCCAATGTTAAATCTCAGCTTTGGGGAATAGGAACCTGGCTCCTGAATGCAGAGGAGAATAGAAACCTACAACAGTGGTGTGGCATGACAGATCCTTCCTATTACTCCCGTTCTGGCCAAAATAAGGTTGTGGACCATTTTTTATAAAACTTTTTGTATAACTGTAAATAAGAGTTGCTTTGCAAAAAAAGGAAAAAAAAGACGAAAAGAAAGAAAAAAAAGAAACATAAGCAAAAATTAAACACAAAACAAAAAGGGGAAAAAAAATTAAAAAATATTTAATATTGCTTGGTTTGTTGTGTCAAACTTTTAACTTTATATATTTATACGATGTGGTTGCCAAGAATGTTTTCAACAGTATTCTAAATAAAGACCCTTATTTATAAAATCTGTGGTGTTATCTTGACTTTCATTAGGGCTTCTAGAATTACTAGTGCATTTAGGAGTGGTATTGAGATTGCTGCCTTGGCAGGAAGAAGATGCAGGCTCTGATTCAGCAAAGAAGTCAAGAACATGCTTCAGTTGCACTACTTTCAACTACTTTGCATAAATATATTGCTGAAAAGGGTTCTACTTACTTCATATTGTATCTTGGTGATTTCTAAACCAAGTCTTGTCCATCAGAGGTCATTATTAAAGAGATCTGTAAGGTAAATAAGCATGTTTCTCTTCCTCCCCCCAAAGTTTACGATTACATTATACGACTTGATCTTACAAAGATGTGTTAGAACTAGGATTCACAATAAATTAGACTCTCCAAATTCCAGTGCAGCTATCATAACCTAAAGTTACACAACAGTATCTCACAAGATCAGGTACTACATTCTTGGACAAATGTTCAGATTTTTCACTCAAGGTCTAATTTTCAAGTGTTTGTACCACATTCATATATTCTTAGGTGCTAGAAAATAATTGCAAAGGATTTTTTGTCATAAAGTTCAGGTATAGATCACAGTTTTCCTCAAATTTAGGTTGGAATTTAGGCCAAAGATAGGCAGTTTTAATTTGGATTTGAACTTTACGCCATCTCTGGCAGCACTACTCCAGGGATTTACTTCTTGTTTAGAGCCTCTCTAAAAATAACCAGTGGGCTATGTTTCATTCAGTATATATGTGTAACCTTGCAAGCTTGCCATGAAACTGAAAAATGTTAAGCCCTGAGCAGGTTGTCATTGGTAAGTAACCATGAGGGCATTTCTGTACATTTGGACAAGAATAACCAGCAGCTACAGCCAATGTGAAACAACCCATTTCTTGTCATATGACTGTGATTTATGGATTTTGTTTAAACATCACAGTAAAAAAAAAAAGAAACAAACCGCACCCCAAAAACCAACCCAGATATCGTCATCAGCTCTAAATACTTTGATGACAGATTATTTGTTGTTTTCTCTCTTAGGTGACTATTAAAGAGGGAATTTGTGCAGCTCTTACCTCTTAAACAGGAAAAAGAAAGGGGGAACAGCTAAGTCCATGGGAATGTCTCCCAGACCTTTAGTTGTAAGGGCCTTGAATATCAGTGCTCCATGGAGAGAAGAGGAGTGAGCAGCCTTGTGTCCAGCAGAGCAACGCACTTGCTCCTCTTTCCTCCTGGGGCAGAGGGGTGCTCTGAACTTGCCGTCTTATCCGAAGCCAGAGGGGCAGGGAAGGTAGCAGCCCCAGGGATTGCTTCCTCATCCGTGCGCGTGTGACCGTGGTTGATAAATTGTCGTTGAGGTACAGGACCACTCTGCGGAGCTGGCCAGTCTCCCACGGATTGGAGGGGACTCTGAGGCAGGACTGGCCCCTCAATATCTTCATCAAAGTCCAACTTTGTAACAGTCCAGCCCATAAAGGTTGAGCTCACCCCTTTCATTTTTTCCATTAAAAATAAAAATTAAACGCACTTGTAAATGTGCTAATTCATACTAGCATGAATAGGGAGGATCTCTACTGAGGTCAGAAAAATGCCACAGGTTAGTTTGAAGTCAATATCGCTAACTTACAAAAACTAAAGAGACACAGTTAGAGCCTCACAAATCAATACCTCGCACATCAACAATAAAATTTTCATTGCCTCCAGCGAACATTCCGTCAGGCCCACAATGCAAAAGATCAAAAGATGCTTTTGTGAAATACTGTAGACTTTGCCATCCCCATACTCTGAGACTGGTGAAAGTATCAGTTTTACTGTGGCGTAATGGCAACCAAGAAATATTCGGCCAGCTGAGGAACTACAGAGACTCTATACATGTCGGCAACACAAAGTTCATGCCTGCCTCACTCCAGCACCCCACCTCTGCGGAACACAATAGTGTGTACCTGGCTGTAAAGCTGGCACGGCAGGGTGGACATGGGGCGCCTGCCTGTGCTCAACAATGTACATGCAGTTCCATGTGAAGTCATGTATATTGCATTTCACTGATTTATTTTAGCAACCCAAGTTTCCACATACTGGTGTTAATGTTACAACAGAGAACAAGCATTTAGCACATCCCAAAATAGATGGATGGGTGAAGAAGAAAAAAATATTCACAGATTTCCTATGCAGAGTCCATCTTTTTCCCACTGAAGTCAGTGAGAAAAGTCCACTGGAGTAAGGCCAAAGGGCATCAATGCTGATAAATACACGTTTAGGTTACAGCTATATTTATTTTTGAACTTAAATAAGGAAAATGTGTTCCCTGTGCAATTTCTTCCTGTCTATTTCTAAGGTAATATACTTAAAACAAATACCTGAAGTTACTCTGCTCCCCTGTGCATCAAGAGGACAGCATGTTACTGATGGAAGTACATCCCAGTCTATGGGCAAATATTTCCAAGCTGGAAATGCTTGGATTCAGAGCTTTAGTTTAGTTCCGACAGTGGCAGGGAACATAAGCAGAGCTGAGGAACAGATACAAGAGTGATCCAACACTGACAAACTTCGGTTCTTAAACTGGGCTCCTGAAGGTGTATTTAGGCATTTAGGGCTGATTCTACAAGACAAAGTGCAGTCTAGCTTGGTCTACGGAAACACTCCAGCATGGGCTACAAACACATACCAACACCCTGAAATCATGGTTTATACCACACAGGTTCCTGTTCAATATTCCGCAGGACAAGGCACCATCTGATTTTAAAAAATCTGAATCCCGCAGATTGCACTGACATGCAGAGCCTGGGAGAAAACAGGGGTGACTGCAAACCAGACCGTTCCTTTCCCCAAGCTACCTTGGCAGGACAGTACAGAGCCTGCCTAATGTGGGTTTGGAGCTTTTCCCTAAAGGTATTAGAATTGTCTGATGTTTCCTACGGCACGCTACCTCCAAAGGGAAAGTCATACAGCTACAAACAATTAAAGGAAAGTAACTGTCTTTGAACATAAAGATAAGTGTGTTTTTTAGGCATGTTTGATTTGATTTCATAACTTAAGAAAGCCCTACTGGGGCTGCATGACAAAACCCGTATTATTGGTTTACCTTGTTCAAGCTATTGCTATGGGAAAAGTGAAGTTCACTTACATATGCTAAGTGCTTTGATTTTAAATTTCATCAGGTCATTTGCAAATATAAGAATGAAGAGGATCCTTTTTCTACTTTCAATATTTCACAACAGCAAAGTGCAATAAAATTGCTGTTTTTTTAAAATAGCAATGTTATACACCATTTCCCGCATTATCATTGAAGCTGCTACAGAAATTTTTCACATACTGAAAATTGAATTTTAGGTAAAAGAAATATATGAACTATTCCTGGTATATCTTTTCCTTTAAAATATTTTATCACCTGTATCCAAAAATATTAAAAAAATATTAAGTTGGCAGTTGCTTTGCACCAGATGCTGCTCTTTTAAAATGAATAGTTGTTTTAAAAACAAGATAAAGATCTTACAAAACCCCACTGAACGTGGAAGGAAAAACAGTTTTCATTTTGCAGCTTGTATTTTGCTGAGATATTTGAAAGGCTCAAATTGTCCAAAGGGCAAAACCTGCTCATTTTACTCACAAAAATGGTATTATCTTCAGAAGAACTACACCCAAAAGTGGACACACAAGCAAACATTTGTACCTCATACCACCCAAATGTTAATGAGAAGAAATTAGTATTTCCCTTTTGTTTAAAAATTATTAATTTGTTCTCGAAATCAGTGGCAAAACTTTCAACTTCAGCGGCAATAGTTTCAAGCTGCTGCATGTAATACTGTCTGGGATAGCATTCACATAGCAATGCAAAGCCGTGACAAACTCCCTGCTGTGCTTCTTTGCTTCTGCTCTGCTCACTGACCATTTCTATCACAACGCCTTTGGATACACCGATTCCCTGAGCGCAACCGCACTGAAGAAGCTGGCAGGCTTTACTGCTCACCTGATCTTGAAAATACAAACCAGAAACCATCCCCATAATAATGCTGAAAGCCTACATTTCCAAAATGTGTGGCTGACACAGAGCCTGTGATAGCAGGAGATGGATGAAGGACATTTTGAATAACTTGCATATGACAATCTTGGCTTCGCTAACAGTAGGTAAAATGGTCTTCATACAGTCAGAGTGCAAATCTTTGACAACACAAGCTGCATTCAGTGTGTGTGAGAGAATGTGGGATGGAGATAATAGGCCCACATGCCAACGTCACAGAGATCATCTCTTGAGGCATACCTGAGTACCTCATTAAGCACTATTTACTAATGCTTCGCAGCTCACCCTCCCTCAGCCTTTCAAATCACTTGTTTTCCTGTAAAACTGTTGAACAGTCATGACTTTCTCTCCTTGATCTATGCAGCACACTCCCTTCTCAAAAGGTTTGTTGCACAACTGGGAATGTCATTAAGTGGAGACCAATGGCTGTCCTTTCAATATTTGAGATTTCGGGGCTAATGAGGGAGAGAATGGTCCCTAGTGTAATACAAAAAAGCCTCCAGATAGTCCTTTCCCACCCAGGTCCCACCAGAAATTAGGAACATGTCTGGCATAAAGCCACGTGGGCCAGTAGAAGGAACACAGAAATCTACCTTTCACATACACAGACACTTCTGAATAAAGACCTTAACATTGCAAGTTTAATTGTGAAAACTGACCTATCTCATAACCACAGGGCGATAGAAAACCTCAGGGTTTTCCCAATAGTACAGTCAGCACAGCATTGAACGCACACTTTCTTTCTAAAATGTCAATAACTTTTATCTTTGACACGCATCTTAGCAACATCAACAAGTGTGCTATTTTATGTAAGACTCAATGAATAACCCCACATTCATCAATAGCGAGGCAAATACTGTATATGAAGTGAAGCTTTCCACTATTTATAAAAAATTTATTAAAAACTCTGACAGACAATAACCCACTTAATCACAAGACTGAGGGAGGTTGTGATTGTGGTGGAGGTGATGTTGTTTTTTTGCTTGGAGTCAGATTCACTCAGAGGTCTGTGTCTCAGCACAGTCATCTAGTGTTGCATGTCCATGGCTGTAAAAGGGAGTCTCCCAATCTCAAGGGACCAGATTTGGAGATGCTGGATAAAATCCCAGAACTGTTGAAACTCTCTGAAATACAGTCCTCCCTAACCCACCTGAACTGACCTTGAGTCGTTTTTTGGTCTTACGGCAACATCTGCTGGATAAGATGTAAATTGCAGTTCTTTCTGAAACTCTCTCTTGGTGAATTCAATGTTCTGTTTTGTCATCTTTCTAGAACAGAAAATTTGTTGGTGAGGAAACAGAAAAAATATTCACGGTCTTCAGTCAGCACCTGGAGCCCCATACACTAGAAAAAGCAGGAAAAATATATTGGAAAAGCCAAGCTCTTCCCTACCAAGAGCCTTCTACAGAAACAGAGAGAAAAATTATAGGAATAGTATGGGGGGGGGGGGTTATTACTGCACAAATTTTAGGGTACCACTCTATTTTTCTTTGTTTTAAGTGAAAAAGAAAGACAAAAGGAGAGAGAAAATGGAAGGTCTTTGAAGGCATAGTATGGCCTGTGCTGCAAGCAATGGTCCTGGGGGAGATAGGTTGCTTACCAGAAGGCAGGTGGGGCAGATGCAGAGGAACAGGAGATGACAGCAGGACCATGATGCAATTCTCTGGCCAAGTCCCTCAGTAGGGTGCAAATCATCTCAGCATGCGTGGTAACCCCTATCTAACATGCAGGTGTAGAACAGGACAAGCTGAGAAACAGTCTTGCAAATTCAGAAAGACCATTTGAAGCCATACAAGAGAAAGGTAAGCAAGCCTGGAGGCGACATACCTAACAATCATCTACCTTATACTTTGGCCATACAACATTCCTTTCTTTCACATTGATGCTTTACTTCTGAATCCTAAAACAAATGCACTTGGCTGCCATGACTGAAAGACAAAACCCGGAGAACTTATATTTTACCTGGGGATTCATGCTCTGTGAGGACAGAAAGGTCCTCATGGTTCACTGACAACTGCTGTGTGCAGAACTCTGTGTCTGACTGACTTGTATGTGGTTCTGTTTGAAGTCAGGGGTTTTGACTGTCACTGTGGGGCAGACTATTACGATCCCGCCATTTGTGAGTGTCCTGGTTTCAGCTGGGATACAGTTAATTTTCTTCCTAGTAGCTGGTACAGTGTTATGTTTTGGATTTAGTATGAGAATAATGTTGATAACACACTGATATTTTCAGTTGTTGCTAAGTAGTTTTTAGACCAAGCCAAGGATTTTTCAGCTTCTCATGCCCAGCCAGCAAGAAGGCTGGAGGGGCACAAGAAGTTGGGAGGGGACACAGCCAGGACAGCTGAGCCAAACTGGCCAAAGGAATATTCCATACCATGTGACATCATGCCCGGTATATAAACTGGGGGCAGTTGGCCTGGGGGGTGAGGAACACTGCTCAGGAACTAACTGGGCATCGGTCGGTGAGCAATTGCATTGTGCATTGCTTGGTTTTTATATCCCAATCCTTTTATAATCACTATTATAATTTTATTATAATAATTATCATTATTATTTTCTTCTTTTCTGTCCTATTAAACTGTCTTTATCTCAAACCATGAGTTTTACTCCCCCCCCCCCCCGATTCTCTCCCCCATCCTACTGGGTGGGGGAAGAATGAGCGAGCAGCTGCGTGGTGCTTAGTTGGTGGTTGGGGTTAAACCACGACAGCAAGAAAGAGTTTTTATTTCTAGTCGGTTGTTTACAGAAGAGAGTCAGTGGGCCTGTACTGGTAACGCAATACCTTTTTGTTACGAATGTCTTTACTGGATCTTAGGCCACCTGTGGGTTTCCTGAGGCTGGAGCCTAGACAATTCATGTGCCTGTGATACTAAGAGGTACGTTTAATTGCTACAGTGTAAGAGAAACAGGGCAACCAATAAGCAATATGTGTGCTTTTTTTCCAAACCACTGGAGGGCAGCATTTCCATGAAAAAGAGGATTTTGACATAATTTCTTTAGGGCATACATTTTTTTTTTCCCCAAAAACTTTTATATCTAACTCTTCCTCAGTTCAGGTACAGAGTATCATTTCATACCAAGACAAATGAAATTAATGAGCTGCACTCCTGCCTACTGTAAGTTCATCAATCTTACTGGCAGTTGACACAGTATTGGCACCCTTATCTGTTGGAATTATCACAACAAATCCAAATTCATGGCTTGCAAAGATGCAATTCTGTGTGAAAAACCACAGGCTTTTGTGCCTATATGGCAAGGTATCCCTATGAGTTGCCTAATGGTGGTTAGGATGAAGACCATCTTAGAGCAAAGCATTTTTACAACAGCTTGTAGAGGGAGTCCCATTCTTCAAACAGGGCACGTAATGCTCCCGTTACAGATATCATACCATAGAAATACAAATGTATGCAGGGAGGAACATGTCTCATACCGGTCACTTCGTTTCTTTTGGAAAGGAAGCACGGTATGTGCTGAGCACACGTGCTCTACGCTCTCGAAGGCTGTCCTCTACAGAACTAGACACTTGAAGCAGCTTGCAGTTTGAAGCCAGCTGCACAAAACGTAGTCCCAAACATGCCTTTCAAAAGCTTGACAAATGCCAATTACATTAAATGATATGAAAAAAGCAACAAAGTAATGTGCCTAAATAAGAAAGCTAGAGATGGAGCCAGCCATTCGGTTTGAAGTACTTCCAAGAGAGATGTTAAATCCAATGGCCAGGGCAATTCTGGAAGAAATAAATTAACATGCTGGGTTAATATTTCAAGCTCTGTGGGAGTAAAGAGTGTGTGTGGTGAGAGGAAACAAAGGTAAAAATATCACAGGGTGCTATTTTGTTTGTTTGTTTGCCAAGGACTCTTTAGCTTTTGCCATTTATTACTCTTCATGGTATGCTAGAAAATACACAAGACAACATAAAAGTATCAGCATTGCATCACTGGATTTCCTAAATTTATCTTTTCCCCATCTGTTAAATCTTAGCTCAAGGTCAAGAGAAACCACCATTTTGAGTGAATGAATTATGGGATAGACACGTTCACGAAAAATACATTAGCAGTGTTCTTTTATCTCTAGTACTACAAGCAACCACAGCTTAAAGATTCCTCTCACCATAGGACTTCTCTGAGAAGTAAGCTCTGGTAGCTCGTTCAGAGAATGCCCTGTACATGTCTTTTGTTCCATAATATTTTTTTCTGGTCCTCATAGCTAAGGATTGACTGATAGCTGTCTGGTTCTAAATCTTAGATACCTGTCATCGGGTAAGCTCAGGCCATCACAAACTCCCAAGTTCCAGCAAGTACCGGGGCTTGAATCCTTTCCAGTACTCATCTGTTGGCAGCTGTTTCCATCTGCTCCTTCTTCAGCGGTTCTGCTCAGTCCCTAGGGAAGAGCAGGAAGATCGTCACGCACTGAACTTGCTTGTTGTGAACTGGCTGCTCATGTTTTACCTGAATCTGTCATTTTGCCTCGTCTGCTCTCTGGCCTTTTTTTGCAATAAGAATTCTGAGTTCTGCTGTGCATCAAAGGCAAAAAAAGCAAGCTATTCCTCAGATGTAGATGACGAAACATTATTCCTTAAGTACAAACAATTATTATTAAAAAGAGATACAGAAAAGTTTGATCAGATCACTTAATCCGGACAGCTGCTAGGTATGTAGTGATTCTTGCACGTATGTTTTGTAGCTGAAGCAACATATCTTTGACATGTCTCTGCTTTGCAGTGAGTGAAGGCATATGCCCTTCAAGCACTCCATGATCACGACCATTACCTGTGGCCTTTTTTTGTTTGTTTATGTGGTAAACTGCACAATGTAGAAAGCAAAAAAAACCCCAAACCAAACATCTATTTCCACGTCTTCTACTTCAGACACCAGTGGTTACATTTCCAGACTTGCAGCTGAACCTTTAGGAACTTTGGTTGGCTGAGCAAATGTCTAAGTACATAAGGTTCCTCTATTAATTTGTCCCATTGCTATTTACGTACTTGTTAACTTGCTATCTAAAGACTAACATTAATTGACCAGAGTGAATTAAAAGTTTTTACTTTTTTTTAACCAAGATAATTAGTTTTATATTTTCAGCTCTGAAAGTTTTAATTCATATTTCGACATACTGTCTCTAGCCTGATTTCCAACTGGACCAAATCCTCTTCAAATCTCTTGGGCCTTCTCACAGGTGCAGCTGAAAATGCAAACCTTTGTGCATAAACATAATTTTTTTCTTCCAAAGTACCTCAAAGTACATCCCTAACTATAAGCAACATTCTGCAGATCCTACTCAGTCCTATCTTGGGAGGGAAGAATAGTCAATAAGACAAGCAATAGAACATAACATGGAAACAAAGGTGAAGAAGAATCCATTAGCGACCCAAATACAATCACCTGGATTTTGTCCCAACCAGAATTATATGTATTTGTGGATATATAGGCAAAAACGCAGGCAAAAACACCTCCTAAGGGCTGTATAAACATACACTCAGGAAAACTGACAGTAATTTAATTGAATTCCCACATCACCTTTTGTGTGGTGCACTGTCCTTTTGAGCCTACATCTCTCTGCTTGGATTATGCAGTGGTCAAACTGGGCTACAGAAGTACAGCACCACTGTAGTACTTCTGCATGAAGACCTTTTCATATACTGAAGGGTTTTTAAAGGGTTTGGTGTGATAAAGCAAATGAGAAGCTAAAATACTTCTAAATACATGACACAGAATGCAATCTTTTTCTGCACTTTGTAACAGGCAGGATGCCTTTAAGCTAGAGAACAATTTTAAAAGAACCTGCAGAAATGTATTTTATTTTTGATTACAGTCTGAAAAATGCCATAGAAAGAAGGCCTTTACTATAGATTTGAGAACTGGGCACCCCTTTTCTCTCATTCTTTCATAGGAAAGCCAATGAACATGCTATTGTAGGCTCTCTTCTAGGATAGAAATCCATCCCAGAAGCACAGAAAGGTCCAATTTTGCATGAGAATGGAGCATATCTGAAGGAAGAGCCACTTCTGATTTTTTGTTGGCCAGCGCTGAATACCTTGTGCCACTGTGATCTTTCTCTGCTTCCTCATTATTCTCCAACACCTTCTACTTCTGGAATACCTAAAGGCAAGGAGTACAACTACAAAACCTGGCAGAATCCGCAGAGGAATCAGACTGAATCAGTAAACACTGACTAGAAGTGTGGTGTCTTAGGAACAAGCATATCAGTGTGCTTCTTAAGCTAAACTGTTGAAACACAAACCTGCTACAAATCTTGTATGTTAGCAGGAATCCCAGCCATGATCTGGAGGGCTGGTACAACCCTTTTGCACTGAGATTCCTACAGAAGGCTTTCCCAGGTCCAAGAAACTCTGGGTAGAGCATCTTCCTGTTTCCTGGAGCACACAGGCCATTCATTATGGTATATTGCAGAAAGGGAAGGCTGAGGACAAGCTAATAGAGGTACCATCCTTTCACTATTTGCCTTGATCTAGCTCTCAACACCTCATTTAACTGGAACAAAAGTTATTAACGGAATTGCTGTTAATGCTGAGCCACAGGCCCAGGCACAAGCCAGGATCAGGAAATCTGCATTCCCAGCAGCTGGCCCAAGATTTGTGACAGAAGGTGGATTTTGCTTTCCATTGACTCACACTTACATTGTATAAATCCTGGTTATTGACAAAAGAAATGCAGCAGATTTCATCCTTAGTGCCAATTATTTAACTAGCATCACTGGAACTATTATACTTTATATCTCTTCATATGCAGCATACAAAGAATTACTTCAACAGGATTAAATGTCATATTTCATGGGACTAGCTGTATAAATATTTACAAAGCTAGAGAACATCAAAGACATCTCAGTGTTATTGATTCATGTCAAATATTGAGAAGCTGGGTTAATCAAGGGATTTAAGCAATGCTTTAAACCTTTGAGTCAGCATTGTTGAGATTTATTTGAACTACTCTTACCTTTCAACATCCAAAGTTTTACAAACCGTTTATAACAATAAAGATTTACAGGCCAATTTCCCATCTGCTTGTCTGGGAACATTTCAGTCACTATTGCAAACTCAGAGTAGGCTAGAGAAGTAATAACAGTTGTGGTAAGTGAATCATTCAACAAAAATAAAGTACTCATTTCAGCCTAAAAAAAAAAAAGAAAGAGAGAGAAGAAAGAAATGTTCTGATTATGTTGATGTATTAGAGAAATAGTCAGCTGATAGGCAAGCATATATATGATATAAAATGGAGCATGTTCTATACTCCTCAGTCAGAAACAGACCCTAATTTTTGTGTGTGTGTGTGTGTGTGTGGTTAAATGAAAAAAAGGCACTGAGAACTGCATGCCTTGTTGAAGAAAAGACTAGCACCTCCTGTTCTGTATTCTGTATATAGTATATGTGAAATACATATGTCTGTATCTATGTGTTTGTGTCTGTTGCTATGTTCATGCACCTGCAAATTGGCTGAGATTTTAAGAATGTAGTGACAGCATTAGTAGAGTTTTGTTTTCAGAAAAAGCTGACTATGCCAGTCTCAGAAAGTCAAGGACCTTTTAGGACTCCTCAGAACAAATCATCTAATAAAATAAAGCCAAATCACTAGCTATTTCCATAACTCTAGTTATAGTACATGGTAGGAGTTAAACAGTTCAGATCTATGTGTGCTCAATTACTCTTCCAGAAACGTAGATTCAGAGCCTTCAGGATGACTGCACTTAGCTCATAGTAACACATATTTAGCAGCTTCCTTAAGCATGTTTTTGTTATGCGTTGACGTGAACCTTCCAATTGTATAAGTTGAATTTTTATTGTCACCAGCTGCTTGTTTTGCTGGATCACACCTAGATCAGCAGGAAGAAACAAGAGACAAATCTATACCCTTCCTGTAACTACACATTGTAACAAATGCGCCAAACTGCATGCCCTATTTCAGTTACTTAAAGTAGATTTTGCTGTGATTTAGCCCCATGATTTCTTGAGGAACAATTATTTCTGTTTTAGGGAATACCTCATCAAAGACAAATCCTGACACTTTTGCTACAGCCTTGACTAACGTAGGTCTAGAAGCTTACACTCTTTCAGATCAATACATGTGCTCCAAGAGAAGCGCGGTGCCTGACCCAGTCCAGCTGCACGCTGGATTCGAGCGGGTGCTGGGTGTAAGCAGACAACTCAACAGTTGTCTGCAGTGCTTACTGCCCTTCTTACCAGGAAGGAGCAATCTTCTCTTTCCCTACAGGAAAGGGAGTTTGGAAACCTCCCCAGTCTTTCAGCAAGCAGCAGAACACTCCTTGCGCCACCTCACCTTGCTTGTGTGCACCATCCCAGTCATCCTATTTACCCAGTTCCATCTCCCATAAATTTTCAGCAAAACCAAATGGATTCAGGTAGGAGTTTCTCTTAGTTAATGGAGCGAGTGAAGACCAATGATGATCTCTACTGTATCACAATATTACTTCCATTTTTTTCCAGAGCAACTTCCATTTATCTCATAGTCTGATACGCATCTGTGCAACACTGCTGTTTCTACATCAGCACTCTTTCTGAAGGATCCTAAAGAGATCTGCAAAACAGAAAGAATCTTCACGCACAATCAAATGTTAGCCCAGTGTGAATGCATGGAGAAAAAAATGCAACCCAGCAGGCAGAGCATAGCAAATGTTTCTCAGCTCACAGCAAAGCCATGCAACAGTTGAAGAACATGGATGAAAATGAAGTATATATTCAAGCAAAACTTAGGTAATTAAGAAAAAAATCCAGCTAGATAAAAGTGGAAGAACTAGCATTCAGTCATAACTTCTGCTGCTCTGGCTACTCTCATTAAAAGCAGCATGACTTCTTTGAATCAGGCTTTGGGCTACACAGCTCTTCAGACATGTAGCACCTCTCTGACTCCCTCAGTCAACATCAAGCACGAACCAACTATTTTCTCCACCATTCTCATTCTTTCCATGGAAGGCTTTCATCCAACTATTGACAGTTCAAAGGGGTAAATCTAACCTTTCAGAAAAGTAATATCATCTATGCAATTGCAGCTTGCTTTCTTTTTAAATGATTTTCAAGGACAAAGTGAGTACATCGCATGCTGGAGTACATCGCATGCTGAATTACATCGCAGCTTTCCATTTGAAGACCTCAAACCAAATGATTTACAAGGATCAATATTAACAGATAAAGCAATTCACAGCATGATGTAATCTAAAACTGATAAAGAACTGCATTGAAATACTGTTGACTTGTCATGAATTTAATACAAGAGGGCACAGACTGAATTATAGCATTCAAGCATTGCAAAACTGGTGTTCCAGCCCTGGCTGCCTTTTGTTTTGAGATTATAACTCTCACAAATAAATCTCTCCCTCTCAGCTTCCTCCAGCTTTAAAATATTTTAAATGTACTCTCCAGTTGTATTCATAGTTGCACACAAAGTCATAGGTTCTCGGAACATCTCTTTTCGCTCTTTTTCATAATAACCCTTTTCTTTGAATATAGACTGGCTGATGAACTCAGACTTAGGCTTGAATTTCGGGAGTGAGTGCTTCGTTAGCTGTCACCATTGTTGGTATCCTCACTGGGAACCTCAGTGAATGAAGAGGCTAAAGAGGTGTGCAGAATGAGATACTCTTGTTACACTAGTAAAGCACCAAAGCATAAAGCAAAGCATCCCTATGTGCTTCCCATGCCTATACAACACTGTGTGATTTTTGGTCCATCAATCCAGCATCTTCCATAAGCGGTAAAAATGTCTCCATACAAAAACTAAAACTAAAAAAAAAAAAAAAAAAAAAAAAAAAAGTTAAAATTTCACTCAAAAATTGTGAGTTACTAAGTTTAGGAATGTTAAGGAATATATGCTCAGTCATGTCCCACATTGAGGAGAAAGGTCCTTTGGAGTTAGATTAGAAATCACTGCAGTTCTCAGCTAAAGCAGTTAAGTGGAGGGCAGGGGGATTAACAAATGAACAGCATGTGAACCCACAAGCTGTTTTTTCCTTTATAGACAGAATTTAGACTTCTGTCTGAAAGACAACCTATCCTTCATCGTATACTATTACCCTGGGGATGCTGAAGCATAGGGCAACAGAGGTGAGTCCAGGACAGCAGATACAGCGCTGAAAGAAGGACTTACTCTTCCTGTGTCATCAGAACACAGGAGACAGTGGGGTGACCTAACACAAGTGATAAAATTAGTAAGGGGACTCACTCTCTTTTTCTGTCACACAGTAGTTTAAAAACTAAAATAGATCCATGGCTTAAAGCTTCCACTGTCATCGTTAAAAATGTAGATTTAGAAGAACAGCTAAGGTTATAAGTAGACCCAATGACTTTAACAGGACTGTTCAAAGCGCATATGTACTCTCCTGGGTAGTAGCTGTGCAACTCCGGCCTCTCAGAAGGCTCCCACAAGGGGGGCCTTTAGAAAGGCCTTTCTAAACTCTGCATCTTATTTTCCCCACTTGTGCCAGGTTTTGGGCAGCCCCAGCTCAAAGTAAATGATCATCAAAATCTCTCACCAGTTGCGAGGATCAGATCAGGAAACAAAATGTAATTCCAAGGCCAATGTCTTTTAATACATTTTAAGAATTTCTGCTAACATTACCTGCTGCTGTACCAGAATCCTTTTTCAAAGAGACTGTGAACTACTGGAACAAACTACCAACTCCGTGTGTCCCACAGAGGTCTCCCAGCACTATTCAAGTTGGTTTAGCTCTTTTTAGCGAGTAAAACTTAGTAAGGTTAATTACTAATTTAACTTAAAATGACAAGAGATATCATAGAAAAACCAGATAATTCCTGGACTTATGCACCCACCTTCACATTAAGTCCTCCCTGCCTAACTTCTCTTTCCAGCATAGAGAAGACACCCATCAGGGAAGTACAGAGAGGACTGCTCTCACTTCATTGATGAGGGACCTAAACTTTCACACATGCATTCATTTATTCATTCTTTAACTCCACTGAAGTCAATGGCGTTATATGAGTGACCAAATGCATGCTCCTGTTTCTGCAAATTACTATACTGGCTCTAAGGCAAGTCTAAAGGCATAGAGGAGACGCACAGCTATTCTGAAACCATAAAGACTGAATGTGGGTATGTCCGACTGTGGCAAATTCATTCATACGTTTGTCTCACGTACACAGGGGATTAGAGACTCTCATTATAGCCTTGGAAGTCTTTGCAGAGTGAGGGGAGATCCTTCAGCATCCCAGCACCTAAAGATGGAGGCTTCTAGTTTGAGATATCAAGGCTGCATAAGCAGTTATTCTGCAGCCAAGAGTCAAATATTTAATGAGCTTTAAATGTGTCAAATATAGACCAGAATAAAAAAATCGTTTTAATATTGCCATTTTTCAGTGGGACTAAGGGGACAGAAGTGCCACTATACAGTTTGGGATTAACCAACCTTCTGCAGAAATTTTTTGTCCGCAAATTAGGTCTTTCAAAATGATTTGGTTTGTTTTGTCTATCACAGTCCAAACAGTTCCAACTATGGAAAATTATTTTTTAAAATTAAATAAGAATTTTATATCATTATGTGGCAGGCTTAAAGCAAAACTTTGCTGATACACAGCACCTGCTGGACTGACTTAAAACATTCATATTGAGTAAATCAGCAACCACCTATCCGATGGTATCAACTATCACTAATTAAATGCAAATCGTGCTATAGTCTACAGTGCAAAGCAAAGTCTTTGTATCTTAATATGCAGTTATTTTGTGCCCCGATGCTTGTTTAATAAAGATATTATTTTCTAATACCTTCCCTCTCAAACTTCAATATAAGCTTCGAACGTGATGTTATCTTTCATTTTCCACATCAAAATAAGGTATAAACTTCACGTTCCAATTTTATTTCTAAGAAAGCTTACCATTTCAGGAGCTATCTTGATCCAGATCTCACAGCTCCTGCTTGCCCATCAATCTCTGATTTGGGGCCCTCTCACGCATCTTTTGAAATATCCAACTCTTCTGTGTCTACTTCTGTCTACCAACGCTCCTTTATCAATTACAGCTTTAGTATCTTCAAAGAAACCTCGCAGGTCACTTAAGCGTGGCCTCCCCACCAGCGTCCACGAAAACTATCTTTAAACAAGCTTCCTAGTTTTTAACATACACTTTCAGATGACTTCTAAGGTCCTGTACCACCCTCCTGCAGATGCCCAGACAAGAAGGGAAACTGAAGTGACTGAAGCTGCAAGATATCCCTTTCATCCCCACAGTCACCTTAGATCTCAACACTGAAATTCCTAAAGAAGAATCACTGATGTGGGGTAAGGTAACATGGAAGGCAGGAGCTAGTGAGCTAGGAAAGTGCCTCTGCAGTTGTGGATGTGACCAGAAGGACCCACTGGCCTAGGATTCACAGGTCCTTAAACCTCTTCCCCGGGTTCCCTGCCTTCCTCAGCCTTGTAACTCTCAGAACCTACTCTACCTTCTAATTGATCCCCAGATCTATTATTATCAAAAGTAGTGACTTACTATGATTACAAAATAATTGTCACTTGTATTACTTCTACCAACGAGTCATCATCCTCTTTTCCTTTCTTAATGCCAGGCTTGGGTTCACAGACCTGCCCTCTTCTCCCTTTGTGCCCTCTATCCGGCAATTCTGAAGGATTTTAGATAGCATTTCTGTGCTTGTGACGCTCAGGTTTCTCCCTCTGTCATCAACCTTTCTGCCTCTGTTCAATCCCAACGCTCAAGTGGCTGTCTGGCATCTCTTCCTGGAGATTTTGTCACCAGTTTATGCTAGCTGAAGAGCAGTGTTGCCTTGGTTTAGCCTCACTTTCCCTTTTCTCTCGTCACTGCCGACAGCAGTAACGTACTCCCCATTTCCACTATCTTCCTTCCCTTGTCCCACGAGTCACACACAAATAGCACCCAGCTCCTGGGCCTTCCTTCTGCCCCCACCAGCTTCAAGACTAATCTGTTATCATTTACACAGACAAATCTGCTGTTTAGGCCTCTCTAGTATATCCTACCACAACCACTGCAAAGTTCTCTTCTCTGCATCCCAAACGCACAGTGCTCCTCTGCAAGCCAAGGAAGCTGTGGATGGCCAAACACCTCCTCTCACAAACCTGACCGCACCACTTGCTCCTTGGCAGCCCTCCACTTGTTATTCACCTGCTGTTCCAGCAGACCCGAATCTCTGTCCTCCTTCAAGGCTCAGCTTAACTGTGTTCCCCCAGTCTACCTTCTTCCGTTGACCACTAGGTTGTCCCTACCACTTCTGCACTCCAGCAGCATTCTTCAACCATATCCCCTTCAATCTTGTGTTTCTCCACCTCATCCACTCATTGTGACACGACCTCCTGCGATTCATCCACAGGGGCTCAGCTTTCCAGGCTCTCTCGTAAGCCCACTCCTCCTGAGATGCTGGCAGCAAATAAACCCAAATACAGAACGTGTCCACATACCTCTGTTACTTCCCTTCCACACAACCATCTCCCCGCTGTTCTTCAAGCTCCTCGCAGGGCAGCAACTGGTCTTTTTGTAGATGTGAAGCTTCTCTTGGCATTCTTTGTGAATTAACGAGAATAAAAAAGAATAAACAGCACGAACCCAAATCGCAGCCTACTACCGACCCGGGTGTTAGGGAAAAGACAAGTGAGCAGTAGGAAAAACGGAAGACAAGATGGAGAAATGGAGCAGGTGTGTGGGACCACGTAAAGGCGTGATGCGGTTGGAAAGGCAAACCCCGGGCATCCCCGCTCATGACGTAAGACACGTACGCCCGGGGGGTCGTGAATCTTGCCCTTCGGCGACCCCGGCCCACGAAGGGCGAGACCAGCCATGACTGGCTTCGGCAGCGCTAGGGAGGGTCACTCAGAGCCGAGCGGGGGGCAGCACCGGAGACCCCAGCGCTTCCCGAAGGGGATCCTCAGCGCCGCTACCGCGCCGCTGAAGGAGCCCGGTTACTCGGGACGCGAGCGGAGGGGGAGGGCGCTCTTCCCCCCAGCCGGGGGCACCGGAGCAGGGAGCCCTGCGCCGGCAGCGGCACGGGAACACGCGGCGGGGCGGCCGAGGGACCGCGGGGGTGGGGGCGGCGGGAGCCGGGGAGGGCGCCCTCGGGGCGCGGCCGGCACTAGGACCCGGAGAGCGGCGGCGGGGCGGGAGCAGCGCGCCTGCGCGGCGCCGTCCGGCGAGCGGGCGGGCTGCACCGAGCCGCCCGGCAGCGGCGGCGGCGGCGGCGGCGGCAGCGGCAGGAGCAGCGGCAGCGGCGCGGGTCCCCGCCGCCCGCACCGGCAGCGCGCTCCACCCGGCCCGGCCCGGCCGCAGGGGCGGAGGCGGCGCGGCGGGAGGGCGGCGCGCGGCGCTGTCCGTTCAGCACCTGCGGGCGCCCCCCGCCCCGCACCGCCGGGAGGGGCGCGGGCACAGCCCCGCCGTACGCCCGCGGGGGCTGCAGCCGGCACCGGCGCTGCAGCCGGCACCGGCGCCCACCCGCGCCTCCTGCCCGGCGCCCCGCAGCCCCGCGCCCGGAGCACCTGTGGGCAGCGCCGGTGCCGCGATTTTTCTCCCCCCCCCCCCCCCCTTTTTTTTTTTTTTTTTTGGTGTCTGCTTTTGGCCACGTCCAACCAGGGAAGGGCCCTCCCCCTCCGGCACGTCCCTGCGCCCCGGCACCGCAGCGCCCGCGCTCCCGGAGCATGGTCCCCCCTGCCCCTGCCCCTCCGCCGCGGCTGCAGCTCCCAGGGCCCCCGAGCGTCTGACTCCAGACGAAGGCGGTGCAGCGCCAGGAGCCAGCGGCACCGGCTTCCCCTCGGAGCGGCCCCCGCGGAGCGGAGCGGAGCGGAGCGGAGCCGGCCGGGGCCCTTCGCCCCCGCGGGCCTGGATCGGGGCTCGGGTTAGGCACCGACTGCCGCCCAGCAGCCGTCCCCTGACGGGCTTGCTGCCTGCCGTGCTTGCTCGGATGAGTCTGCGACATGCCTAATAAGAGACGAGATGGGCCAGGGCGACGAGAGCGACCGCATTGTGATCAACGTGGGAGGGACTAGGCACCAGACTTACCGCAGCACCCTGCGCACCCTGCCCGGCACTCGGCTGGCCTGGATCGCCGAGCCCGATGCCCACAGCCACTTCGACTATGACCCCCGCACGGATGAGTTTTTCTTCGACCGGCACCCGGGCGTCTTCGCCCACATCCTGAATTACTACCGCACTGGCAAGCTGCACTGCCCCGCGGACGTGTGCGGGCCCCTGTATGAGGAGGAGCTGGCCTTCTGGGGCATCGATGAGACCGATGTGGAGCCCTGCTGTTGGATGACCTACCGGCAGCACCGCGACGCCGAAGAGGCTCTGGACAGCTTTGGTGGGGCACCCCTGGATAGCAGTGCCGAGGACGGAGACATAGATGGCACCGGAGACTCTGGTGATGGCGAAGAGGAGCTGGAGATGACAAAACGCCTAGCACTTAGTGACTCCCCAGATGGCAGGTCCGGGGGCTTCTGGAGACGGTGGCAGCCCCGCATCTGGGCACTCTTTGAGGATCCCTACTCCTCCAGATATGCAAGGGTAAGCTATGCAATCAGCACCCTCATCAAAACACTCCAACCTCCCTTCAGCCCCACTTCCTCCCAGCATCATCAGGGTTAGTTCCACCGTCAGCACAGAGCAGCCATCCATGTGTGTAGCCATACAAAAACCATGCACGGGCTATGGGGACATAACTCACGCTCTCAAGCAGGCCTCACGCGTGGGGCACGAGTGGACACCAAGGCATGAGCTCATGTACCCGTATGTGGGCTTCCAGAGACCCTTATTTTCTAACAGCCTCCTAAAAACCCACACAGCCTGGGGCAGGGTCCCCTTCACGGGCCAGGGAGATCTCCATTATACCAGGTAATTTCCCTCCATGCACAGATTTTTACAGTCAGTCATCCCCCAGTAAAGAGAGAAGCCTTGTCCAGCCGTCTTACGAGCTAACGGCTCTCTCCCCTTTATGAGATGGAGAAACGGTCACAGGAGCAGGCAGTCCCTGGGAGACGAGGGCATTTGGAGAGTTTCTCAGCTTGGACTGGGAAGGGAGTCTGTTCCTTTCTCTTTTCTCATACATACCATGTTCAAATATTTATGATCGTGCTTCTCTGAGAATGGGTAATTCAGTTCCTCACTTACCTCCTCACTCTGTCTTTTCACTTGTGGGAAATGCAAAGTATTAATCAGAGGAGAGGGTTCATTCATGTAGAAGGGACACTGTGTTTGACAGGTTTCTTCCCTGGCTACTGAAGGACAACTCCTCCCCTCCTGGTGCCTGCGGTTGTTTTGGAAAGGGAATGCACACTGGTGCAGTTCACAGCATAGCTGTGGATAAAGATGATCTTAAACAGTCACCCAACACCCAACTCCTCTAAGTAGGTACCTTTCATGCTATTACAGAGGAGGATAATTACATTAATTAGGGCCTGATTCTTCTCCTGAAGTCAAAAGTAAAGAAAACATTTACTTCAGGAGCAGCAGCAGGATTAACCCCCAAGACACCCATACTGATAAGCAGGGAAATAGATGAAGGGTAACGCCTTCACAAAGAAATTGGTTTGGATAGGTTTTACTCCTCTCTTAAACGTACCTTTGTTACAGCATAATTGCTGCCAGCCCTCGGTAGGGATGAGTGGTGCTTTGGTGTGGCAGGATGATCAGTGTTCCTGAGGTGGATCGAAGAAGTGAGATCAGATTAGGGAGCAAATTGGACAGATGGAGGAAAGAGAAGTGGAAATGCAGGGACAGGGGAGCTGGTCCTGTATGAATGGGTGGTGGAACAGCAGCTGCTGGGGACTCAGTCTGAGTAGAGATCTCCAGCAGTGGGCCACCAGGTCTGCAGACTGAATGAATGGGGAAAGCTGGAGCACAGCCTGGAGTTATATCTTGGTGCATTTCTAAAGATTCTTGTTTGCACACCCTTTGGAGATTTCCTCCCTGAACAAAGAAGTTAATATTTTAAATGAATTCCTTTAAACAGCATGGAGGATAAAGGAATAATAAAATATTTACCACGAGATGAAAGGATAATGCTGTTGAATTGCAGCTTTCAAATCCCTGATTTCTGCCAAGGGAACATGGAAACAGAGGGGGAAGGCTGGAGGGTATCCCTCAAAAGGCTTAGTTAGCTTCCTTTAATCAAGCCCAATGTTAGCAGGCATTGATTTGAATGGCAGATCTCTGGTGCCCAGGAATCTGTTGGTAAAACACATTTCAAGTCAAAGCAGTGTGCTTGTCCAAGATTTTGTGGAATGGTCCAAAAGCCAAATGGATAATGCTGTCCCAATGAAAAGGATACAAACAGAGGCTAAAGCACCTTTTTGCTTGGAAGCATTATGATATTTTAGGTCAGAGGACAAAATCTATAACCAATATTAAGAGTCTTTGTGATGTGCTAGCTGGACTTCTAGGAGGATATAAATTCCATTTTCTAATTCGCTGTGGGTATTTTCATTTAGGAAAAGGCATTTTGTAAAGTAATTTGGGTTTGTTGTTGGGTTTTGCAGTAGATGTTATGCTGTTGTTCACAATTACATGTGCATACCTGGTAGAATTCAACCCCTGATTTAACTCTAAGTTGTTCTTTCCTTAAAGGATTCTTAAACTAGAGAAATATGAATTCTGGGCAAAGTTGGAGTGTATACTGAATATTTCATGGGTTAAATATGATTCTTTAACTTGTATCTATGGAGATGTAGGCCATAAGCATTAATATTTTGCATGAAGGAAGATGGCTTTCATCATCAACACATGCACACACTGTCCATTAAGAAGACATTATAAGACACTTAACATTTTCTAATAAAAGCCATATGTTATAGTTATGGATGTAAAAAGAGATGGGAGTTTGATTTATGCCCCTGTAACCTAACACAGACATTGCAAAAAGACCTTAAATTCACAATAGCTAATTTACAGTAAAATAATTGATAGCATCATTAACAAGTGAATGGTATATTAAAGCAACCATTAGTAAAGTCAGGCAACAAATCCACTGTTACTTCACTTTTAATTGTGTACGCTACTTTCAATTAGAAACTGTATTTCAGTCATGCAAAAATTTAAATTCGCATTGCCATCTTGTCAAAAAAATACATCACAAAAATGTGTCATCCTAATTGGACCTGAGACTTGTACTAATGGTGGTTATTATGCACATGTTTGGTGTTTATGTATGGCACCAAAATGTATGTCAAAATAACATCTTAATATAAGCATCAGTTTACATAACCATTATACTTTTACACTTGGGCAAGTAAAAGGAATACAGTATATGAATGTTAAGATTAAATGAAAACCTGCATATCTGAATAAAGCAAGATTTCTCTGGACTAAATCTCTGATTTACACTAAATGAATGTTGAGGAACTGTCTATGGAAAGCTCAGCATTTACTCAGATCTAGCCATTCTTGGAGCATTTTGGTAGACACTGCTTACAAATACAAGTATATTTGACTGTTTTGCTTCACCAGGACCTAACTCATACTAAATTACATGTATTGTCATTGTAGATGGCCAGGGGAGACTCAAGAGCATTTGTATATGTCAGGCAAAATCAGATAACTCTGCAAATTTTGCCTATTTCTAAACTTACTTTGATAAAGCATAAGCTCCCAGTCACCAGTCATTTGTCTTTAGGTGAAACATAGTCAACAGTTTCTTGTTAAAATAATAGTGGCTGAGTTTAAATTCTAGTTTTCTAAACACTAATTTCTTAAATAAGGTAATTCTTTCTAAAAAGATTAAATACTTTAAAAAATTGCATCATCTTCTAAAAGAAAAGGTAGCTTGTTTCAAATCACAGACTGCCTTAGACACCTACCTTAATAAGATAAATGGGTGTTGTACTTCTCCATAATTTAAAGAATCCACATTTGGATAACAGAGGCAAAGTCTGGTACCTGGAGTCTGAACAGAGTAACAAATAAGGTGATGGAAAAGACCAGACTTACAGAGATACTGTATGCATATGCAGACAGACAGGCATCCAGGTAGATTTTCAAAAGTATCTGATCAGGCAGCTAAATATCACTGCATGTCAATAGATATTGTGCACCTAAATCGGTGAGGTGTTTCTTTGAACCTTATTAGAACTGTCTTTTTTGCGTGGTCAGGCAACTTTGTAAATTTATTTTTCAAAAGTAGATGCAAGGGGGGAAATAGACTCAAAGTCACACAGAAAGCTACACAGATAAGCTAAAGCAGCATATCCGAGAGTTACATTGTAATAGAGTTCCTGCCTTCTGCACTCTTTAGACTTCACAGGCCCCTCAGTACACAAATGCGTGAAAAATATTTTCTTAGCATCCTCTCTCCTTTATATTTATGTCTGGTCATGCTGTTCTTACACTAGCGAAGCTCCCACTGACTTTCTGGGGAGTTTGGCCTGCAGGTATCGAACATCTTTGCCCCCTTCCTTCTCCCCCCCCCGCCCCCAGCAGGATAAGCTTGTGTTTGTGTTAATTCACAGGCGTTAGGTTAGTCAGTGCTTGGGAACCAGGAGCTTTCAGCTGAGATTCTGCGCTAGTGCTTCCATTCAAATTGGATGGTTAAGCTTCATTAATGAACCCTCAGAGAAGCTTTTGTAGTCCTCTCAAATAAACATTTCTACTGTTTTTAAATAAAAGCTTGTTGGGGTCCTATGGAAAGTCCTCAACAGCTTGACTTGCCATCCTGGCATATGCTATACAGCTCTGATCTGGAAGAGGAAAGGCTTATGGCAAAACTCTCACCCGTTCCTCATGTTGTCCCTTCACATCCTGCAGAAGGATCTGCTTTCCTCAGTGGGTGATTTTTGAAGGACAAGTTTCTGACACTGGACACTGAGGAGACAGGAAAAAGGATAGTGGGGAAGAGATGAGGAAAAAGGTATTCCCCGGGGATTTCTTCCAGCTTTCTTTTGTACATTCCAGAGCATTTCAGCCTTGCTGTGTTCATTTAAACTGATTTTTCTCTATATAAACTACCTCCCTTAGGTACAAGAAGGCTTACGGGATCCTAGTTCCTGAATAACCATACTGTCTTGAGGCTTAGAGGCTGGGGTAATTTCTGCTCATCCTTTACCCTGGCCCAGTACAGCTAAGCTCAGGAACTGGGGAAAGTATCAGGGAGTGGGAAAAGATACTCATCACCCTTTCACAAGGGGAGCTTATTCTGCAGCCATCTGATGTGGGACACACTTTGCACAGGAGTGCTCCACAGACAGTGCTCCAGAGGCTCCCGCCGAGCACGAGCAGATAGGGAGAGAAAGGAGGAGAGCCACACCACACTCTTTCCCCCACCCACAGGCACCCCTCTCCCCCGGGAGAGCTTTCATCAAAGGGGCCCTGATGGAGCTGCTCTCCTGCCTTGGGCCTTTCTGCAAGGTCTCCCCTGCAGAGGCATATCTAATCCTGCACTGAAGCTGGCTGCAGTAATTCTCACCATATACTTTGACAATTAACGAGACAGCCTAATTTTAACTGCACGCTGCATTACAGCTCTGGAAAAATGAGAATCTTTCCCCATTAAATGAAGTTTCCCCTGCACTTGTAGTATAATGGAATTACAGATAGACATCTATTAACTACCATTCTATCATTCATTATTAATATAGTTCCTAAAATCCCATTTTATTCCTATTTTCGCCCACCAAGGGACATGTTACTGCCAATCCTTACATAACCCATTAGTAAGCATGGTATAGTCTTCTCTGCATCCTGTCCAAAGAAGCCTTTGCAATGCCAGTTAGAAAGTGTTCACCGCTCACACCAAGTCCCACGTTCAGTCCCTATGAAATTAGCCAAGGTGGGAGCAGGCACAGTCACAAATAACTCCTGGGAATTGTCCCTCTGACTTCAGAAGTAATAAATTTTAAAACCACCATCACCAAAAAAAAAAAATCATAGCAGCCATGCAGAATCATGACTCCCTTGGTTTGAGTTGTTCAGAAACACATAGGAAGATACGATGTCTGCCCAGAACATCTTACAATCTCTTTGAAATCACAACCTCACAAGGAGATGAGAGGGATGATGTTATCTACCTGACAAATCTATGGCTGGCTAGTACAGACTTAGCAGTTTTAATTCAAGGAGGGTTTTTTTTTTAATCCATTTGCCTATTTCCAATTTTATTTCTATTATTCTAAAACCTTAAAAAAGAACAGCATCTGTTGCCATTTTAAATTTTTTTTAATCTTACTTAATTTTAATGTTTCTAGGTTACAAAATTTACTCGATTTAGCCAAGGCTGTGATTGTATGGATCATACCATCATATGCATACACATATATATGCCTTCCTCTCACTGCCACCTCCTACGATGCTGAGTGGGATTTCCATATGAGGAAGGACTTCAAAATTAAACCATCCCAAAATATATCTGAAAATGTAACTGTGGTGCCACTGAAATCAATATGAATCTAGTGACTGGTTTCAGTACAGTATTTGGTCCCTTCTCTCTTTAATCCATCCCTATGTGCCTTCAGTTATTTTCTTTGCCCTTCTCCTGACATTTGCTATTTTGGTCTTGGTTAGGAAAAAAAAAGGTAACAAAATACTGGTATTCTCTGTTGGTATACCATGAGACAAAGGATAAAAAGGTCTGTGGATGAATTATAGTATTTCTATTTTAGAACTGCTCACAAAAATGTGATATATTAGACTATGTCTAGGAAAACTATTTTTCCATCTTGTTTTTCCTTCTGCTGTGCAGTCAAGTATTCAACGGCAGTCATCTTTCTTATTTGTAAAAATACGTGACTGATCTGTGTATATTTATGGTAGTACTTTGGTAAAGTTGATACATATTGCCTTTCTTTTAACATAAGGAGAGATGTTAGCAAATCAGCAACAGAGGGCCTAGCCTTACTGTTACTGAAATTCAGTGCCAAAATTACCACTGACTTCAAGGATAGAAATGAATTTTCCTGCAGTATGGTTCAGGATAACAAATTAATTGCAGTGTACTGCTTTTTAATAGATACATTCCGTATTTCCATTCCAAAGCACTGAAGCGCAATAGATCTTAGCAATTTATTAGGAGCATACATATTCAAATATATATTTTTATAATAATTTAAAGACATGGCCATCTTTAGCATATTGCATCAAAACATAGGAGCTCTAATACTGACAAAGCTCTTCATGATCTGGCACTTTTTATTGCAAAAGACTATAGAATACATCCCCATTCAAACCACATGACTCCAATTAACATTCAACCAAATCATATCCAAGCACTGTATCTCATAAGAAAAAGGGCAAGCAGGGGTATTCAGATTGAAAAATTGGGCCCTAATTGATAATCAAGTGCATAATTCTTTCTCATGCAAATACAGATGGCAAAACTGAGTTTCCATTTTGTATAGGCTTGATTTTATGAAAATTCAGTGCATTCTTGGGGGATAAGACTAATAGAACAGCCATTTTGAGATCTTTGCATTTGTATTACAATTAGCTTCTCAGTTACTATATACTGAATTTGATCTGAGGAAAGAACAGTATTAGAAGGCTGACTTGGCTTTCTCTACTGAATATTGCATTACATAAATATGTGATTCACTCCAAATGGTACACAGGAGTGTTAGGATCAGATGAAATCAGAGAAATCTATGAATCTATGGAGAACCACCTCCTCCCTCTAGAATATAAACCAAATGCTGTCATTTCTAGAATAATTTTTACATCTTTCTCCTGTGCTCAGTAAGGACCCAGATTTTGCTATCTTCACTCCTACTCTTGTAGTGATAGCTTACTCCAGGAATACCCCCGTTTCCTTCGGGCTGAGAACAAGGTACTACCCAACACGGTTAAAGGTGAAAGGACCAGGTCCTAATTGATTTTCACTTCTTTCAGATATAATTTAGAAGATATAATGGGGGCTCTTATAAATCATGCTATAAAAATTATGAATAAATCTCAGTCCAAGGCTTTTTGCAGTGATTGCTTATGATGTAAGACCCTTTAATGACAGTAAGTTAAAATTGCATTGTAATGGCCCTTTGTAAATGCAATAAATCTCCGATTTCAGTGCACTGCAGACAGCCGGCGAAGTGTGTGCTGCACATGAGCTACCAACACAGGCACACACTGCCGGCACACACTTACGTAATTATGTTGATACTTCAGTAGCAGCAGTAAATCTTAGCCCTGCTAGACTTACTTTGAGAAAATGTTCAGTCAAGACCATTGTGGTGTTGTAACCGCATGAAATGGTTTAAAATATCCTACTGGCTTTTAACTTGAAAACCTGGGAAAGAATGTCCGTTTTAAAAAGCAGTAAGATGGATCATTGTTGTGGTTTAACCCCAGCCAGCAACTAAGCACCACGCAGCCGCTCACTCACTCCCCTACCCAGTGGGATGGGGGAGAAAATCGGGAAAAGAAGTAAAACCCGTGGGTTGAGATAAGAACGGTTTAATAGGACAGAAAAGAAGAAACTAATAATGATAATACTGATAAAATGACAACAGTAATAATAAAAGGATTGGAATGTACAAATGATGCACAGTGCAATTGCTCACCACCCGCCGATCGACACCCAGTTAGTCCCTGAGCTGCAATCCCCTGCCCCCACTCCCCCCAGTTTCTATACTGGATGTGGCGTCACACGGTATGGAATACCCCGTTGGCCAGTTTGGGTCAGGTGCCCTGGCTGTGTCCTGTGCCAACTTCTTGTGCCCCTCCAGCTTTCTCGCTGGCTGGGCATGAGAAGCTGAAAAATCCTTGACTTTAGTCTAAACACTACTGAGCAACAACTGCAAACATCAGTGTTATCAACATTCTTCTCATACTGAACTCAAAACATAGCACTGTACCAGCTACTAGGAAGACAATTAATCCTATCCCAGCTGAAACCAGGACAATCATTTGGTTTTAAATAACAAAGGCAAAACCTATCCCTACTGAGTCTTATGATTTCCCAGAGACAAATACAAATTAAAATAGGTATTTTGGTCTGCACAACCAAACCACATCCATCTTCCTTCCTGAATTTCCTGGATCATCTACTCAGCATTCACAAAAAAAATTAAAAATATGCACAGAAATACACCAACAGGGTAATAGCTTCCTGTTTCAGCTGCAGCAGAATCCCTATTCCTGTCCACCTCTGCCCTCCAAAAAACACATTTAAAACATTACCTGCATTTCCCTATTCAAATACAGAAAGATCTGGTCAGTTCAGGTTGCTTATTATTTGACATGCATCAGAAATTCAGTTGAAGATTTCACTTTGAAAATTCATTCCAATAACCCTGTTCTATTTTTTTGTTTGGATTCTTGCAGTCTTCATTACACTGGATCAATTGACAGGTATAGATGGTGGAGGCCAGTTTTGTGATTTATCCAGTTATTAATTAAATGAAAACCTTCAGTCAGAATGCTTCTAATTTGATAACAGATTTCCAAAAAAATGAATAGAGAGAAACCCCTAAAAATGCTGAGCACCTACAACCTCCAGCGCAAGGGAAGTCATGTCTTATGGCAGAAAAGGACATGGGCAAAGAGTTTAGAGACCATCAGTAAAATCCCACCCCACCTCATAGGGCCACTGCCACCGCTACCACTGATTTTAGTGAGATCCAGCCAGAGACCCATGCAGACCTATTTCAGGCAAAATTTTTCAGGACAAGGACAATTGTGTAATTGCCACAACACTCGATGCAAAAGGGCTTGCCTTCACAGCACTCTCTGATCTCTACTCTAAAAACAAGACAACATGACATCAGCCACATTGTGCTATTCCCGTTTCTTTTTTTAGCATGGTTCTTCCCATTGCCTCTAGTGTAGAATTTTACAAGAAATCTAGTGACAGTACATCTTAGCACTTCTTGGGAATGTGTCCCGCATAATGCAGAACTGATTTTAACTCAGGCTTTTTCAGTAAAGCACTTGTAAGGACAAACCAAGAACAACCTAACCATGCTATGATAGCCCAACCAATACCAGACTGAGTCAATTGCTGGGTGGTGGTGTTTAGTTTTCTTTTTTGGGGGTGGTAGCAGATCATTTTAGATCTGAATTTTGCTTAAGCAATATTGAAATTTAGTGTTCAGCTGATAGGAGTTCAGTGTTTATCCTACCAAGAAGTCCCAAATGTGCTAGCGATTTTATTAGAAGACCTAATGTAAATTTCAAAACTGTATAGATTACTTGAAATGTTAGTTATGTCTAAGCAGCAGGAAATCAATAGTGCAAAAGTGCATTCACTGTTTTAAAGAAAACATCTTTTGGAGAACTTGCTCCGCTAAGAAAAGCGGCTCAGTTTACCTTGTGTCAGCAACATGGACTAAAGGCAAATGAAAAGTTTGAAATTCAATAGCAATTCTATAGCATCTTCAACTCCAAACCACAAATTTATCTTCACATATGTACTACCATCAGCTACAGCAACTCCTAAAACTGCACATTTATGGTCCTCAAAGGATGTCTTGGCTAGGACAGCTGGGTAAGCCTTTGTTCTTATTGGGTGATCTTTAACATTCATTCTGAACAGTCCACACATGTCTAGAGAAATATACACAGACCTACATGGTGTGAATTTACTAGAAAGCAAAAAAAAAAAAAAACCAAAACCCCAACCCCCAAACCCCCCAAACCTGAGACTTGGACAGATGATTGCAAGCAATTGAATTAATGCAGCTTATCAAGTGAGCATTTGTTAGCAGATCTGACTAAAGTCATTATTTGTGCGCCCTACTTGCTTGCATATGTTAGCTCTGAAGAATCCTCTCAGGGGTTTCAGCTAGCATCTACAGCATGCCAGTAGTACGAAGGCAAGCCATATTTGTATAGCTTAGCAAATGAACATTTGCAATGGCACAAGCACACAAACAACACATTATATTAGGTCATTAAGCCACATCATTTGGGTATGCTTCAGCCATTCTCATTTTCTATGAATTTTACTGTGTGTGGAATCATACAAGACATTTAATCTTAGCGTGTCATTTTCAAAATAGAAAAACAACTTTTCTCAGGTTACTTGCTTTGCATTTTTTCGTCCCTCCCTTATTATGTGTTTATTGCAGTAACAAGCACGATAGGGTTATCATCTCTGTTGATGCCTCTAATTGCTATTACCGTAAAAACAGCAACTTAACAATAAGCATCTCTGGGAAGAATTTACACTACACTCAGATGTAGTGTTTCCCAAACCAACCTGGACCAGAGCAGAAGATCACCCAAACCCATGATTCTTCAAAAGGTGCAGTATGCGTATGAGTTGTGCCAACCACTGCAGAGACAGCAGGGCTGGGCACCCACCATCTCTCCATCACTCCCGCGTCATGAAAATCTAGCAGTCAGTTCCCACATCTTCATTTCTGAGGCCAGACTCATGAAAGTATGTAGCCATGTGAGTTCAAACTTATAATTTCCAAAACACTAACCACACAGATGTAATTTTTTTAAAAGCATATTAAAATTTCTCAGTGCCTACAGAATAGTTTCTCTGCCCAGAACTGCTTTAGTATTGTGGGCAATGGTCTTATATCAAAGCCTTGTTAATGCCCGTAATTTTTCTTTACTAACAGGCACCATCCTTTAAACGTACCTGCTGAATACACACTAAATATAAGCTGTTTTCAAAAAGATGCTCAAATGAAATCAGGAGATATTAGTAGTGTGAAACAGTTCCCCAGATGTAATAATTCAGTGGCTACAGTCTTTTGCTTAGAATGTGAAATTTCAGGTTTAATACCTTCCTCCAACTGCAGGATTTCAAATTTTCATCTGTCTCTGCTCAAGAGACTTCCCAACTTCAGACAGCTGCATAATCCAGGCAGTTAGTGAAGTTGATGCAGTTTGTATGGTGTGAGGATCTCGCAAACCAATACATTGGGTATGTGGGAAAGCAGCATTTTCCAATAATGTGGAACGAAGAAGCTGTTCCTGTGTGGTAATTCTGGGCTACTGAATTCAGCAAGATTAATAGCAAAAACCAGATATGTGTAGTGACATTATCAGAGACAGCGTAACTTTAGCATGTGACAACGCTATTTTTTTTATTTTCAGTCACTCACTAGTTCGAAGCCAGTTCTTATTAGAAATAACTGTATGTTGTCATCATGCAGTTGACTCCAGGATGAGCCATGTGCAATGATTTAGTGATCTCTGTGCAGCCCCTATAGAGAAGGAACGTACAAAACGCACAAAAAAGTATGAGATGGTACACAGAAGTAGACAATACACAGAAGTAGGGAGAACTTCTTCACCCCAGGGTCTGAGCAGTTCTGCCATGCTGAAAAGTGAGCTCCCAAGTCAGCGTAAGGATATATCACATGATTTGTTTTGAAAAGACCTACATTTCCCAGGGCTATCAATCTGTCACCTTTCAGTCATGCCATGTAAATACAAGCATTCTTAAAATCTGTGAAGGCTGCCTTTTCATCAATATTTTAACATAAACATTCTTTTAATTTAAATGGAAATTGATCACTTACATTTTATTACCTTTTAATACAAGTGCATTATCACCATTAAAGGAAAGTGATCCCAATTAAACTATTGCCAGGATAAATTTAACTTGGAAAAGCACTAGAACAAGTCTTTGCAAGATTAGGGCCTTTTACAGCACATATGCTTTAGCTCTGGTATTAACAACCAACACAGAAGGGATCAATAAACATTCTAGCTACTACATTCGCTGCCTTCATGATGCACATAACACTAGTACAAAATCTTACTGGAAACTGTGACAGGTATATTGTTAAATATCCTTCTCTACTGTAATTTACCTTATATAGAAGTCTTGCCAGGGGCTCTAATGAAGCAGAGGCAGTTGTGCAGTTTTACCATCTGTTATCAACTCCTGCTATAGCAGAAAAACAATTGTATTAGAATTTAGAAATTACAAACATTGAAAAAAAAATTTTCTTTCATTGTTTAAATAGCTTTGCTGTGCAGTCTAAAGAACAAAATGTTTGGACAATAAATAAAACATTTTAAAAACTGATTTAATTAAAAAACAAGATCTAGCAAAAGAACAGTGATAGAGTTGTTCTACATAACCACAGCACAACAAAGAGGTATAAATAAGCAATCATGTTATATTCCACAGCCTTCAGATTTAGATTTTAATTCAGGGTAACACATCCTATTTTTATATTCTGTAGAAGAAGAAAAAAAAAAATCAACAAAAAACCCCTTTTAAATAATTGAAAATTTTAAAAAGGCTACATCTATGCTATCTAATATAGGACCATAGGACCAAATTGTAGAGTACTTAGGAACTGAATCCTCCTATTCCTCTTTCCATCCTAAGTAAGGACCTGCAGGGTAAAAACTCCGAAGAACACTACAGTGTAGCTTCACTTATGTGCAATGGACTAAAAATGAATACTTAATATTTATATGAATCATTGTCAGTGTCAAGTAAGATGAAGCTTTTAAAAATAGAACCAAATCAGGGAATGAGTTTTAAGACTCAGTGGGTAAATGCCTCTTTACGTACGGTATTATTTATAGATATTTTTCTAATCTGTTCTGTCATCTTGTCTCTTAAATTATTAGAAAGGAAGCAAGGAAGAACTATGGCAAATGTAGATGAAAGAGAAATCTTACTGGGAACTGTGGCAGGAATACGAGCAAAAGCTAGGAAGTCTGGAGCTGTGTTCCTAGGCCTCTTATTCTCTGTACGTTCTACATGAAAACGATTCCAGCCTATTTTGTAATTAAATATGTACATTTTTTAAACAACTCTCTTGCAACAAGAGGAGTGGCCTTTTCAAGACTCTGTTTGGCTTCCAAAAGAGCCACTACCACACCTGAAAACATGCTGAAAACAAGCTAATCACAAGGAGGTTGCAGACATTGGGCTAGTTCTTGTGTCAGTGGTCTTGCTAAGCCTTGGACATCCTGCAGTAGCAAAAATCCCCTTTAGATATAAACGTTGATCTGACAGAGGAAGTCACAACAGGAATTTCAGCATCAGATCCTGATTTTCATAGCTCCCTTTGAAGTCAATGACAGCTGCAGACAGTCTCTTCAAGTTGATCCCCAAAGGTTCTCAGCTAGGTATTGAAAAATTTTTAACATGTCAGTTGTGATAGCTTTGTGTGTCTATTTATCATCATCAGATAAGGAGACTGCCAGTACTAATATCTCCTTGCATCATGAAGGTTCTGAGAGTCTTAACCATTTATGAAAATACTTTTAAAAACTTCTACAAAAAGGACAAGTTATAAACAAAATATTATTAGCATTTTAAACAAGTATTCAATATTGAAGTGCAAAATACTCAAGACTATTAAGATGAAAGTCACCTCGTAAGAAAATTCAAAGCAAGGGGGCACATCTACATACACAAAGCTTCTGCTGGATTCTTGCAAATAGGGGCAAGTTATCTTTCACGTGTAGGAATCTGGGGAGGTCATCCTTATTTTCATTCTGCTAGGAGGCAGAGAACTCTGCTATGAAGCAATTAAAGCCATTTGTTCCCTTATGCAGAGACTCACATTACAAAACCTCCATCAGACAGGAATTAAAACTGAGTAAAGCAGGCATCTACATGGTTATGGAATACTGCACAGGGGGACTACGTATCCATAGGCTTTTGTTTTGATCATTTGAGTACCATTTTTATAAGCACCAATGTGAAGTACTTTTTTGTACTCTCTTCATCCAGGTAGGAGTTTGAGGTAGCTATATGTCTGCTGAGAACACCACACACAACTGCTCTTTGATTTTATCACATTTCTTGCAAATACAAGCTTTTGCTGCTCTTGACTTCAGCAGCAAGATCTAATTCAGACCAGCAAGAAATTTCATCTAATCTCTTTTTATCCTGATTATCCTAAATCTATTTTAGGCATAAGATGCAGATGTTTACAGGTGCAAGAATTGTGATACATTTAAGCAGAAATCCTAGATGTGAATGTTAGGAACAACAGCTCTTTTTTTTTTTTTTTTGCCACAAGGATGTCTGATCGCATTGTTCAGCCCAATAGCCAACCAGGTTTTATTTAGCAATGCCAGTCTAACAGATGTAATTTCCACTTATGGTAGCTGTGGGCACATCATTAATTCTAGTAACTGCAAAACTTACAGTAGAAATCCCTTTCTGTGGCATCCCTTGCTTCTCACTTTGACAGCTTTAGCAAAAGAACAACAACAACAAAAAATTTCTACTATGAGCTTGTACGTGACTGTCCAGATACAGCAGTAGTTTGGTCTAAAGCTCTTCCTACAAGAGCTGTAATGTACACAGATGGCAAAGGGCTCAGAAATACATTCAGAAAAATGCAGTAGACAATTTATGTGTGGAAACTATGTTCACAAGCCCTGTACCATGTTTATCGAGAGAGCAGAAGCTGTATTTTAAGAGGCATATCAATAAATATTTGGCTACAAATGGAAAAAAAAAAAATCTTCTCGTTCACTACCTGCACTGCATATGATACTAGCTGTAATCATGAAAAATTTCAAGATAACACAAAGCTATCAGGCTGCATAATTCCTGCTAGTGCTCACTGCAAGTGCTCACCGCAGTCCTGCTATTAAAATGCCCACAGGCCACAAAAACTCTCTTAAGCCAACTCACTAGCCCAAATTATGACTTCTTCTAGTTAACAAAACTCACCACAGGCTTCCAGCTTCGGGTAGAATACATTTACTTCTTAAAATACACCTACCTTCATCAAAATACTAAGTAGTCACTCGTGGGTTTGAATCTCCCATTATGCTGAGGCAGTGATTTTATTATTTAAACACACACATAGAAAGAGACGAGCCGAAAGTAAAGTCACTATGCATGTCACCACCCCTGTTTAGCATTTATTCCACAGCCTTGTCTGTCTTTCAAATCCAGCTACTCATGAGGGTTGTGAGGGAGGGAAAAGGTTGATGAATTGTTTTTTGTTTTTTGTTTTTTTTTAAACTTTGCAGATGATGTTTAAGCAGCCTTCTCACAACTTATGGCTCAGAAACAGGTTTTGGAGTATGAACAGTATTATATGTACTCTGCAGTTTCAGATCTAGAGCTCATCAAATAACTGTAGATACATTTTCTTTTTGGCAAAAAAGATATTTTTTTTTCTGCCATTTCTCCCCCTCCTCTCAAAGAAGGTTTATTCGAAGTTTCTTCCTTTTCTCCACGAGAAAAATTCCAAAGTTTTTTTCCCCCATTAGTTTATTTTTCTCCCCTCAGACTTACTTAATAAAAAAGTGAAAAAGTAAAATGGTAGTCAAACAGAACAAACCAGCAAAGTTTAAGAGGGAATAACTAAAAGATAAAAAGCAAAGAATTTTCTGCACAAAATTTTGCTAAAATCTTTGGATGAGGAAAAAGCCTTGCCAGTTTGAAGTCTGCAGGACAAATATGACAAACTTTGTTGAATGTTTTCAAGGAAAAAGGATCTCTTTTTTCCAAATTGCTTTTCTAATTTCCACTGAGTTATTTACAAATACACATCTTCTGCTTGCAGTCCTTCTGCTTGTTTGAGGTGGGTTTTTTCTGTTTGTTTTTAAATCAGTTGAGAATAAAAACAGGTTTCCATGTATATCAGGAAAACACAGGCTTGCTCATGAATTTTTCTTTGATTTATTCTCAGCCTGGCTCTGTGTTTCTCTAGCCCTTTCTGGACATGAAACTACTCTTCCTTTTAGAAAGATCAACATCTTGTCCTTTTGATTGTTCCTCTTTCACCCAGAGGCTGTGGCACCTATTCTTTTTTTTAAACCACATTTTAATTGTTGTTGGATATTTGATCTCCTGGTCATAGAGCATGGGATGCTATGCAGTGGAGGAACTGCAGTCATCATCAGACATTAAAGGACACTCTTTTGAAGCAGAACTACAGAAAATAGTGGTTCCAATGTAAGCAGTGAGAAGGAAAATGCCTGGAGTAGGATGTAGCAACAGTAAATAGATGGAAGGAGGCTTCAGAATTAGAACAACAAAGCACTGTGGGGAGAGGGAAGTCTCACCTTTCAATATTCAGTAGACATTGAAGAACAAATAGTGTTGGGACCCAGGAAAGCGAATGTAGGATGACAAATCACCAGCCTACTAGTAGAGAAACAAGACTGTCAAGAGCTTGAAATCTCAGACTGTGGCAACTTACAGCAAATCCTTTTCCAGCAAGGTGAGAACAACCTCATCAGAATAATTCAAATGAGTTTGCAATATGCCAATACATTCTTCATGTGCTGCAAGCAAGAAAGCAGCCCTCACAAGAGCCCAGGAAGAAGGGAATTTGCAGTAGCAGATTTTGTGGTCAAAAGAGCACATTTTGCTGTTGTGAGCTTGCCAAAGAGTGAAAAAAGGGTTAGGCTTTACAGTGAAAAGCCTCGTGTGTTATCACTAGTGCTAGCACTGGAGAAGCCTTTGCTGTAAGGACATTTGAGGATTTTGGATGGCATGTTCTGATGCACTTAGTTTTTTCTGTGGCCTGTGAAGGTCGAACACCTGGACAGCTGGCTTGAGAGCTTGGCGGGGGGGAGGAAGTAAAGGGGCCAACTTCACCTCTTTAAGAGCTCTAGGGTTCCAACCTAGCCAAACCAGCTTTTCCTCTTAGAAGTCCTGCACAAGAATTATGGCCTTCACCACACACACAGAGTCCTTTCAGCTGTGATCCAAACTACATGAGATTTCAGAAGAAAACAGCAACTGGCCTCATAAATATATAGGGTATTTGTGGAAGTGAGAGGGAGCCGCAGGCTCTTGCTCTGTCAGGCTAAAAGACGCTGTGCAAGTTTCAGTGGCAGTCCCCATAGGTATTATTCTGGAGGTGATTCTCATTGTGCATTAAATGCATGGGACAATTAGCACCCCTTCGCCCCTGTTTGATCACATTAATTGAAAAAAAAAAAGTCTAGAATAAAAGGGCAATCTTTAATTGAGAATATATGCTGTCTAATGAAAAGATGTGGCTTGTTAATGTATTCTGTTCACCGAGGACTCCAACATGAATATATGTTTAAGATTCAGTGGCAGATACAGTGATGGAGCTGAAGCAACAAGGAGAGATAAGGTAGCAGACAGAAGCAGTACGATTTTGTGTAGGAAGCACAGGAATGCACCAACTCTTGATCTGACTTCAAATGTGACCTCTGGCAAGTTCCAACTTCTTGATAGTGATTGACATCTATAATCGGGATAATAGAACATCATTTATCTACCTCTTTTGGGTATTGTGGAGACTAACTAATGTTTGCACAGTAATTTGGAGATAAATTGGAGGTACTGGATGAATTTCCAGTATCATGTTTGCTTTAAGCAGGTGAAGTGAGGATATCTTTTTGACACAGAAAGAACTAAAGTTGTTCTCAAAATAAATCAGAGGGATCAGAAGGCAATCTTATCTTTGCTCCATTCTGATTATTCAGCATTTCTCAAAAAAGATTAACAGGAAATGAGAAAGCAAAGCTCTTGTGGGTCAGGGAGGTAAAATTTAGGAACATTTAACACTATCTACAAAACCTTTCTAAACAACAGTTAAAAATTCAGAAGATTCTTTTTACTCTTTCAGATGAAAAATTAACACAAGACACCCAGTAGAATATGCATAACAGATTATTGACAGATCTACTAAATAACTTTTAATTAAATAATGACAAAGTTTAAAAATGGAATACATGTATCCCCAAGTAGATATTTTAAAACAAAACATACAAAATTAAAGCACTAGCAGACTTAATCATACCCGGCATTTTAACTGGTTCTGGTTTACAGCAACCTCATAAAGCCAGAAAATAGTCTAAGTGAATTAACCCATTGTCTCCATAATGTGTGTTCTGAACAGAGATTTCAAATTGAAGGTGCAAGTTATACATCAGCCCTCAAGTGGCAATAGAATGAACCCTTGATTTTTATCTTGGCTGTTGTCAGAAAACACGTTGCCTTCCCAGAACAGGCAGACTAAGTATGAGCTGATAGCTGTGTCTAGCAAAATGGGTCTCTTCCAAGAAGACCAACACCCTACAGAATAAGATGCCAGAGCAGATGCTGTATATGCTGAAGCCTGACATATGTTGAAGCTCCCTGAGCAATCACAGAAAGGCACAAAGCATACTGGGAGCAGTCACCTTTTTCTCAGCTGGGTTGGCTTTATCTCCAGGATCATCTTTATGTTATGAGACCTCTGGCACAAAGGCATCAGACAGATATTGAATATAAGCTATTCACTTCCTGAGGAAACATTCAGCCAGAAGTGGCAGAGGTACAATTACAGAACAGGATGAGAGGCAAGGAAGTCAGGACAGACACAGCAGAATGACACTTGGACCTCTTCTGTCACTGACAGTATGTTGGGACTGGGAGTAGCCTAGTTATTTCCCTGAAGACACAAGGAGCAAGTCAGATGATACAAGAGTTGCGCATCTGCTTTGTAGATACCAATCTCTTTGAAAATACCCTTTCACTAGGATGCAGACCACAGAGTGTGTTGGAGATATGTGAACAGCACAAGACCCACTTGCTGGTGCCTTCTTCCACTGTAATAGTCTTGGTAATTCTTGCTATAGGCGAGCACAAAATGGCTAGGTGCCTTTGATATTGCTCAGAGGCCATTGTGTTCCTCAAAAAACATGCACCACTTTTGAAGAATTAATTCTAACTCATATTTACCAGGGTTTTGTTCCTTTATGGTATACAGGGATGACTTGAAATCGCTTATATCCTGGTTGTCTAATTCAAGGGATCAAAAGTGTCAAATTTGACCTCCCTGTTGTTTTTTTTTCTGGAGTAATTCCTGAAGGCACCAGGAATTACTCCTTTTCCAAATGGAAGAGCAAGGGAAAGCTGCTGGAATTTTAACAAAAAACCCCTTTCTTCCCCAGTCTTCACTGATTATAATTAATATTAAGTTAATCAAAACTCAAAGCAAAACAAAAAAAAAAGGTCAGAAAGCAATTATGTTAGAAATATGTTCCCCAGTCAATTGCTTGCTTTTCAGGCTTTAGCAATGTTGTAATTTCAATACTTATGCAACCACCATAGAATTTTCTAGGTCTGAATTTTACTTCCAAAGCAGAAACTTCTCACCAACCAACCCCTTCAGGTCCAAGCTTGTGAACTTTTTTCTCATAAGGGAAAAAAAAACAAACAAACAAAAAAAGGAATGAGCTTCCTTTTAAGTTTCCTTCACACTTTCAGCCTCCTCAGATGCCACCACTGCATCACAGAAGAAACTATGAGGCAACTTCCTTCCTGCTTACTGCAGATCAAGTCAAGGGCACTTTGAATCATCTGGGAGACACTGCCTCATAGCACACAGCCCTTGCAGAAAGAAATCCTCCGGGGAGATCAGTTTACAGCAGATTTTGTATTGTGCCAGGTTAACAGCATATGTATCACTGTCCTTTTAGCACAGACTGGAAGAAACTGTATTTGCTAAAGCTACGTAGCCAGAAAGCATACTTTAAAAATATACACTGTAATCAAATGTCTGTTTGTAACATTTATGACTTGGCAGATTGACTTGCACATCAGGCACACATTTCGATGGTTAATTTTGAGCCCTAATGCAGCAGAGCAGTCTTCTATCTGGCTGGTGTCTATCCTTTTCAAAAGGCAAAGGAGTGCATAAATTATGTTTAAAAAGAGGTAGGCATTTTCTACCCACAGTGTAGAGTCACTGTAGGTGGATTATTATCCAGGAATACTGAAGAGGTAGGAACTCTGATTTAACCCATTCTTTGTAGTCTCCTTGCCTGGTATTGTTTTTACTGCTGACAGCCTAAAATTATCCATATGATAGGATTTTTCAGGTAGTTCAGCAGCACAGCAGCTGCATTTCAGACAGTCAGCAGGAGTTAAAACCCTAAAGCAAGGATTTTATTCTGAAATAATACCAGGTAAGCCCTAAAATAGCATCCAGTCGCCTCTGCTGATGTTGGCAACGATGAGGTTGTGTCAGTTTACTCCTGTTAGTATTTCCCTCACCAGACCTTGCAGGACAAATGCCATATATTAGCAGAGCAGGATGAACTCTAAACCATCTTACAGATGACCAGCAGGATTTTGAAGCCTATTTCTTCTGCAGTATCTTTACTACTGGGAAAACAGAAAGCAATAGCTTTTACACTGCAAAATGAGACATTTGTATGTCAGGATATGGGCATGACCTTTAGCTAATACAAATAAGCATAGAGATGTTCAGCTGAACAGAGCTACCTGCACTTACTCGAGTTGAGAACTTGGCCTTGACGTGGAGCTCAAAGAAAATACTCCAAATTGTGATAAAAATAGTTGGCATCAGGGCTGAGCATCCCTAAATTCCAGTGATTTGCCTACAAGTTGCTGACAGTGAACATCTTCAGAAATAGGACCTATAAGAATAGCCAAAAAAGAGGAGGATTTGTAAATGTTTGAGTTTTAGATTATCTTAGGTATCACTGTTCAACTTCTACATTTAGTATTTATGCAAAAAGGATACTATTTTGCTTGTCCACAACATCTCTTTTTCTGGAAATTCATAATACTTCACAAAATGACTTAATCCTTTCAGTACCTCTACTGACATATGCAAGTGTTCTTCCAATTTTCTCACAAAATGTGCAAACTGAGGCACAGAAAGATCCCACTTTTTTCTCGAGCTATTCAAAAGAAATCATTAACAGAAATGAGAAAGGAATCCTGCCTCCTACTGCTTTAAAAAACAAACAAACAAAAAATCCCAACAAAACCCCCACAGATTTCACCAGACTCACCATTGTAAATAGGTCTAAACAGGTCAAAAGCAGTAATGCTAAATCTAGAAGTACCTGTGTTGTGCCTAGTTCCAATGGATGCTGCTCTAAAACCTAGTATTTTTTCTACCTGAGAATGGTAGCAAAGGCTCAATATTTTCCAGGCAGATTGGCATCTGTCACATCATCTTGGTTTTCTTCCCTGAATACCGATCTTTGTTCTCTAGAAAACAAACAAATGCCTTACTAGACTTGCCGAGTGCCACCAAGATGCAGGCAGGAACGTAGGCTTGTCCTCATCCCCTCCTGACCACGCTCAGGGAGGAGACCAAGAGCTGCTGCCCAATGAAGCCTCCAAGAGAAAGAGACCAGGCAAGGTGAGCCAGACCCATCTTTTGAGAGGAAAGAGAGGGGATATTTTGCTATTGCGATGAAAATAAAAGCTGCACCATGTTAGTCAACAGAGCTGGTCACGCTTGAGGACACAAATGAGAGAGGAATCCCCCAAGAGGGGAGGGGAGCGCAGAAACATTTCACTCCTCTCCTTGGCAGCAACATAGCAGCTGCCCTTCCCACCTTCCTCCTTGCCATCCTCTACAGATGCTACCCTTAGTGAATTGGCCATACTGGCTTGCAAGGTGCTCAGTTTAAAACTATCAACAATAAACTGAAATTCTTACTTCTACTCTGAACCTCAGGGGCACTCAGCAGAACTTCCATCATAGTCAGACATCTCCGACCCTATAACAAAGTATACTAACTAGTACCAGAACTCCTTCACCTGCATCCAGCAGCCTGTGCATGGGATTGCCTAAGGGTCCCATTTTAAATCCCACATGTGTGGAATTTATCCCTTCACATTCCCATTTCTGCTTATAGCAATACTTCAGTGAATCAGTTGACATCAGCGTCATACATGCAGCTTTAAAGTTCAGACTCCTTGATAAACAGAAGTCTCAGCAATGACTTTCTGACTACCTTAAACTCCTGAGGTAGGTCTCTGTTAAATAAAGCACTGCTCAGCTCTTCTGGAGTTCTTGAGTAGTTGTCTTTTGTTTGATAGTTAACCCCTGCCACCGTGTACTTGCTGGTATAGCTGAGCTGAAATTCTTATCTGTGATCTTGTCGGGGCTGAAATTTTTATTTTGCAACTATTTCCACTTTCCACCCAAATAAAAGAGAATACAAAGAAAGGAGAATTTTATTTTCCCAATATTTTGTAACACAAATTACAGGGAATGATTTTAAGATAACATATGAATTAAGGGCACCATGAGCATAAATCTAAATTCTGTTTCAAGACTGCCAAATGCTGCTGCTCAGAAATAGATAGATATAGAGATTTCCAAAAATAACTTTTCTACATGAAAAATTCACACAAGATTCCCACAAAAACACCCCAAATTATTTTTAAAAAAGCATACTACAGCATTTATTACTTTATCTCCCTGAATGTTATTCAGTGTTTTCTTGGAGGAACACTCAGAGGCCCCAGTAAAGAACAAGGCTATACTGTGCTAGCTCATTTAACTAGGGAGACTGAGACTGTTTTCAGTGGTAATTAATATGAACAATAGTACCTTAATTTATATAGATACATACATCCATACCTATATTTAAACCTTTTTTACAAGCATGGAGCCTAGCTGGAGACTAGAAAAGACATCTTTCTACAGAAAATAGATCAGAGGCCCTCTCCCAGCATTATCCTCTGAGACCTTAAGTCATGACATTTTTAAATTTAGAAAAGTTACTAGGATTTTTAATAAGTTTTCTTACTCTTCTTGAGCCCTGAAAAGGTGAACCTATCGCAGACTGTTTATTTATTTCTATAGGTGTGACATAAATAATTAACGCCTACACATTTCTGAATATTTCTAAAGCATTCATAAAAATAGATGTCTAACATACTCCTCAGACAGCCATTTGCAGTAAGGCTTTTGGCCTCCTATATCAAGAGTCCACCAATCAGCCCAGTTTTCCCTTTGCATATTCCTAAGTTTGTGCCCCTCTGTAAGAAGAGGATAACACCAGTGGAAACAAGCATTTAAATGCTATTTCTCAATATTTGTAGCTGTATTTTCTTTTATTGCCTATATACTGTATCTTTTTCTCAGCAGAATGTTTTTGTATCATAAGACGACAGAAACGAAGGCAGTACATTAATGCCCATGCATCCAATTTTAAATCCCATGCTACTCCAACATATTAAAAGGAATTTTCCCAGGGAGAAGGATACTTTCCCCAAGGATGGCTGTCATCTAGGGTCTCATCAGCTTTCAGATCTCTCAACTGACCAGTTTTTTCTGATACTTCAGTTATTTTTTTTAAATCATTTTTTGTCAAGGACCACCCCAAGGAAAAACAGATTGAGAAGCTACTGGTTTAAGAAACTGAAAACAGAAGGGGTTAGAGCTTTCTAAGGCATCTGATGAATTCAGGCATATACTGTAATGTGCTACACTATTTCTAGAGAAGAATTGGATGCCACATTGCTTATATAGCGCGCACAGTTATTGTGACTTTCTCAGGAGACTGACTTTACACACCTCTAGTTTGCACCCTCTGCGAGGAAGTGCAGCTTTAGGTTTTATCTGACTGAAGCAGGACACATTGGCAACCACAACACTGGGAGCTCAGAGATCCAACGCAGCAGCCTGGATGGTATCCATCTAATTTCAGTATCTAATCTCTCTAGACACTTATAATATGCCACTCACTGGTGTGCTCCATCTTAGTTGATAGTAAAATCATTTAATACAAGTGAGTAGCGAGGTAGGTGACAGGCTGATTGATGGCAATGTCTTCATTTAAAGCTATGCAACAATATCAGACAGAGGTCTAGGGCAGCTCAGGAGTAGAGCCCTGCCTAAATTTGTTGGTTTCCATGCAAGTTTATCATGCCAAAGCGTGGTTTATACAATCTACTAAATCATTTTCCTAAAAAGAAGTTGAGCTACCTCAAACCCATTTCTCAAAGCAAAGAGCATCAGCATTTCACAGGATACTTAACAGTGAGATTACAGAGAGAATTACCATTTCTCCCTCTTGACAGTGAGAATCTGCTTTTCCACTACCTTATGGTAACCAAAAATAATACTGGCTTCTTCAAGCTACCTGTATTTTAACTGTGATCTCTAATGCCTCAGCGGCAAAGCTAGTGCTGTCTGACAACAAGCAGGTACACTCACCAACACTGCTAATGCTCGGTGTCATAACTCTGTCCTCCATATCATGTGAGTGGGAATCAGACAGACCCTTTAAGGCAAATTTGGTGTCCATCATTTGCTACAAATAGATGAGGGAAGCCAGCAAGTACCAAAAGCACAGATGGAAATAGAGAGATGCTCCTGTGGAGAGTGGTTCCTGCATATTAATACCCATAACTAAAGCTTGGGAAAGCCTTTGCCCCTTATTTCTTCATGGCACTCCTGCTCAGAGATCCCAGAAGGACAGACTGGAACCCACAGGGAATGCCATAAAAAGTCCATTCTTGATGAGCCTCCAGTCAAAGCCTAAAGGCAGGGTTTCATGTAAAGGAAAAGGGGCCTGTGCTGAGTTTAGGGAGCAGGAAGGTCTGTTCCTTTCCTAAGGGCCTTGAGCATGCCATGTTAATAATTCATGCCCACTTTTCCCTATTCCTTAAGCACAGCTGGTTCTAGGGAAAGCAATGGCAGAAGAGTCCCTGTCCACACTTGTATTGCCATGGAGACACAACCTGACTACAACCTCCACACCCACAAATTCCCTCAAATCCAATGGGTTTTCAGTCTGTAGCCAACTTCTTGTTCCGCCTTATGGAAAAAGATAAAGGCAAATTAGGTCCTTTTCACCTCCTCACCTCTCTTGGAAACTGAGTCCAGATAGTTTCAAACTGTCTGTTCAGGAGTGACCTGCACAAGAGCTTCTGAATGCATATTTATTTAGCTCCTGTGAAAAAAAAAAAATCAAAACATGTTCCCCTTAATTCATAAGGCAATATCTGGAGGTGGTGGCTAACTCTGTCCCAATTTTTCCATGCTCCATTCAAGCTCTACATTGTGGGGCTGTTTCCAATCCAACAGCAGCACAAATACAAGCTTTCAGTAAAACCTGCATTGTCCAAGGTGTTCAAATGGGCATAACTAAAAGCATTTCCCTACAAAAGGCTGAATTTATGTTATTTGCAATGAGGCTGTGGCATACGAGCTTTTTACACCCTTCAAAGAGAAATTTTATGCTAGTGATTGTCTGTCTTAATGAAGGAGCTTTATCTCTCCCAGTGCCATGTGTTGTTGCAGTTTCTGTGGTAACGAGTGACTGCATAGAGAAAGAAGTGGAAGCACAGAAGTCAGTGTAAATTGCTAGCATGTAAACAATGGCTACCTTAGGGTCTGTTTTACTTACATACTTTTTTGACTCAGTTTATGATCAATTTCTGGAAGGTAATTGTTAATGTCTACAATATTTATTACTCGTACTTTGGAAACCATTGAGTAAACATCCTATATGATGTACTTTATATGCCATACTTTGCCAACACGTAAATGCAACTTCTGTTTTAGTATAAAACCCATTTGATTTTTGTCCATAGGGGGAAAAGTCACTCTTTAGTCCAGCCTAGAAAATCAGATGTAAACTCTCTCAATGAAAATCACAAAATAGAAAAAAAAAGTATAGAGTATAAAATATATACACATATACATGAGCAAACCAAAGCAAATAGAAGATGACATGACATGAAAGATAAGAGCAGGTAAAGCTTTTTTCTATTCTGTTTTCATGGAAGAAGTTGATGTGTGTTAATCTCAGGGAGCAAAGTCAGGTCAGAACACCAAAGCTGTGTAAGCACTTCAAGTGACTGAAATTAGGCGATGAAGAGGACCAGGCTTAATAGCTTTCATTTCAAAAGACAGTTTGTATTCAAGAGTTAAGGTTTCAGTAACCATACGCAAAACCTTTAAAATAACTCAGGAAATGCCTTCAGAAATCAAGACTGCAACGGTTGGTGCCATTTCTTTCACTACCCACTTCTACTCACACCCTACTTCTCTAGAAACACATTCTCAAAATGGAAGCAACTTCTCAGCACCAAGCCATGTTTCTGGTTTACTGAATTCCTGCAGAGTATTGAAGTTTCATTGAGTAGAAACTAAGGCATCCAGACCATTTTGTTTAGTCATGAAAATAACAGAAGAATGGAAGACAAACAAGTTGCAAGAATGGAAACTCCTGAACTAGTTTTCTACCAGCTTCTCACAATCCACATATGTTTTATGAAATGTGTTTGTGTTGGCTAGGAGACAGGACTAGCTGCTTAAAAAATGGGGCACAGTCATTCATTTCTCTCAGTCCAGCTCTGAAGTGTGCTCTTGAACACAGGTATTTCAGGCTGCCGTAACCACAGCATTCTCAATTAAATTACTTTCTTACCTGAAGGGTAACAGAAATACCAAACATCCCATAGAAATATGTTGACATACACCAAGTACTTTGCAGCCCAAATCCTACTGCAGTCAATAACAGATTTATGCTAGCAGAAGCAAGATTGAGCTATTTATGGACATCGCTTGATGTACTGGTTACATGGCCAAAACCAAACAGCCCCAGAACAATATATTGTGTTTGAAAACCCCAGCTGTTCTGCTCTTAGATCTGACCATGGCAAAGCTGAATTCACTTGGCTGTGGTACCCATGAGCCAGGGTAATGGAGGTTTCCAGCTCATCCTGGAGCACTCACACTCAGCGGTGCTACAGCTGCATTTCCAGCTGGCACGGCACATTCTTTAATATTACATTACTTCAGTTTCTGAGTGGAGGTGGACCTCAAGTTACTTTTCACAGGGGAGACCTCCTAGGCAGTGCTGCTCTTTGGCTTTTAGCATTTCCTTTCACAACAGGCAAGAGCTATTCCCATCACCTTCTGGCTGTCATTGCTCTCCATCATATCAGGCTGTCACCACCAGGACCGTTACAGAGCTGCAAGCATATTGCAGTCAGTGGTGCTTCACAGTGAGGGAGATGGCCCTTGAAAGGCAGGCAGCAGCCCTCCTCTTCCAGCTCAACAGCTGCTCCGCTGGGGACAGCCTCAAGTCACCCACAGCTACTCTCACACTAGAGGCACCAAGGCTGACCAGTACTACGGCGTAGGCAAGAAGGAGGAAAAAAAGCAAAGTCCCAAAGGCCACACTGAATATGTTCCCCATGGATAAGCTTTGTTTTAGCCAATTAAAATTACACATCTTCCATGTGTCAACAGAGCCTTCATTTCTCCTCACTGTAACTTTTCCTTCGTCTCTCGGTACTATCACATAATGTCCTCAGTCAGTTCAAGGAGAGACAAACCTGGGCCCAATCCACTTTCAGTTTGGGCCTGTTTCTACTTAGTGTTTTTTGGCAACCCCATGTTTGAAGGCAAGTAGGATCCAATCCATGTCCTTGGAAATGGATGGTCAGCAGCTTGTCTATCCAGAGGCCTGATTTTGAATGAAGAATTCAGTGCTTAGTTCAGACACCCATTTCCGTGAAACGTTATTACCTGGTAGATGCTGAAAGGCAATGCTTAAGGCACCTGATGGATACTGAAAGAGAGTTTTAAAGCATCCTAAAAGTACTCAGTGCTTAATTTTCCCAAAATTAAATAATAAAGAAGATTTCAAGAGGAATTGGTACCTAAATTAACAAATCCCATTACGGATTTGTCCTTCTGAGATATGATCCTCTGGTTAAGTTTTTAACTGTAGAATAACTTCACTAGTTGATATTTTCTAAACAAACAAGAGAGATGAGTATCCATTCTTTTAGGAATTGCTAACTCTGATTCTACTGAAGTTAACATACCTTTTTCAAATAGAAATTAATTTAATTTGCAAATTAACTACAAATCTGCTAATTATTTGGCCAGCATTTCACTATATCAAGAGAAACACCACTCCCTGTTTTTATCCAATTACAGGGGAAATATATCTCATTGCTTGAGTACATAAACCATCACCTACCCTTTGGTTTAGGAGATAAATGTTTTTAAATTATGATTGGCTAATATTTATCCTAGAATTAAAACAGTGATAATATCCATGCCATTCCTCAGACTTAAATAATCAGACCATTATCCCAATGCAAGCAGAAAGGAAAAGCAAGGTATGTGCAAAACAATCAGGCATGTCAAGATACTAATTAATATTTCAAGATGCCACGGGTTTAAACATTTCCCCAGATAATAATTACACTGCCCTTGGAGATCAGCAAGCATTTCATTAGTGACTGCAATGGGAACAGAACCTCACCTGTATTCTGTTCTCTATACTTAACCAAACAATTCATCTGGTATTGACAGATGCCTGGGACAGCAGGACTTTTATGTTGCACTGATGCTAAATACAGCAATTGGCAGCATTCTCTCTGGCCAAGTGAATTTAGGCCATCAGAGACAGCATTTCTGTAACGATTCCTGACAGGAAGAATAATTTTCTTGAATATTTTGCCCAAGATTTTGAAGCCTGTATTAATAATGTGTGCTCCTAAACTGAATGAAAAGTTGGTGCCAATGTTTTCTTATAGTCTGTTCAGAATCCCTTAGCAGTCTAACTTTTCCTTAAAATGTAGATGTTCTTCACAGTTTCTTGTGATTTATGAAGATGACATGTCATCAGCATAATATCCCCAAAGGCTTTCAAGACAACATCCCTGGTCTCCCTTCCTTCATATTATCAGAGTGCTGTAAGGAAGAAAGGTCCTCAGACCAGTGCCAGCTAGGAACAGACTGTTGCCTCAACTATCATTATCTGTTGAGCTGACGGTCCATTTCTCATAGGCTCAGAAGTCACCATCAGAAAAGGAGACTGCTTCGGGCTGCTCCTGACCACACTCCATCATGGAGCAATGCCAGGGCACACAGGGACACCTGTGCTCTTGTGTGCAGGTCAGTGATAAACAAAAACCTTGGGTGTACTAAAGTCATGTAATCTACCTTCTCTGCCCATGTGGATGGACACCGGTCAGAGTGCAGTCTTATCCTGTGCTTCTGGCTTAGGCAACTATTTCTTTCTGGGAACAAAGATGTTCAGTAGAACAGTACATTAATGACCAAGGTTTAGCTGGGAGGGTTCTGGCTAGAAGCAAGACTTGGGTGCCAAGAGATCTGTACAAAGAATGTAGACTTAGTGATTAGGTCCTAGGATGTGGGATGCAAAACAAAACCAAACAAACAAGAGCAAGAAACAAAGATCTAGATTTATGATCCAAACCAAGAAGCCAAGAGTACTTGTGGAGATTCCTATAGCAAAGGAAGAGCAATGAGTGAGAACATGAAGTACTATGAAATTGTCAGTTATTTAAAGCAGAACTGGTAAAAATGAATTGGAGGGTTTCCAAAGGATGCCTTTTTGCTTTATTTATAACGGCAACTGCTTTGTATAAACTACCTTACACAATTGTTTTTGCCTTCACCCCGATTTATCTTACTTTCCTTCACAGATTCTGCCAGAACTGTTTAAATAATAATTTGATGTGCTACATGCAGATTTTCCTCTGTCTATCCTCCACCCTCACATGTATACAATGCAGCAGTCTGACTGCAAATTGCATAGAGATCCACCATGCAGTTTCTCTACATAAAAGATGCTGCTTTGCTTTCAGACAGAAGAGGTTTGACTTTCTTGAATGCCATCCAGAGAAACAAGAAATTAAGAGGAGTGGGGTAGGGAAGACATTACCATTACGACACTTACAGACAATTGTTTCCTTAGTGATACACCACACTCCCCATTTGCGTTCTCTGCTTCATCCACATGCAGAGCTTTCAGTGACACTAGAAAAAGAGCCAGAGAAAACAGAACTGAGAAATGCAAAACTGGTTAACAAAGTAAAGTTTTTTGCCTGTTGACCACATTGCCCAGTTAATAAAAGAAATAAATTTATTTTGCATGGACTCTAATTAATGTTTTCTAAAGTGCTTTGCAGTGTTTGAAAAATAACATTAAAAACCAGGGAGACTGAGGAGTACAAAGAGATAAATTCAACAGAAGTATTAGTTCAAATTCAATCTGAAATAAAAAAATCAGTAAAGTAAATACACAGAAGAGAATACAAGTGACAGGAGCTGCAGGAGCTGATAGCAATGAATGATGTGGAACAGCTGAGACTTAAGTCCATTTTAGGACAACCAGAACAGGCGTGGTCATAGACAGAATTTGCTGGACAGGTTGGACTAAGACATGAGACAATTTGCAACATACCAAATATAAGAAAAGGACATAACCGAATTTGTAATTTTGCTGCAGTTGACAGTAATAGGAAACAACAAGCCTGTTCTTTTAAGCAGGGTGGGGACAGAAGGGCATGTCCAAATGTTACACACCATTTTTTCAGTTGCATGTTCAAGTCACCCATGCGTGCTCCCCCAATTAACTGAAGGAAATTGGTTGGACAGTGTTTTAATTTCCCCATAGAATAATGTCCACACTAGGCACAAGATTTTTGGCTTTGTTTTGTTGTTTTTTTTAATACACACTGAATTCAGATTTTCTAGGATGGAAGGAAATAAACAGACGCCAGATCCTGATGTGACACTAACTCGACTAGGACAACAATGGTGGTTTTGTATACACAACCTCTTTAGCTAAAGTCACTCAAACTTAAGGTTAAGAGTTAGCAGCTAGACTGTCAGCTTCTCTGTGATGCTTTACAAGAGAAAGCTTTCTTCCCTGTGTCAGCTCTGTGAAGCCATGATCTGCAGATACCCATACAGTCAATTCAACCAAAGACTAAGAGCTTTAAGTATACTTGAGACCACAGCACACTTCAAAGGTCATTATTTATCACCATTCATCAAACAGGAAGCAATTAATTTTTAATGGAAAATCAAGTCAATACATCAAGGGCTTTTTTGACATGCCACAGCTTTATGAACTGCTGGGAGAAAATAAGGTAGCCTGTAGGGAAGCAGGAAACCTTTTATTTACTAGTGAGGAGGATCCTAACAGGTGTCTCTTGTGTCGTGGTTTGTAAGGCAAAATACAGCCAGATATTATGGCAACATTCAAAAGCACATAGCTCAAATATTTTCCCCTCTCACACAGCCTGTTTTCCTTCTTTCCAAATATTTGCAGTGATAGTTCATTTTCCCTCCTGCTTACCCTTTCCCCAAATGAAAATAATGCTAGCAAAACACACTGCACACAACCAAAATGAAAAAACAGCTAACAAATATAATGTAGTCAGAATGAACCAGGCTAGTTTAATCTCATTCTGATTCAATGAGGATGTTTTGTTTAACAATTATTCAACTTCCTTGGGAAAAAACAAAACCAGAGAGGGACAGTGCAACCATGCTGCTTCCAAGAACCAATTTGTTTACACAAGTCTCCTCTGAATAGCATGAGAGGAATGGAAGAGTCTTGTAGTCTCTCCCCTCTTAGGATATTTCTTTCTAGACCAAGTGCTTTCGGAGGGATGCTAACCTGGAACATAGCCACAAAGTCCTCCCACCTTGGGCCTGGCCCTCAGGCCTCAAAGTCATTAGTGCCTCCAGAAGCAAAGACTCTCCAGAAAGACTGCATTTGTACCAGCTTCGCTTCAGATAGCCCCTGCAACTCAGCTTGGGGAACAGGTAGAGAAGAAGAGAGAGGAAAAGTCCTTCTCCATATTGGGATATCACAGCTTCTGTTGTGGATGTAAGGAGATGCTGGCAGCTCAGGGACTGCCTGATGTGGAGGTAGGCATTTAGCATCCAGCACATGCCAAACAAAGGGGATGGACAGTTGAATGCTCCACAAATGCTGTATCAGAGAGATCTGGAGATACTGTGAACTCTGCTGATCCGCCCCCAAGATGCAAAACGAAAAGCACATTCCTGCAAAATGGAAATCACATTTCTGATTCCTCCTGGCTGGGGAAAGAAACACTGCACACAGAGTTAGCTTTTCGTCTCCTAAAACATCGCTAAAATATCAGAAACTAAAGTATAATAGAAAGCTATCGAGTCTCCTCTTACCAGTCACTGAGGGGCTGTGGACCCTGCATCTGGCAGACATACAGAAGGGCAGATGAATATAAACACAAAGGATGAGTCTAGCAGACCCCTGGAACCACAGGACAGAGAGGTTCAGAAGCCAGAGCCGTGGCCCGGTGGTGGACAACCACACTCCAGAAGCAGCCACAAGGTGACCACTGCAAGTGGGCACAGTTGTCCAACTATGGAGCTGACAGATCACACCCTACACTGGATTACTGCCCTGGTAACCAAGAGTGAGGCTTGCTCATGATTGCTATCATACCCACATGTTAGGGCTTGCTCACCCAACAGCTCCTGCTTGGCTCCAGTTGACACAAAAAATCACAGACCCTGGTGGTTTTCTATGCTAATGCAGAAAACAAAAGGGATTTCTAAACTAGTAAGAATAAAATTATTAGCTGTAACAGAAGAAAGTCTTCCTTTCTGCCCCCCCCAATCCAGCTTTCCTACCATCTTTGGTACTTATTACATGTCTGTCTCCCCAGAACAACTATATTGCTGGGACAGGATGGAAAAACATGATACTATATTTTCCAGCCACAAGGATAAACAGGATGCTAAACTCAGATTAATTCTCACTAGGATCATCTAACAAAAAATAGCAGCAACAAAACATTTCTTAGTCCTTCTGCGTGTGTTGCAGAGAACATCTAAATCAGGGCTGTGCTACGGGGCTCGGTGTTAACCATTTTGCCACAGGGATCATAGAACAATTTTTTTTTTAGAGCTTACTTTGTGAAGGGGCAAAATCCTGAAAATACATTAGTGATGACTTTTTGACACAAAAGGAGAAAAAAAACTAATTAGGAGCAAGACTTTTCTTCATTTGAATCTAACAGGAAGCAATGTTTTGGGAATAAACAAGTAGAAAGCAATTCCACTGCCACCAGCACATCATCTTTATTTTACAGTTGCCACTCTGCAGCATTGCATGAATCCTCCGAATACTTAAAGCAGAGGGAAAGCCAGGTAGGCAGACAAGTATGGAGGAGTGAGGAGTGAGTACTGATGGTGTTGGCTGGACCAGCTGGGTATGAACCACAACTGAAAATGCAACAATGCATTTCACAGTGTTTTGAGCAAAAGCTACAGTCTCAGCCCTTCCATAGTGACTAGAATTAGCAGTTAATGGATCCAAGTATGTTCTCACACCACTATTACCATGGTCACTGCATTCATTTTAGATTATTGCCTTACTGATTTACAGGGAGTCCCAAGAGATCAAAACCAAACCACTGATCTCCCTGCTCCTTCCCTTCTTATATCTTACTGCCAGAGAATCCATAACAGAGCTGCTCCGATTTAGTCCTACCATAATTCTACTAAGTTCAATCTGCAGGCTCTACTATAATGTGAAATTTGGTCTTGTTTACTGTACTTAAAGTTCTAAAGAGATTATTCTAAGCTTAGTATAAATCACTGTGGAAAAAAGTCTGCACACAAGAGTGGGGATTTACAGGCTACTTAATGACTTATCTGTACCCTCCATTTCATTCTAATAAAATAACTGGAGCTCTCTGACCCTATGAAATGTCTTCAGTACCAAAGAATCATTATTAAAGATACATAACTGTGATGTTACAAAAAAACCCCAACCCTGTGTCCCTTGTCTTGCAGTTCTAAAACTAACTTAAGTTCAATGTAGTCCATAAGCATCAGAAAGTATTGAAAGTCTGCCAATGTCCACAGGAAGATTAGTGCTAATTGGTAGTTATCTTTGAAAAGAAATCAGTTTGGAAATGTTAAAAGGGAAATATAAAATGGCGACTTACCACTAAGACATAGGAAATATCTTTGCTAAGCAGTTGCACTAATTAGAGAGAGACAGGAGAAAAAAAAGATGACCCCAATCTAGCAAAGGGCTCAAATAACTTAAATCCATCTGAACTGGGCATCAGAGTTATTCACTCTTCAGAATTAAACATGTACTTCTTGCTTAGCTGGACCAGGGCCCAGAAATTGGAGACATAACACATCTCTCCCTTTCATTTTGAAAACTTCTTTAATTATATGTTAGTGATCCAAGTAAGGATTAACCCTCAGCTCTTTGGAAACAGCCTTCAAGTTTTGCAGTTCTCAGTCTGCCCAGTTTTAGACCCATAGTACAGAACATTATGCTGGTTACTTGCTGGCGTAGATGGCCCAGGTGCTGGGTGCCCCATGTGGCATGGCATAGCACTGCAGACTCTCAGCTTCTGCCTCCACCCTCCCAAGACCTGAGACTGCTTCAAGCCATCAACCCATCCCTCACCCTCACTGACAGTCAAACAAAATTCAGAAGTCTTTTGGCCCACCTCTGGCAGGAGTGCACCTTGCCTAGCTGAGGGGTATCTGTCCTCCCTGCCTTACCCTAGCCACCTGCACCCCACAGTTGGGTCTGCCCGACTGTGCCCATCTGCCTTGCCAATCTCACAGGAACCCAACCCATTTCCTGTAATTCTTCTCTCTTACAACTAACCTTTTCTGTAGTTTCTGAAAGATGTGGCTGCTCTCCTCAGGCACCATAACTTCAATTTAAAGGCAAAAGCCTGGGATGGGGCCCTTCTCCCCATTAAAGAGCCAGTGATAGGCGTTTAGGGTGATTTTCTGATCCCAGTAAGGGAAGATACTCAACAGTTTTGAAAAAACAGTCCATTTTTAGCCAGAGACCAGCTCACATCCCTAAGAGCCCTAAAAGCCAAATTAAAGGATAACATTCCCTGAAGTGGCATCCTATTCTGCACTCTTGATTTCAAAGGCAGGTATTCAGGATCCTATAGTTCACTGTATTCCTTTCTCATTTAGCAATTAAGAGAGGATTTTTCACACTATGTTCATCTTATCAATTATTTTTCCCCTTTCAGAAGGCCTGCAATGAAAGACAGGTTTCACTGAAATCAATGACAGCACTCAATGATTTGAAGCTGGGTCAGTATTTCAATTCACCTCTAGTCTTGAGGCTTATTTCTAAACATGTATAAGGATTGCATGATGGTGTGGCTCCTTTATAAGAATGTGAAAATTTGAGGCTAGTGATAGGCTTGAAACTCTGGTTGTGCCCTGGTCAATATTCTTCACACAAAATGCAGACTTCATTTTTACCTCTAGCACAGAAGTATGGCCAACACCACTTATCTGCTTATTCTTAGGCACAGGAATATCAGTGTTCTTGGCTGTCCTTATGAGAGGATTTCAATATATTATAACACCGTAAAAATCACTGAAATGCAATAACATTGTTGCACATTTATTGCTTTTAACCAACTATAAAAACTAAAATGTAAGCTTTGTTTCCCTCCATTGGTTTTGGGAGAAAGCCAACCCTCACTCCACAAAGTGTTATTTGCAAAATGCTCATACCTTGCCAAACCATTAGATTTAAACCTTTTCAAGCAGTGCACAGGATACCATAAACCCTAGATAGGCTTTGAATGATTCCACATCTCCATTCTTTCCCTTTGGACTTATACAAGTGCTATTTAGACATGATACATGTTTTAATACACCGTCATTACTTCCTATCTTTAGTCAATTACTTCCCAAGCACAACCAAAGTAATCCTTTTTGCTTAGCATTAAGGACTTAGAGACAAGGCTGTTATGGAGGAAGAAGATCTGCCTTAAGGATAGCCTGAGATTTTCTAGATACCCCCAGAGGAGGGATGAGGTGAGGAGTGGGATCTACAAGTCAATTAAACCACTTTAAATCCACAGTGTTACATTAATTCTAATGTTATATTAACTGTGCATTAACTGGATTGGCCCAAGCAATCATCTTTTCCTTATGAGGTATTTTCACTTCATCACTTTAATCAAAAAAAGAAGGAAAAATAGTAGAACCTCAAGTCCAAATAATTTAACTTTTAAAGAAGCTTGACATTTAATTCCAAATTCAAATCCATAACCAATGTAATTTTGCTTCCAGGTTACACATTTAAAGCTGCAAGGAAGCATACCTACTTTATTGAAGAATCTTACGAGATTTATGCTTATTTATGCAGAGCCCTAACATACAAAACATAGCTGACAGGATTTTACTTTCTATCAAACTCAAATTGCAAGAAGTCCTTCCAGCCTGATCTATCATCAGTACCAAGACCTACTTTGAACCCAGTCAGGACTCTAAAATTAACAACAGCATCTGGTAGGAAACTTGAAAAAACTGCCATTCAAAAGGTAAGAAAAGAACCACTCCATTCCAAAAAGATTAGGAGAAATATCCTACCAGTAATATTTTCTTGGCTTTCAAAGAGAATGCTCTTCCTGCTTGAAATCCATTCACGTGGCAGACCAGAATTGCCTAGATGCAGTTCTCTACTGCATAAACTTTACATTTTTAGACTCTTTTAATTACTTTGATTTAGACAAAATGAAGCCACTTAAGACCTGGCAGAAAATAACCCAATTAATATTTCCCTTCTCATCAAGTCTGAAGATTAATTATGCATTCTAATAAAGGCTTAAGGACTTTTTTCTAACAGCTGCTGACCATTTTCATCTTAAACCAACAACATCTTTAAACACATGCTTAACATAATTGCCTAAAAAGTCCTTTCAGAGTAAATGGTTCTATTGATAACCATAACAGGTTAGGCAGAGGAGATGACCAGAACCCAAAAGCTTAGAACCTGGCAGAAAAAAAAAAAAACTTAAAAAGAAAAAAAAAAAACCAAACCCCAAAATGAGATGAAATTATGTAACTTGAAAAACTTATAAAGCAAGAAATAACTTTTATTTTCATGTCTTAATACATTATAACACTTGTATTCTCTATTCTTGTATTCTTTCCAGTACAATTTTCCAAACATTTTGTATTCCCAACTTCTAAAGGGAAGTCATAGAAAAAATTGAAGCAATAAGAATTAATATACCCATTTGTTCTAAAGTCTCTGAATACAAAAAAACCTTACCAAAATATTTCTTTTTTTTCTACAATGGGATATCTAAACACTATTGATCTCATTTTGTCCTTTGCAAAAAAAAATTAACACTGGCACTACTGAAAATTTCAGTCAATCAAATACCCCAGGTAAAGGATGATGAAGAAATATCATTGCCTTGTCCCTAAAATAAAAAACTGACTGTGCAAGTCTATCTGCAGCCCTGAAACCAGGTTACCTAAGAGCCGGATCCAATAAACAGTCTCCTCATGGAATTCCCATTTACTGCCAAAGGAATTCTATGTAAGAATGAGAAAACCAGGTCCAAAGAAGGTGTCTCTAAATAGAGTTTAAAATAGAAATATATTCTGAGTTCAGTACAAAATGCAAAATTAGCAAATTAACATAGTTTGTGTTGCTACTGAGTGTAAAATAAATTAGCTAGTGGAAATTAGGATAACAACTGACCAATCAACACCAACAAGTATATTACTTAGGACACGAGATTTGCAAAAGGCTTGGGTAAGTTAATGTGTGAAAAGTCTCAATTTATTAAATATCAGTGGAGCAAGACTAACACAAGTCTTCCTTTAATCTTAATGGCAGCTACTTGTCAGACATAAGAGTATATATAGTTTTCCTTCCTTCTACAAGCATATGATGTCCTGCTCAGCCAAGAATTCAGGGATTGTATTCCAAGCCCAAAGAGTAATTAAGTACTCTCTCATATGCTTTTACAAAAGAATAACTGGTAACAGTTTAAAAACAAACAAAACAAAAACAAACCACAAAACTCCCACAGCTTTTAGCAAATATAGTTTTGCAAGAGCTGTTGGTAGGTAGGCAGCAGCTGTAATCCTGACTGTGACTGCCTTCAGCTCTTTCAAGGAAATCACTTAGAAGTGATCCGAATCGGAAATACAGGACATTTTCATTTCTGTCCTTTGATTTCCTTGATACGAAACGGGGATAACTAATCCCTGTAACTTCCCCATTATTAGAGCAGCTAAATCTTTTAAGCATTCCAAATTTTAGAAGCTTTCTATGAATTTAAGCAATGGCAAAGTCCATTGAAACAGGGCTGAAACCGACCTGGACATCAGGATTTTACCAGAGCAGTTCTGTGGCATCCACAGCTGAGTGCAGGAAGGTAGCAGCTACACACTGCTACGAGTAACATTACCATAAGAAAGGTGTGCTCTGCCCTACACACAGATAAAGACAGTGAAAACCCTGTGAGGTTTTAAGAAAAAAAAAAGAAAAAAAAAAAAGAAAAAAGGAAAGCAGAAGCAAGATTACTAGGCTTGTGACTTTACAGAGTACTTAGTCCGATTTAACTGCATTCAGGAACTGATATGCAGCTTGCTGAAATCAAGGGCAGTCTTTAAACCAAGCATCATGAGAGCTCTGCTGGATGTGTGCATGTGCATTAATGACAGCTATTTCCTGGAAGAACTCTGCACCTTTTTTGTTTGCTGAAGATATCTGATAAAGATCTGCTGGTGGAAAACATGAGGCAGTGAATGCTTAAAAAACCCCCAACCAAATAAACAAAAAAAAGCCAATGAACCAAAAAAGCCCAACAAAAAATCTGCCCCCTCCTCCCCCCCCAAACCAAAACCAACTCACCCCCCCCTCCTCTTCCCCCCGACCAGAATCCTCAGGTTTTATTTTTTACGTCTCATGGTGAGAAATAGCTGGCTATCACTCTGGGAGAAAGGTCTCAGTAGGACCACAGGATTATCTAATAACTGCTCATTACATGCTCCAGTACAGCTAAGAATACCTTGATAAAACCAGAAGCAGACCGACTTGAAATTTGATTTCAAAACCCTGTCAATGTAATAAAACAAAACCATTATTCAAGAAATATTTTGTCGTTTCTTGATCTGGCCTTATGCTTTCAGTGTTTGCAATGCATTTCTTTTTAATTAGGAAGAAAATAGCTTTCCCTCCTCACTCTCCTACATTGGACTAACTCACTGAAGTTCAACATTGCATGAGCTAATACAAGGATCTTAGTTTATGCACTGGTATTTCTGTTTGGTATGAAGCCCCTGCTGTCAGGTCATTACTTGTTTTTGCTCTGTGTTCCAAATGCTGCTCACAGGATGCAACCTGAATGGAAAACAGCAGGAGCCTGAGATATAATAGTGGAAGTTCACATAGGCACTGAAAGGGAAAAAGTGTTCTGCACTGCTATAGTTCTTCTTTAAGGATCCTAAAACTGATAGGAACCATTTTGTTTTATGCTAAGACAATATCCTGTCCGCTGCTCTTAGGAATAGCTGAAGATTTGTTATACTTCTTCAGGAGTGTATTGCTGGAAAAGAGTTTCCATTAGAAAGCTCAGTTCCAGTCTTGAACTGCTGAAATTCAGCAGTGTTCAGATATGACGGCTTAGCTTAGGACCCACATGAAAGGCAGGTGTGAGTCACAATATCCAAATCTCCTTTCTCAAAGATCTAAATGGAAAGAATGAAAAATCAGACTTGATGTCTCCACACCCATCTTTAACTGAGAAAGTTTTCACATTAATAAAACTATTCTGTCGCATGACTGGATGTGATTTAAACTACTTTCCTGGGTTACAGAAAATAAAATATGTGCAGGAAAGGAAAATCATCTGAATTCACTGCAGTGACTGAGCCTGGGCTGAGCTCCAGTCTCATTAAAATCAGAAAATCGTGGACCAATCCAATATGTTGGCACAGACACATGAGCAATAGAGGAGTTCCTCCCTGCTTTCCTCATCTTGACATTCACATATGAGGACAAGGACGAGTGTTGGTATCGCCCCACATATAAACATAGCAAGAAGGACAATACAAATAAGCTGGCGTAAAGATTTGTAACTGATGGTCAAAGAAAGCAGCAGGTAGCTCTTCTGCAGGTATATGTAGTTAAAAGGCAGCTTTGGCTTGATAGTTTGCTATTCTGGAGATGCACTCTGTCTTACCAACATACACAGCTTCAGCCTTTTGGAAATCTGAAAGTTTTGGGATTGGATTTCCCCCCCCCCCCATTTAGACAACTAGTATACAGTGGGGCAACATGGGCAGAGTACAGCTCTGTGGAAAACATAAGCCTCTAAGGAACAGTTTCTTAGCTCTGCTCAGGGAGATGCAGCTGCCCAGACTCTGGGCTGTTTGCAAAGAACAGCATTCTAGCATAGAGACAGTTTTCCCCCATTTGTATGGTAATAAATGAGCTTCAAATTAACATGATCAAACGATCAATAGCTACTTTTCTTCCACAAATACCATTGATCTTAAAAGACAATTGCTTCGTCAGTGCCGTGCACTGAGAAAGGATATCAGCATAAGAAAGTTGGGTATGTTTTGTGCTGTTCTTAAAATCATTGCTCCTGAGTGGAGATCCCTGTTGAATTAGAGCTAGTCATTTCTGACAGATCAATGCTACTACAACTAGACTGGTTGTGAAGTTGCTATGGAATATCATCACTTCAAAGAATCTAATACAGTTACTATTACTATCCTAATTCGCTTTCTTATGATGCAGATTTATAATGGGGAAGAGCTTTTGATGATTGATCCTTAACTAATGTGAAGGAAAAAGTGGTTTGCTTTGTCCTTGAAGCAGCTCCTCCTTTCATCTAACATTCAGAGCCATTCTCCAACTGGAAACAATTCTTTACAAAAAGAAAAATTAAAAAATTAAGATGTCAAAGACAGTTTCTGATACAAGTGAAAAGATCCTTTGTAAGACAATCCTTACAGATGTACCCTGCACAGAGCATTTGTCATTAATAACATCATAAACTTGAAGCTGAAATTAGGAGCAGTTTTAACATGCAAAAGGAATCCATAGATCAAACACTGGAAAGGAGTAGAATATAATGTAGCTTTCAAACAGATCTAGATGGAGTTGACAAGGGAGAGGCTAACTTGGGTTAGAAACACAAACTGAGGGGAAGAAAGATCAGGGCACGCAACTCAATTTTTTGTTAATTTCTTTATCTGGGCCATATTTAAGTTATTCTTTTCATTTAGATACTATCAATGTGACCTTCTTGTCCTTAAAAAATGCTAGTGCTGTAAAAAGAGAGGGGGAAGGAGAGAGAGAAGTATTGGTTGTATGAACACAATCTTTGATAAAACTCAATTTATGTAAAATTATTCAGCTGAAATTCCTAAATTGTTTTCAAACATTTAAATAAGTGATTAGAGCCTGTGAGACTAATAAGAGATACTACACCAATTTTACTAAAGGGAGTATACTAACTTGGTTGAAACTCAATGGCAGAGTAAGATTAGAGGAATAATCTCTCTTTGGAACATGGGAGCTGGTAAAAATCACTGGTTTGTCAACAACATTTGGCTTTAATCTTCCTTTGGGATAGGAGAAACGTCTGAGAGCTATTCTCGTTCTGCTCTCCGGATGAGATAATTTCTAAATCATGCTGCAATTTCTACCTTTAAGGTCTGGGGAAGAATATCCTCATTTCTCATTTTCTCCAGTAATGTGATATCCCTCACAGGAATTACAAATCTTTGGCCTAAAAGTTCAAAAACCCCCTCTTTTCATTCCAGAGCAGAACTTTTACCATATTTACAAGATCTTTACACTACCATCCCCCAAACAGTCTACCTGCTGTCAAGATTTGCCTTTGACTAAAATCCTGTGGTTACAATCAAGAAGCAGCTTTCTCAGTCAGAGGGTAGGGGCCCATCTTGATACATGTGAGTTGCAGAAGTTCACCATGTAGCAAAACAAGGACAGGACCAAAAGCATCAAGGTGAAAGAAAGAACAGTAAGGTGAGAAGACGTTATACACTCATCCAAGGGGAAAAAGGCAGACATTTATAGAGGAAATAAATACATTCTCTATTCCTGTGAAATGGTCTAAGTCCTGAATTTACAGCAACACTTCTGCAGCTCAGCTCCTGTATTGTTAGCACAAGAATGCTGAAACTGCTAGATTGGGGGGACATTAATGGAGCTTCTAATCCAATAAATGCAGCTACTTCTGAGGATTTTAGGAGACACCCTTTACTGGGATATATTGCATGCTGTTAAGTTTTATACAGGGTTTTAACTGAATTTTCTAGATGCCAGCTGATTGGGTCAAATTCATTCTCAATGCCTTGTGCAATACCCACTTTGCGGCTCAAGCTGGGAACACGGAGCCAAACACAACAAATAGAAAAGTGGAAAAAACAGTGTAAATAATGGATAACTGCAAATTGAAAGTAACATTAAAACACTACAGAAATAATTCTACAGATCTTTTTAATAAAACTTGCTCGCTAATTACTCACTTCTCTGAAGTTTTCAATACTATCTCTTTTCTTCGGAACAGCTGTGCAGAATCTCAACCTCCAACTATTTGCGGACTGGTTGTTGGCTACGTCATAACGCATGACAGCAAACACACTTGCCACATACCAACAGCTATAGTTTGTGCACTGCCACAACCAGTCCATCTGCCACCACCATCCATGCCAGTACAAAGGGCATGATTATACAGCGCTGAATAATAAGCCAGAGGAAGGAAATACCTCTGGCAGCAAAACGTTCCTGCTCTCAGTGCTCCTCTTTGCTTCCTCCTTTTCATCAGTGTTCAGTTCTCCATCTGCTCTCCAGGGGTGCTACGGTGAACACTGGTAAAAATGAATGCAATGCAACATAAGGCAAACCATGACCAAAAAGGCATTCTTGGGTCATTTCTACTCTCAGCCTGAGAGAGGAAAGCAAGTAGATGTATTCATTAGTCTGATGCTTAAGGTCTAAATGAACGTATGCACCAAGAAATGTGGGGAGGATTTGAGGCATGTCCTCCACTCCCAGAATCAAAAGAGGAGGGGCCTGGTAAAGCTGGAACACAGCAATTTTTCTCTGCCTTAAACTGAGAGAGAGCGAGCAAGCGCACACTAATACAGATTACATCAACTCATGGAACAGCTTGGTTAAAGCAGGACTGTTGTGTGTCATGGGAGACAATGTGAGCTCTCTAAGTAGATTGTAAAAGCAAGAGTCCAAGTACCAGTACAATTTTCCACCAAGCACTGAAGTTCTACCATATAAAGCCTAATTCATTTTGAATAGATCAGAAGTGCTATACTTCAGTTGCTGTTTCTCTGAGAGAAGATTAAAATATTTCAATGGAATTGAAATTTTCTGGAGTAATATGAAGATTTACTCCAGAATAAAAAACAGATTTTCCAGAACATGCAAATTTAATTAAATGAAATCTATTTCAATGGAAAAATCTGGAGCGTTGCCACCTAGTCTGGAAGGACAGACACAAAGCCTCCACCACTGCCGCTATCGAGCTCCTGCTGGCTACACTTTATGCACAGGGGTGCATGAAGCAAGGGGCTCTGTCGAGCTCTGCCTTCCACTTCCCCGGGCTGTCTCCTGGGTTCAGATGTAGGCAGCCAAACCCTTCTTCCCCTCTCCTGTACTGTACCTCAGGACAGGACTGTGGAGCAGGAAATGAAAATAAATAGTCAGCTAACTCTCAACTGACAGTCTTAAGCAACAGCAAATCCCTACTTCTAAGACTACTAATCCATATTCTCCCTACCAAAAATACTATTTTTATTCCTCCATTAGTAGGAATAGCATGAGTCAACAGACAAATGCATTCTCTTTTCAAGAAAGGCATGACAAATGCTGTGATTTCACCTTTATGTTGCAGATTCCCCCACTTCAATAAACCAGCTTTGTTTTTAAGCTAACCGAAATGAAACATCAACGTTGCCCTTAGAAACCAAGCGTCCCTTGCCATTGCTGGAGTGGAGCAAATAGGAATTGAGATACAAGCTTAAAGCTTCACAAATCACTTCCGTACCTGACAGTTAAGATATCTAGGGCTGAGGTCGATACAGCACAGCCAGCTGAAAATTCAAAGAGGAAAAACTAGGAAGCTATGGCAATTTATAGTGATTAAGGATCTGACACATTAACTCCAGTTCTTCTTTTCCTCTCACTAAGGGAAAGCCAGAAGTTGTCTTACAAAACCAACAAAGATAGGCGTGCAAGCATAATTGAAGAAATGGACCCCTAGTTTTTGGTAAATACTGATCCTCTCTTCTCTACGTGCATTGGTTGAAGTACTGTAAGTTGGCAGTCAGGAAATCAGTCCTTTTTGCAGTTACAGCTGGGTAGATTCAATGCTGGGGATAAACTGGCCTTGAGCAAACTTTAAAAAAAAAAAAAAAAAAAGAAGTATTTTTGTATTTCCTTGTTAAGTGATCCCAGGAGGCATACGTCTCTATAAAACAGTTAAAGGGAAGCTGCTGACTTGCACTCAAGTGGGTTCAACAATTTGAAAATTATTAATTTTGTTTTAAATCTTACAGACCCGCTTATGCAACAGACAGCAAGGAAAGAAATTCATTTTTTTTTGAGACACTTCCTATTTGGAAGATTAAGAGATGGAATCAGCGGTACATTACAATGAAATTTTAATTATCAGAAGTTTGGCACGGTGATAGATTTCACTGCGTTGCTTTGCCAGTGCACTGTCTTCCAAAGACTCAACTTCACACCCAGCCTTCAGCTCCAGTTCATTCAGTTTGGAGCTTGCCTTTCTACAAGGTGCTCGGTTTTGGAACTGCTGAGGGAGGAAACAGTCACTTGCCATTGATAAAGACCTCACGGTAGCTTTCTCAGTGAAGCTGTACTGGCCCTCCTGCAGTCACAGGGGAGAGGGACTTGCGTGCCTCTGATCGCTCTCAGGAGAAGCTTCTGCAGCATGAAATGAGATCCACAGCACGCTCTCTATACTGACAGAGGATTATCATTGCATGCACTCTCACTCTCTTCTACACAGAAAAGCAGTGGGACGGCTTTTGCAGTAAATAGCTCCGATAGCTTTGTGCCAGCACATTACTAGTTTTTGCCAAATGAATTCCCAGATGGCCATTAGCACCCAGCTATTTGACTTGTATACTTTCAAAGGCTCAGAGCGCAGTGTCTGCACTCATGTCAGATTCCTATAGGGTAACTGTAACCATACCATGCTCACTTCAGCTCTTCTAGCAGGTTTGTTCAGATGTGGAACATACTTAATTTTCAGTCCTTAATTACAGTGGCTAAACATATGCCTCGTTCACTCCATTTCATTCTAGAGGTGAGAAAACTCACTTGTGTATGTATTTTATACACATATGTTGTATATGGTTTTTATATTTATCAGGGTAGGATTCTTAGTTGAGATAAACCAGAGTAGGTTTAGAGATGCTCTGATTTATGGCAAAAGAATTCTTGCAGATAGAGGCTTTAGGATAAAAGGCGGTACAGAAAAGACAGGCATTCTTATTAGTCTCTGGTTTAGCCCTCCTACGTAAAAGAAAAATTCAGTGATGTGGAAGCAATTCCGGAGAAAACACTGCTTTAATAGTAAGGGCTAGAGATTAAGTATACTATTAACTACATATTCTCTGCATGTTCTTTCAGAGCCTACTGTGCTATTCACAGTCACTTTGTCTGTTTAGGACAAAGCTCTCCCTGGAGACCTCACCCAAGAGTAAACAGAGTTACTTCAAGAATTAAAATAAACTGCTGAAGGTATATCACACTTCGTGGGAATTGGAATTTTCCTCTTAGGTATCAATCAGTGACACAAAGCCAAGGGCTGCAGTAGGAGTGGGGCTGAAAAGGGGCTGACCACAGAGCAGGCAGGATGCCAAAAACATTGCCTCCAGAGAAGTTTTTCCTCCAGACCATCTCTGGGGTTCCTGGGCTCAGCATCAGCCCACGTGGATGCCTGAGGTTGGAGCTGGGATAGAGACAAAGCAAAGAGCTGCTTTTGGAGTGGTGGAAAGGGGCTGCCAACCCTGCTGTTAAACTTGGGGTTTTGTTAAGGTAACTTGAGTTGGAAGGGTCAAGACTGCATACTCCCTCTTAGGGCATCCCAGAAAGAATAAACCTGGAGAAAGGACATTGGTAAGATTTGATCTGGAAGGAAGGTACAGCTTTCTGCATGTAAGCAGAGCTGAGGAAATTCAAGTACTCTTCCCAGATTGCTGGGAGTGAAGAAAAATAGCCTGTTATATTAATAAGGAAAGTCAAGTAACCAGAGGGACTTACAGAATCACACCTACTCACCTGCAAGGAATGACAATATTATACATAATGCAGGAACTAACTACAATTGTTGTTGACCTCCATAAGAGTTGGAAATAGAATAAGTCAAGTGGATCTGATTGTAGCTTCACAATGTATATAAAAATAAGCCAATTTCTTTTGAATAACATGCTTATATTTAGGATCCTAAATCTGTATTTGGAAACCTAAGGAACTGACCTGATTTTCTGAAGTGTTCAGCTCCCAGTGCATGAGTGCAAACATTTTTAAGATGCTTCTGTGGGAACTGCTAGATTCAAGAGCTTTGGATGGGGAGAAGGAAATCAAAGTTTCACTCTATTTCTTAACTTTGGGCTTACAAATCTGAGACTTGCATTTTCAGAATTCATCACTCTGCAGTAATGTCTGGTTTTGCTTTAAATATTGTACTGCTAGAACTACTAAGTGTGTGGATTTTTAAAAAGCTTTCAGACTCTTTCACTACCATTTAAATAAGGATATTTAACACAGAGTAAACACAGTCCCACTTTACTGCCATGTGAATTTGAAATCCAGATAAAATAATCCTGACAGCAAAAGCAAAGCTGTATAAAAAAGCCATAGCAAAGCCCTATGAAAGCCAGTAGTAAACTACATTTGGGAACATTCATGTTATGTAAAAGGTAAATTTCTAGTATCTCAGTTGAGGAAAAAAGAAGAGTTCTAATGATTAAGTAAACTGTGGAGGCCTCTATTTCCCCGAAAATGGCCTTTCCTGAGCAGATTCTCAACTTTTTTGAGGTCACTCTGTTCAGTGTCTTAAAAGGTCACTGGTATCAGTCTCTCTTCCATTTGGAAACTTCCTTTTATCCTCTCAAGACTAGAAGAGTGTATAAACCTATTTGGAAAAGAGATTGTATAAACCTATGGCCTAACCAATGCATATCATAACACAGGGGTACATCATGAATTACCACAGTATTATTTCCTCTAATGGCATGGTAGCGTGAAAATCCCAGAGTTCATTCTATGCAATATTCACAAGTGCAAACATTTTTAATATGTTACTGCCATTCTTTAGAAGTTCTGAAAATTGAGAGAAGAAAAAGACACATTCTCGCTGCATTCTTACTTTTATCTCACAGTGAATATTTCAAGGTTTTAGTGTAATTCATAATTTGAGATTTGAATGGAATCCCACCAAGAAAGTCTAAATACAGTCCTCTCCACATGCCCTTCACAGAAGCATTGGAGTCTACAAATCTCATAGACCTGCCTGATAAATGACTTGTACATTAAAGCCACTTTTTAGAAAGCAGACACTTTAAATTACGCACCTTTCTGCAGAGATAAGTTCTACAGTTTAGTGTGCTCTTCATAATAAAAAATACTCATACACACAGGGTACCATTATCAGCAGTCATGAAGCAAAGCTCATTAAAAAAAAAAAAAAAGACAATTGGAGTCTTACTTTTCTCAATGCAGAAGTGCAACTACCCAGAACAAGGACAATGTCAAGACTATTATTTTCAGCACAGAAATATCTACAGGCCCCAAAAGCAAGGCTGGCAACCCTTTACGATAGACTATGATATACCATCTAGAGGTGGTTATTACCAGCAGTCATTACACTTGTAAGCTGACAGAAAAAAGACAAAAAGTAGAGAACAGAGATGACCCATCAGATCAGACCAGTGGGGAATTAAACGGACCTCCCCAAGTCACCCCTCCTGCAATACCAGCAACTTTTAAAAGGTTCAATTTACCCCCCAAATAGGCTTGTGTAATTTCTGCGTTGTCCGAAAAAGTGTGCGTGTGTGTGTAGCGCTTTCAACACCAACCGTAACAAAAGCAAGGAAACACAACTGATTTTTCTACATCGAAGCCTTTTTTTGAAGTCTTATCACCTGTTTCCAAATTCCCTATTGACTGTGGATTGCCACTATACCCAGGCAAACAATTTTCCACACTCTTCAATAATTCAGTGGCATATGGATAGCAAATTCAGGCTTTCTGCTGTCTGAAAGCTTTTATAACACTCTGGGGCAGAATTTTAAGGTAAGATTTTCAAAGCACTGCAAGGAATGTAATCACTTTGCATTATTTTCAGTGGAAAGCACATGAATCAAAGCCTGCAACCCCTCAAAGAGCTCAGGCCAGGCTTTCCTTCTAATCCCTGACCAATGCTTGATTGTACAGAGTCTTTTGAGTAAACTCACCAAACCTGAATCTATACTAGATTTACTAGTAATAAAAATGTGTAAAAAACAGATTACTTTTAAAAAAATATATAATTTCTTAAGCATTTACTTTAGCCAACACAGTTTTCCCTTAAAACAGCACTAGAAGAAATAGATGATCATGATATCTACAGATCAGTTTATTTATAAGAGCATAAGTTGTTCAGTGACCATGGAGAGCTAGAACAAAACCATATGCATTCTAGGGCAGGTGATACACCCAAACACACACACTGGCTGGACAGCACAATTATCTTGCAATCGTAAAGCTGCTCAAGAGTGTGATACTTCCAGTACCACAGCTTTCAGGCAATGTAAAGCAGTGATTTAACAGAAAAGCTGGCTATTAACAAACTTAATAGTCTTAAGACAGACACCAAGTTTCACCATTAGACAGTAAGGTCCCAGCTGGGACTGAAAAGTTCTTCCCTGGGAACTATTCAACTCATAATTCAGCAATGACTGCAGTTTCTGCAAGTAGGCAAGATGTAAATAGCTCCCCACTACTGCCTCCTGGCAAGGGTGTCACAGCACACACAGCAAAGGAAAGGGGAGCTCTCCTGCAGCCCCACAGACAGCTGAACTCCTTGCCCTCCCTAAAATGGGTGCAGAAGTCAGCACTCCTTAGCAGATGACATAGACCCTCAGGGACCGATACATCTCTAAATGTCTGAGTACACTGGAGGAGAGGCTTGAAAAGGAAAGGGAGGGGAATAAGAAGGAAGCTTTAACTCCTTAATTTAAAGCCATTTCCTAATGCCATCCCACCAAAGTACTGCACAGCCCAAACCACTTCTGTCTCCAGGATTAACTGTATGTGCTGCAGAAGGGAAGAAGCGGTCTTGTGGATGTCAATAAGTCACACACACAAAGCCCAGAGCAAATGCATCAGAAATAGACTGCTGTTTATAGAGCCTATGCAGTACTGATTTGTCCACTGAAATGCAGCAAAATTTTCCATTAAATTATTGACTGATCTACTGGAAGGGAACCTACTAGAACGGAAGTAGAATTCACTGTTCAAAGGTGCAAAAAATAAATGACAGTGCTGCTTAACTGCAGAAACAAATGGTAGAATACATAAACCGAAAGGATCAGAGTCTACACAGCAATGCCCAGAGCTGACCATCTTTCATTCCATCCCTCACATAAAATACTTAGTGAAAGGTATAGAAATAACCACTTTATAATGTGAAACCCAGTGAAAGAATACTGATCGATTAAGTGTCAGTTGCCTGTAATTGTCCTATCATATTGTACATCAACTATTTCCAAATGGAATTCTGAACTCAAGCTTGCAAATTTCAGTACAGAAGGAGGACCAGCATGATCTACATATACAAAGCTCACCACAGCTGCTAACAAGTCATAGAGCTTAATGTCCTCCACACTGCAAAGGGGTAGTTTCTGGTCTTTAAAGTGGTTTAGTAAGCAACCATGTTTCAGACTGAATCTTCGAATCAAAGGGAACTTCTCTCAGGCAAAACTGCTATACGATTAAGATCTGCCCGACTGAAGTGACAGCCTTCTTTCACTCTGTTGATGGCACAGAATTTCAGTGTAAGGAGAACAAGAAGACACACAGAGTGATTTCCTCCTAAAGATACTTCAATGCCATGAAAGAGAAATTGCAAAATCAGCAGCCAAGTTCTGTTTTCTGCTGGGGTATGTCTGCTCAGCCAGTTCTTCAGAGTACAAATACAATTGGCAAAGTCTACAGAGAATCAGCTGACGACAAGACATTAGTCAGGGGAATGCGCAGATGTTAGACACCTACACTTCATTCCAAAATTAACTTTTCTATTAGCAAACATTTGATGGTCTCAGGTCTGCCGTAGAACAACAGTCTGCTCATGAATGCTCATTGGGAAAACGTTATCCATTAGTTCAGGTAATTTGATCTTAGAAGATACACGTATAATATTAATTTGAACCAATAGGCAGAGGAGAAAAGAAAGAGCTATTTAACCATATATACTCAGCACCACTAATTACTTCTCCCTTGCCTACTACCACTGATTACAGTCATTTATTGCACACGGTGATGTGTCCTGGACAGTTCAGGTATATAATTACAGTGATAAAGGCATTTCTGATGAAGTTCTGAAGGCAGCTTTCCTGCCAGATTTAGTATTCACTTATGGTCCCAAAGTTCAGGCTTTCCTATGCTGATTTTCTATATGCATTGTACTGTCTTCCGGGACATTTGGTCAGACTCTCATCTGATGTAAGTGAACCTGGCAGCACTGTGGGGAAGAGAATGATTTCCTTTTCCCCCAGCTGAGTGTCTGGCACATACTTTCTTCTAATTAGTATTCATCTTTAGGTCTTTTGAATTTGTGGGAGGGAGTTAGCTGCCCATGGAAGTCATAATTGTTTAGAAGCTTCCCTTGTAGCCTGCAACCCTTGCTGAGAGCACCTTAATTATTAAAAAATGAGACTATTATATCAACTGACACTATGCAAACTAACATGGATCTAAACAGGTATTTGCAGTGCCCTTCACCCTCTCACCTCACATAGTTTAACAGCTAAGCAAAAAATACTGTAAATGAAACATTTTGACAACATCTTCAAATGGACATATATTTAAGGTGCCTGAGTTTGAGTAGCACAGCTGCCACACATTTTTTGCTCCTATTGATTCCAGGTAGAGTCATGGATCGTCAGCAGCTCCTAACAAACAGGGTTATGCAAGCAGCTCCCTAGACAGCAACAACTGGAAAACACTGATCGTAACTACAGAACCTCCAGCCCCCTGCTCATTCAGCAGCTTAAGAAAAAAGTGGAACTTGTCACACATTTTGTCTTGAAGTCAAACAGACTTTTTTCAAAAGCATATTTTGGTTACAAGGTTAATGAAAATGCATTGGCCCATGGCCTTGAAAGTGCCATTACGTGCACCAAATACAACACATCAAAACTCACATAAAAGGAAAAAGTGGAACACAAGCCTCCAAGAAAATACAGATCTAGATGGCTTATAGGGTTAGATAATCCTCTACATGTACTAAGTTACTAAGTTATGGCTCAAAGGAATTCATCAAGCTACATGTATCACTTAATAAGAATTAAAGCTCTGTACAGGAAAGGGAAAGAAATAGTTAAAGAAATCACTAAGGTACTCATGCTTTCACACTCAAGAAGTCTAAATAGAGCTAATTGCCAAGGCAGTAACTGAGGGGATAGAAATCCAGTCACTCAGTGCCAGCTGCCCAGGATCTGAATGATTTCTGAATGAAAACAGATTCATCCAAATAAAACATAACTTCTACATAATCCAGTCATTTCCAGCTCATAGAAAATTCCAACCATATTTGGAAAGAAAATTTCATTTTCTTAAAGAAATTTGTGGGGAAATTATGGCAATTTGGTAAGCAGAAAAGTAAATAGTTCTGTAAAGATTTAGAATGTTTTCTAGAAGTGATGAAATAATGGAAGAATCAGAGTCCAATTATCAAAAAGTGACAGACCTCTAATCCCACCAACGTTCAGAGAAATATAACCTAAGTCTTCTTGAAATTGCTCTTAGACTCCTAAGTCACTTGGGCACATTTAATGTTTTAAAACTGGATACACACAGACACACACAAAATATACTAGACTTTCAAAATCATGGGGGAAACGTTCATGAATGAAGAAGAATTACAGAAACACTCAGGAATTCTGTCTGCTCTCTCCCACCTCCTGTCAACATTGTCATGTAGTATCTAATCTACAAAAATATTCTACATTTTCATTCTTTAGTCCATAGGCCATTTATTTTTCTTCCCAAAGAAATACCTGTCCCAGCTTTCATTTCTTTTAAGTCATCATTTTCCCTGCCTTATCTTTTTCACTTTCCTTTCTCTTCTCATTTTTCTCCTTTTAGCTCCTCTCATCAAAAGAAAAGGACTTTCAAAGCCAAGGGACAAAGTCAGACCACCTATAACATGGGTGACTTGCGCAGGTGCTAGGCACAAACACTGACTCCAATAACTGGTCAGAGTAAACACAGCTGGAAATGCTACTAGCTTCTTGAGACTTGGTACAAGATTTCAGACACTCAGCTGTGACTTCTTTCTCTTCCCTCTCCCTTTCCCACCATTTCATCAACGGTGAAATTTGAGTGAGATCTTTATCTTCGATTACCCTCCCAAAGGAGGCCACTGAGGTAACATATAGGGTACAATTTTTAGAAGAAAGTGCCACCGAATGAACTGCCAACATGATTTCCAGCACTAAGGCACACCTGCATATAATGAAAGAATCTGTCATTTTATACAAGTAGTTTAGAAGGTAACCAGCCTTTCAAAATGAAAGATCCACAGCTCAGTCTGAATGAATGCATTGGATACCACTGCAAAATAGCACTGATTTTCAAATTCTTTGAAAAAATTTCATTTGCTTGCAGTCAAAGATCTCAAGACATATGCAACACAAATCCCGGTCCCATGACAAACCTCAGGCACTTCTTTAATCTTGGATAAATCACACACAGCCTCACGTAAAAAGAGCAGCTGTAAAATAAAAAAATACACATTCACAGTTAGAAAACAATAAGCCTGGGAGAAAAAGTTAGAATGTAGTAGCTTCCATCCTTATGAGGGATTACCTTCATAAAACTCAAGCTCTTGATTCATACAGGAAAATTGCAGTGATTTGTGTGAAATTTTCTTCTGTGAATGACAACTGAACTCTGCCATGTATTTTTTTTTCTGGGAGAAATAACTGCTGTACCATATAGTTAGGACTGATTTAAGGTCCCAATACTGGTCCCAATATGGACTCCTGAGGGACACCACGCATCATTGGTCTCCACCTGGACATCAAGCCATTGACCACAACACTTTGAGTGTGACCATCCAGCCAATCCTTATCCACCAAGTGGTCCACCCATCAAGTCCATCTCTCTCCATCTTAGAGAGAAGGATATTGTTTGGGACAGTATCCAATGCTTTGCACAAGTCCAGGTAGATGATGTTAGTTGCTCTTCCCTTATCCACCAATGCTGTAACCCCATTGTAGAAGGCCACGAAATTTATCAACACAATAGCATATATAGCAATGCTTGAAAAAAGGCTGCAAAGAAGAATTGAGATTTGAGTCCAGAAAAGTGAAACAAAATTACCTTTTTTTCTTTTTAAAGGAAATCTTAGCTCTAATCTTAGCAGCTATCTTTTTAACCATCTCCAGGTCATTCTCTCTTTCCTTCCCAATCATCATCTCAATTCTTCATTTTATTGAAACTTTTTGAGGGCAGAGATTACACCTGGATACAGTGTTTGGATGTGTCCTGTTTTCAGCTGGGATAGAGTTAATTGTCTTCCTAGTAGCTAGTACAGTGCTATGTTTTGAGTTCAGTATGAGAAGAATGGTGATAACACTGATGTTTGCAGTTGTTGCTCAGTAGTGTTTTGACTATAGTCAAGGATTTTTCAGCTTCTCAAGCCCAGCCAGCGAGAAAGCTGGAGGGGCACAAGAAGATGGCACAGGACACAGCCAGGGCAGCTGACCCAAACTGGCCAATGGGGTATTCCATACCATGTGTCATCACATCCAGTATAGAAACTGGGGGGAGTGGGGGCGGGGGGAATCGCCGCTCAGGGACTAACTGGGTGTCAATCAGTGGGTGGTGACCAATTGCACTGCACATCATTTGTACATTCCAATTCTTTTATTATTCCTTTTGTCATTTTATTAGTGTTATCATTATCATTAGTAGTTTCTTCTTTTCTGTTCTATTAAACCATTCTTATCTCAACCCACGAGTTTTACTTCTTTTCCCGATTTTCTCCCCCATCCCACTGGGAAGGGGGGAGTGAGTGAGCAGCTGCGTGGTGCTTAGCTGCTGGCTGGGTTTAAACCACGACAGGATGGTTCCTAGCAAAACAAGGCTCCAGACTCGAAGACAGAAGGAGATTTTCCCTTGTCACACAATGAGCCAGTCAAAGAATGAATTCAAAGCTTCCCAGGTTGGGAAACATCAAACTCCCACCCAGGGACAAACCGTGCAGCTCACGGCTTGTCACTAGAACTTATATGGCGAGGGAGAGATCAGAGTACACAAATCACAGAATCACAGAGTGGTTAAGGTTGGAAGGGACCTCTGAAGGTCATCTGGTCCAACCCACCTGCTCAAGCAGGGCCATCTAGAGCCAGTTCCCCAGGAACATACCCAGATGGCTTTTGAATATCTCCAAGGTGGGAGACTCCACAACCTCTATCAGCAACCCGATCCAGTGCTCAGTCACCCTCGCAGTAAAAAAGTGTTTCCTGAGGTACAAAGGGAACCTACCCTGTGTTTCAGTGCGTGCCCATTGCCTCTTGTCCCATCACTGCATGCCACTGCAAAGAGCCTGACTCCATCTTCTTTGTATCCTCCCTTCAGGTATTCACATATATTAATAAGGTCCCCCCGAGCCTTCTCTTCTCCATGCTAAACAGTCCCAGCCCCCTCAGCCTTTCCTCACATGAGAGATGAGCTATTCCCTTAACCATTTTTAAGATGAGACATTCCACAACACAACATTTATTATTTTTTTCTGGTAAAACTACTGAAAAGGCTCACCTGAACTACCTAAGCATTTAATTCAAAATGACAGCAGAATGTTTCCTCTGAATGATATGTAGCCTACACTACTTCAGGGTTGAGCAAGTAAGCACACAAGTTCTCCAGAAGAGTTGCTTCAAAGCACCCTATAACGAATAATCACATTTTGCATCTGTTTCCCCCCCTCATATTTAAAAGAGACCTTTTAAGCAGAAGGCATATACAATTTGTTAAATCTACATTTTGGATACTTGCAATTAAACTATGAGGATATATTTTTTCATCAGAGAAAAATTATTTTAATAGCCATAATCAACACAATCAAATATAATCAGTCTGTCAAGATAATCACAATTTAGAATCACTTACAATAATTTTGCACCTTGCCACCTCTCATCTATATGAAGATGATTACACCTGAAAAAGATGTGCAACTCTAAAGGTTTCTACCTCTATTTCAGTAACTGTGCCACATTATGTATTTTCATTTTCGTTCTTCTGTATCCTCACCCTCTCCTCTACCACAGTTTTAACTTTTTGAGAGTCTTATTCTTGGTCCTTTCCTCCACTATCTACATGCTCCTCTGTTTAATGCATATCTATACCTTTATGCAAATGATTAGGATAATACACGGAAATTTTCCAAGAATCTTAAGAAGCATAAACCTCATGAAAAGTGAGGCAAACATATTAGGTTTGCCTCTTAAACCTATCATTTCAGATTTTTTTCCTCAAATCTGTGCACCAGCATTCCCCATTTATCTCCAACCATGCCCAAGACATATCCTGCTGTGTTGGCCAACTTCTCTGTTTTCATTTTATTCCAAACACCCCTCCAGTGCTCTTACTCTAAATCTGCCACAACATGGATATCATCTCCTACCCTTCATCTCCTCAGTCTCTCATTGAATTCTGCTCCTCTTTCTTGCTGTCATTTTTATTGCACTCTTCCACTCTCTGATTCTTACTTCCTTAAAAGGTTTTATTCTACTGTTTCAGTTCCCTTACTTCTGCCCTGCACATTAAGCTCCTTTTGTTTTCCACTGGCAACTAGCAATACTAAATTCAAGCTTACTTTTCTGTCTAAAGTCCCTTACTTTGACCCTGTTTTTGAGCCTGCTCACACTCTGCAGAGGCTTCCCTGACTGTAGCTCAGACCTTTGCCTGTCCTCAGTTTCTCTTAAGCTCCTCATCAGCTTGCTCCTGACATCCCATAAGTCCTTTTTTCTGCTTCTGTCTTCCACTTCTCCTTTTTAACTAGGACAGCTTATATTTTTTTTGGTCAAGAAGCACTCCTCCTTTTCTTCTTCAAACCAGTTCTTTAAAATCCTCTCAGGAACCCTTCCTTACCTTTTTGACAAAAAGCCTGTGTGTCTTGAATTTAACAATGCCACAGTCTCTTCGGAAGGAGCTAATTTCCAATGAAATCTGAGCACAGACGCCTCCAAAAGATGTTGGAGTGTGAAGCAGGTAGAATCCTCTGGGTATAAATACTGGATGGACCTCAAGTCCATCTGCAATAGGTCATCTTAACATAAGATGCAAAACATACCGCTATTATTATAATATAGTAATAATACAACTACAGCTGTGATCTCCTATATTTTGAGCGTTTCTTAGAGGCAAAATATTCCAAGAAGCCACAATTTCTTACCACCTCCCATTCACAGGGCATTTCCCAGACTCAGATAAGTTTACATGAACAGTTGGTTTTTCTAAGCAAAAAACCTGAAGTCCAAACTTAGGCTAGCAGTGTGCTGGAACCCCTCCACATCAGGACAGCCTCCTGGTTGTTACCATTCACAAAAATCTACATTTACACTCCTTTCGTTAATGAACTTGATAATTTATGATGATCTTGTCAAGTTTCCTAGCATAGCTTGTAAAAATCTTGATTGTATTAGGAGCAAAAATTACCTGTTTACAGTCATGGGTGAAAAAGAAAGAACGAGACATTACAAGATACATTTCTCCCCCTCCTTGAAACCAAATAAGGAGCTTAGTCTTCAGGACAACAGTGTATCTGGGTACTCAGTAGCATTTATGACAGAAAGTTAAGGAGAAAAAACCACTTGCTCTTGTTTAAATTATTGTGATCGCTGAAGAAAGTGGAACTAGGTTGCTTTGTAATACGTGGGAAGCTAGTCCTCTGTCTTTACTGCAGTCTACAGATATTCAGCAAAAAATGTAGCCGTTTGCCTCACCTTCTGAAGAAAACAATTCTATTCAAAACCATATGATATAGAGCCATGGTAGGGCATGGTTTCATACTGAGATCGCAAGCACAATAGAAAAGAGAAAGGACAGGAAGGAGGCAAGAGTACACAAAGCATATGCTGAAGACCAACGTAGTTGTTCTTCCAAGGAACACCACCATGTTTGTGACTTATCTGTTGGATCTACTTCTCGTGGACATATAATTTCACAGAAGTGTTATGTCAATGGAAAAACCACAGGTCACTGTCAGACCCATATTGTGCTATCCTTTTTTTTTTTTTTTTTAACAGAAAACTCCTTGAAGCAGTCCAAGAAACATGGGCAGTTTTATGGTGATGTTTGTTATTCTTTGTTGTAATGGCCTTCTTTCCTAGTCATTCATTATGCAAAAAAACTTAAAATGCTTGCACATGCTAACTCATATCGATTATTATTGATTCTCCCTACGGTGAATGGGAAGGAACAATGAGTATCATAGAAACTGTCTGGATATAAAAAGTGATGACAGCACAGTTGCAAGTCTTGGCTATAGTTCCCTTTTTGCTAGAAGGAGTGCTTGAGTTCTTTCTGAAATCCTGTTGCCAAGAGCAGATCTAAGCTTTTCTCTTCAACTGGTTTTAATTTGCAAGAGCATTTATCCTAAAAGCTCAAAGCATTGAAAGCTAGAAAGGTCTGGACTGTATTTTTCAGGGCTGACGATAACATATCATGAAAGTGTAACAAAAAGCTTCAGATGTAAACAACTTCTCAGTAATTCACTTCCATCTACAGGTAGTAGAGCCTCTCCCTAGCTCTTTGCCTGCTTCTTCCTCCTTTGCCATCAACCCTGCCTATGACATGAACCTATCCCTCCACCAATGTGACCAAGACATTTTATTGCAATGGCAATACCATTAGCTTCTGCATTTATTATTGACAATGTCTTCTCCAGACAGATGATAAATGCAGTTATAAGCATAGCAAGACATAGTTAGACATGCACTATATCTAGAGTTTAAAGTCTGGTTAGGCCTGTCAAAAGGTAAGAAAAACAGAAGTAGTATGAATAAGTTACCAATAAGTACTGAAAAAGACCGAGACACTACAGGAAGGAAGTTTGTTGCAGAGCTATGAAAAAACCTTTACTGATTTGAGTCTTGGCCCAGCACTTTGACTGACTCTGTGTACTTACTTCATTAGAGGCTTTTGCAGGGAGAAGGATCTTGAAGTGAGAAGGAGGGTAGCATCAAAGAGGACATTATGCATTGCTGCTTGGGTCCTAACATCAGGTAATTTACAATAGCATTACCTAACCAGTTGTTTTTGTTTTTTTTTTAAGAGAAGTTCACACACACAAAAAGTAACAAGAAGGTATTAAAGACAGTACTCAAGGAGACTCAAAGGTATATAGCAGCCAGTGACAGCCCTAAGAGTTCCTTTGAGCAGGATGGCAGAGTAACAGACTGGGTTGTATTCTTTGGAAAATACATCCATTTCATGTATGGGAATGGATGGAGAGCTCTTTTTAAAAAAGCCACAGTGATTTGGGCATCTCGAACATTTTTCAGACCCAGGATGACCTCAACACAGCAGCACAGGTTCACATTCTAGATGTGGTTGCATTTGGAATATATCTTTGTTTCTAAGGTACATAGAAGCAGACATACAGACATAAATATAAATAAATCTCTATGTACTTCAAGGAAACAAGATCTTGTCATTAAATCACAAGGCCAAGAATCAGGAAAATCTGGTTTTACTTCCACTTAATATTACACTTCAGCAACTTTAAATAAATGGACTACATTCAGTTCATTTACTTACTGCTGTCTTTAGACTTCCAATATTTAACTTCTGGAAATGGTACTTTCTTTGTGCCTCAGTTTCTTCCTTGAATAGCCAAATAATTCATGGGAAGAAGGGGAGGGGATGGATGACTTCAAGTTTGTTTCCTTATTTAAAGAACTCATTTCCATTGTTTTAGGGAGGTTCATGACCAAGGTCATTGCAGTCATTTTTAGAGACAAAACAAGTCATTGAATTTGTGTTTTCAGCCTGGCAAAATGGCTTGACATCAATAACTTTTCAAAACTCAACACACCTCCAAGTATACTAGCAATGACATCCATGTAAGGACTTAAAAATATATTCTGAACCATAAGAATTAAACCTTCCAGTTAAGATGAAAGCTATCAATGCTAGCTTGAATTCTTAATATTCCTGCAGAATACAAGACAACTTCTAAAATTTGAAGGTTACATATTTACTTTGAAACTCATTCTCTGTTGTCACCTAGACAGCCCAGTGTAGCACCTTGCTTCTAATTAGAAAGGCGTTTCGATATTGCCAGCACCAGTTTTACATTACATGTTCTGAAACGTTTAGCGGACCGTTAACTAGGTGTTGAAAGCCAAGTGAAATCGCAGCACTACTGAACCTTGTATTAAAGCAGCAAGGACAGCTTTTGCTGCCGTACTTTCTCAAAGCAGGAGAGTCTGACTGGGAACACTGAGGGAAAGCGACACTATGATTAGCAGACCCAGTGGGCTGGCACAAAAGACCAGAGGGAACCCAAGGAAGTACAAGGAAAGAGGATAACAAATACAGGGTAAGATATGCTGACCACTATATATTTAGCAAAAGCCCAAATTCTAGAATAAAGAGAGGCAGCAGAGGGGAAACAATGATTTCTACCCTACTGACTGGACACTGCAAAAATAGGAAATCTTGACTGGGGATGAGATTTTATCAGTAAATCTTCTAATGTACCAGATCAGACCATCAGCCAGTATAAGTCAATGCAGCGAAGCTCCACTCACACACACAAAACCCCAAAACTACCACAAATAACCCACTCCCAGCAACCCTGCCCCCAGCTTAGATTATAAACTCCTCAAATCCCTTTAAAAATCTTTGCTCTCCAAGCAATTTCATTATGAAGGTACATTGGTGTCACTTAGAGAAGCCCCATGCACTCTGTCAATGTTAAAATTGCCATTCAAGACAGCTTAAAAAATTAGTAAAACATAACAAGAAGAATGGCTTTGGTCAGAAAAAGAAAACCTACAAGAATAAATGCTGACTTTCCCATATTTGGTTTCATAGCAAAAGAACCATCCTGATTTTCTATGTAACACACTTTTCAATAAAATCTTCTATATATGTTTCAATTTTAAAAAAGCTTAAGTAAGTTTTCTGAAGTTAAAAAAGGGCTTTGAATTTTCAAAATGGAATCTGCTTTTAAAAACAAAATCTTCTCTTGATTTAATACTCTAGAATATATCTTTGAATTTATTAATATCATGGAGATAGACACCACATTACCAGGGAGGATAGCATCACAATATGAATAGTGAACTTAAACATGGACTAAAAAGTAATTATATCTAAAATGACGTGCACTGGTGTCTAATTTGCATACTGAAGTCAGGTGCAATGTTTCTGCCTCATTAATGGCAGAAACATTTTGGCCAAAAGCTGCAGAAGTCCTTATTCATTGTGTATGCCCAGCATGACAATCCAAAGCAAGATGAACCTGAAATTTTTGCTAGTGTCATACATATTCCTTCTGTCAGCTAGGTGCTTCATCTTGCTGCGTGTAAAATACAGTTCACAGGTCTTGGTCTTTTATGCTTACTGTAGCAGTTTTATAAATGGGTTTCTACTTCATGATCATTTGTTGGAAGTGGAAGGGGCTGTCACGTAACATTACTGGTCAATTTTCAGTGACATCCATATGGTTGCAACAATGTCTTTTGAAGAGAAGAATTTAAGGTTTTGGTGCTTAGCTTTATGTGTCTTTATTGTTTTAATACAGCAGACTCATTTTTACATGTAAAAATAGTATCTGTGCTTGCTAGGGAGCTGAGAATGCAAAAGGATAGCTGAACATTCAAGTCCTTGCATTGCCTGAGCAGGCGTCAGTTTTGGGAAAGCAACTGAATGTTCGTATTCCCCTGCAAGAGCTTTAGGCAACAGAATATGAAAATCTACTCCTAAAATGAAACAGATCTGCTAATTATGTGAAAAAAGTTACTATAAATATAGGAGAGGAGAATAGTGCAAGTCCAAAATGTGTTCACTAGATAAGCAATTGCTCAGTTCTTCTGCCCTTATCAATCTGAGGAAGCATTTAATGCTGAGATGGAATATCAGAGATGGTTAGGTAGAACAGAGATAAACTTGAAGCTAATTAGAAAACATGCTTCATATTATTCATCCACTCTCTAGTAACAGCTGTTTTGAGATATTGCTATAGGGATGATCCCACTGCAATACTGGCTTTTGAAAGCCTTCCAAATCCTGTAAAATGTATTAATCTGTGACATTCATATGAATAGCACAGACAAATGAAAGGAATTACTTTCTCCTCTTTATTCTGACAGTTTTGATCATCTTTGATGTGGATAGCCTATGCCAAATATCTATCTGTGATACTTTTATAATTTGATTTAAGATTTATTTATTTTAAATTATTTGGTTTATTTTGGGGCTTCAGCTAATGGAAAAATGAAGAAAACAAAACAGTCTTACTACATAAGAAAAAATATAACTGGCTTCCTTCAGTACTTCTTCAGGACCCCCAGATTTGGAGGTCTTTGTTAAGCTAGTTGTTGGAATAGAAAAGGGATGGGAAGGAAAAGGGAGGAAAAATGTTTTTCCGAAGTACTCCAAAATCTGCTAGCATCGGCAATCTGTACAAAAGTCAGAGGATAAGAGGAAAATACTGCATATCATACCTGAGATAGATTTGTAGAAAGGGGCAGGAGAACTGCAGTAGAGAGCCTGGCTGCAGAATTTCTGAGCCAAGCCAGAGGGTATCCTGCCTGCTTTGGTTTTTCGTACATTGACTAAACGTAATTAAGAAGGAAAAGGCTCTTCTGTCTATCCTGAAGGTGCAACACAAACAGTAACAGCTGCTTGGATTTGGGGGGACAGGGGCAAATGGTACTAGAAACGACTCCTGCTGCTTTACAGCAGCCAGGGTGCTCTTAGAGCTGTTTCAAAACATGGCCAACCCCAGGCTGCCCCACAGCACACTGCTACGGCTCTGCTAAAGCACATAGGGGATGCCTGAAATCTCCAGAAGTCCTGTTAATGTAACCCTGTCCCCTAAGGATATTAGCGAGCTCTGCCATACTATCCCAGCAGGGCTGGGGAGGGGGGACAGAAGTCCCATTTCACAGTGATGAGGACATGCAGGCTGCCCCAGAGGCTGCTAATCTGAGCTCTGGGTTCTGGCTTCCCGTACCACAGCAATGAGACCTCTCCTCTTTGGGAAGCGCCTAGAAAAGCCTGAGAAAGGTCACAGGCCATATTTTGAAATAACAGAAGCAAGAACTATTTCCTAATAAGCAAAAATGTAAGGAGATAAGAAGAAAAGGGGACTGTGATAAGGAAGGACCTGGAGAAAGACAAGGGAACAGCAAGCTCAGAGGGAGCTCTCAGAAGTCTCAGAGGTCCAAGGCTTCTGGCTCTTGCTGCTTATTTTCTTCATCCTTCTACAGCAGCCACATTTGCCTGGCTGTAATTTGGATGCTAATTCCCCCCCCTCCCCCCGCAATACACAATTTGTTGAGGAAAAGGGAGAAAATGTTTTGTTTAAAAAGCCTTCTGTCTGCATTCTCCTTGAGAAAGCCAACACGCCTGAGAGATTACTGCCATCACAGCTACATGGACTAGTACTTCATAAAAACAAATAAATCAGTGACCTGAAGCCACACGCTTGCTCAGCACAGGGTCCCCAACCTTGCTGCCAGTTTTTAAAACAGAAAGATTTGATCCAAAAGCCCAAACGGCTTTGAATCATACCCTAAGCCTGCAGCATATCTTACGTCCCTGACACTTTGAAGTGGCACGTGAAGGGCAAGGCTTCCAACTGCCGTGGATCAAAACTTAAACAAATGGCAGAAAGGGAAGGGGAGTCCAGGACAAGAAAATCTGACAGATACAAGCCAGTTGGGAGTGCTGTTCTCCATGGGCACGGCCAAGGGGACAGGAAAGAAGGGGACATGAGCAGGGGAGAGAGGGGAGGACATGTTGGCATTAAAAATAAAAATAGTTGTGTCACATATTGTGTACAAGGCTTAGAGATAAGTGTTTGCTGCTGACAGGGGTTTTATGGAGGTTTTTTGTTGTGGCTTTTTTTTTTTTTTAATGCATACATCACATTACCCCAAACTGACAACTCTAGTCAACCGTTATGCCAGAGCGGCAACCCTGCAGATCCCCTTCTGTGCATTCTGCTTGCCTGGGCACCCTGACACTTCCTTCATGACAGCTCTGGAGACCTTAGGACACGCTCTCCCTCTAATGCACGCACAAACTCCCAGTAATGCTGATTATCAGCTACCCAGGCAAATTGAGCTTCCCCCCCGCCCCTTTTCATTTGGTTTTTTTTGGTCCACAGCAGGTATCCTTTCATGGGAAATTGGAATCCCATGTTGGTATGTCACTCAGTCTTTCACTACATGCTGGAGAGGATGTTTGATGTTTCTGTCTGCTGGTGCTATTCCCAGCCCAGTTTTCTCACAGAACCTTTAGAAAATGACATCCAAGAAGTAGCTGTTCTTAGTCTGCCACAGAAGGCAAGTGCAGATATGGAGGAATAAAATGCATGCCTGGCTTCTCAGATTAGATTCCAGTCATTATTTCAAAACACCTGAATGCATCCATTTGCATCTTGCAAAGTTATAGAGAATCAGATTTTGCAAGGAATCTTCAGAAATCACATGCCCCATCCCACTTAGCTGGGAAGAGTTCTGGGTTCCTAATCCACTTTGGTTCACTTACAAAAATCCCAGCTCCTGCAGCTAACACCCTCAAATCTTTTATTCTATTTCTGGGGCTGTCACCACCTGTAAATTTGGACAAAGCCAGAATTTTCTGAATGACTCATCCTTAAGTACTGGGACCAGCAAAAACTCAGTTTCCATTGCAGGAGAAAAGCTAAGAGTATCCTCTAGTGTTCTGGGTGCAACCTTAAAATTTAGCCAGACTCTGAAACCAGAGACAAGCTCATTTTAGAGTACGGCCTTTACTTACTTGGCATCCATCGTTTCCCTCTAGA